>NC_086326.1:130877257-131193257 GCF_036172605.1 Pelobates fuscus
GGTCCTTAAAGGACCACTCTAGGCACCCAGACCTCTTCAGCTTAATGAGGTGGTCTGGGTGCCAGGTCCTTCTAGGGTTAACCCATTTTTTCATAAACATAGCAGTTTCAGAGAAACTGCTATGTTTATGAATGGGTTAAGCCTTCCCCCTATGTCCTCTAGTGGCTGTCTCACTGACAGCCGCTAGAGGCGCTTGCGTGATTCTCACTGTGAAAATCACAGTGAGAGCACGCAAGCGTCCATAGGAAAGCATTATGAATGCTTTCCTATGTGACCGGCTGAATGCGCACGCAGCTCTTGCCGCGCGTGCGCATTCAGCCGACGGGGAGGATCGGAGGAGGAGAGCAGGAGGAGATCTCTCCACCCAGCGCTGGAAAAAGGTAAGATTTAACCCCTTTCCCCTTTCCAGAGCCGGGCGGGAGGGGGTCCCTGAGGGTGGGGGCACCCTCAGGGCACTCTAGTGCCAGGAAAACGAGTATGCTTTCCTGGCACTAGAGTGGTCCTTTAAGGGGTTAAGCAAGCAGCCGGCGCAAGGTGGCAGTCCACCTCGTCAGCTGCCTTTCATTAATGTATATGCTGGCTCTTCAATGAAGGTCAGTACAAGTGGGGGTTGGCATGTCGTTTTCAAGCAAGAGTGCTCAGGTTGTGGGAGCGCCCATGGAATTAACAGGTGTTTTAAGCAAGGGAAGGCTGAAGGCGAAACCCACTGAAGTTAGACGCGATGGTGCTGTGGCTAAAGTGATATGGTAAGAGGGCTGATGCAGAGCTGTTGCAGGTGGGTTTTAAATCAGGTTTCTGCATTCTCTTTTGGGACAGGGGTGGTTTGCAGGGTTTTTGTGAATGTGCAGTCGGTATTGGAGTTTCTGGAGGTGTTGCGGGAGAAGTTGGGTGAGGAGGTGCAGTTGGGCAGGATAGCAGGTCCTTTTGCGGAACCTCGGTTGGTCAATTTGCAGATGTCTCCATTTAGGGTGATCCGAAAACGGAACCCGGTAAGTTTTGCCTTATACAACATCTATCCTTCACCATGGGGTTGACGGTGAACCACAAAATCAATAGAGGCCTGTACTCGGTCTGTTTCTTTGAGGGGGCATAATTTGTTGATTTAGGTTTTGCTGTGGGCACTAATTGGATTACTTTATGTGTGGATCCAGTGGATTCCTCAGTCTTTCTTTACATGTTGAGAACCAATGAATGTGTGGCGGGGCAGTTTGGGGTTCCGCTCGTCACAGGTAAGATGGAGTGTCTCAGTTTTTGAGCATGGAAATTTACTCAGACAGGGGAGTTTTGGCTGCCCCGGGATAAGCTGGTGGGGTTGTGGGGCATGGTGTTTGAGGTATATCAGGCTAGGAAGGTTTCACTCCTTGAAAAACTCAACTTTGCTTGCAGGGTGATCCCCATGGGACGGATCTTTAGCAGGAGCATGTCTGGGGCTACAGCAGGCAGCGCACCATTTTATCAGGATGTCTATGCCCATGAGGGTGGGTCTGGAGGTGTGAGATGCGTTTTTGAGGGATTTTAACGGTACGGTACTCTTTCAGAAGGAGGGGGTTTTGGATCTCAAATTCTTTAAAGATGCCTCGGGCAGCGTGGGCTTTTGTCGTATTTTGTACAGCAAAACTCTTTCTGTGTCATGCTTTTGTAAAACACTGGTAAGTTGATTGTTGAATGCAACAAAGGGAGTCATCGAATTTTATGATATTCTAGTTTTAATGCCAGGTTTATAACAGGACACTTTTGTGTTATTATGCATATAACATTTTGCATTGAAACAGTGCTATTTATCAGTTCATTAAGAAGCAATGGAAAAGCTCCAATCGCTTGATTGTGTGCTTACAACACCAGAACAGAGTCTTCCTAATGCAAAGCTTCTAATTAGTCAATCATAAAGTCTGTGGCAGGGGATGATGGGTATTGCAAAAATTGCTACCACGCCTTACCCACACTCCCTCGCTAGTCTAGCTGCAGGCGTAAGGGCGGATGCTCACATGACAACCAGGGGCAGGCCGCAACCTTTAACCCAACTTGCCTCATGTCTCCCTGCTAACACAGATGTAAGAGAGACTTAACAAGCTGTAGAACTGTGGGCATGGCTATACACACAGTACTGGCAACTACAGACTCTCAGCTTTAAAGGGACAATGTAGGCACCCAGACCACTTAAGTTCATTGAAGTGGTCTGGGTACAGACTCCTATCACCCTTAACCCTAGAGTGGTAATTATTGCAGTGTTTATAAACTGCAATAATTACGAGCTAGGGTTAAGTCCTCCTCTAGTGGGTGGATAGACTACTTTTGGTCGTCTAAATGACACTGGACGTCCTTGCGCTATGCTTGAGGACTTTCAGCATCACCGTAATCCCAATAGGAAAGTATTCAATAATGCTTTCTGTGGCGGAACCCACCTCGCAACTGGACATTGGAGGGGCCTGGCTGCCTGCCTCTTACCTGCTGACTATGGCCCCTGGAAAATTGGTACACTTAAAGATTTATATTTGGGCATATTGTACTGTATATTGCTGCTACTGGCCCTTTTAACAGCATCTATGGACACATTGGGACTTTTGGGACTACTGTCCCTTTAAGACTGTGAAGCATGTTCTAGTGTGCTGCCTGTAATATTGTATATGTATTCATGTGTTAAGTTTAGCCTGGGTGATATGTATGCAGCATTCACTGATTGTTCGGTAGAATCACTCCATTCATTATATTGAGTGAAACTACCGAACAACCAGACCACCCAGGAATAAGTGTGCCTCCAATTACAGTTTGCAACAATGTTGCAAACGGGTAATTGGCAATCAGTGTAATGTAGTCTTTGTCCTCTGGGTGGCCGCCATTCGGGAAACAAACACGTGGCGGCGGCCATCTTAAACTACCGAACAGCGGTGTTTTGCCGTCGAGTGTCTGGAACTAAAATCGGACACTTGACTAGGCAAACACCGCTGAGACCTCCATACTTCCAGAAATTCGTATGGAAACTACCGAATGACCCGCCGTTCGGTAGAAAGAACCCCATAAACAAGGGAATTCATTCAAACCCTCTCCAGGCTCTATAACACAGGCAATTCGCCTGTTTTCATTCCCTTGTTTGTGACCGACCGCAGGGCCAAAATGCATGGAACTGTTTTCGGATACTTTACCCATGCGGTCGGTCAAATCTTTGGAACCCCATATCTCACGAACCATTCATCCGAATTACTTGAATTTTGGATATGTTGTCCCCCTGAATAAGGGCTATCCAGCGATGCTGGATTTAAAGGTGTACCCCCGGGTTTTGGGGTACATCCAGAACTTGGCTGAAAAAGTGTACCGGATAATTGAGTTTAATGTTATCTGAGGGGAGGGGATGTGTGGGCTGAACCATGTATGTGATTGGTTATTTTATGCCTCCCCCTGGGTGTGGCCTGTATGTGGATTAGTGTAATAAAAGCCAGGCTGGATGAGCCAGTCCAGAGTTCCTGTTTTACCCTCAAAGTGATGTGTCGTCTCATTATTGGGGGGAAGGATTTATTGAGTGCTGTTCCAGTTGACTGCTAGGAGTACAAGCCTATTCGTATGGTTCCTATTCAATGGTCTACAGCATTCATACGCTTGGGAGAATTTAAAAGGTTTCTCGGATTCGGTGATTGTGGTGTCTGCCAGAGTGCTTGGAGTCCTCAGGAAGCACTAGGAGCATCCATTAACGGAGGTACTCAGTCGGGGTGCCAGGTGATCCGTTACATTGGTGGCAGCGGTGGGATGGCGTCCTAGTGTGAGGTAAAGCAGCTCAGAGACACTGTTTGGATTTACAAATTGAGGGCAACGCTAGCAGTCGTGCAGCGCCCCTGGGAGCAGACAAGTATGGAAGGTTCTGGCTCTGGAGATGATTGGCTGGCCGAGGTGAGGCAGCGAGTGGCCGAGTATGGGGATGATATACCCATGGAGACACGCCGGGTGATCTGGAACCAGGTCATGGCTGAGCGAAACACAAGGCTGGACCGAGAATTCCGGTTGGCGAAAGAGAGGAAGTATGCTCAGCAGCAGGAGCGTTACAGCAGCCGAGTAGAGGCTGCATCCGAGGAGGTTAGCCGTCTTTCCCTGAGGCGGCGGGAGGAACCCGAAGTGGGGGTCCTCATAGACTGGTCCTGTGAGGAACCACAACAGGCAGGTAGAGATGGGACCAAGGTCTCTCCACCGGGATGCTGGGCAACCGGCCCAGATCCCCAGCAGCAGCCAGAGTTGCCAGGTGGGGAAGCAGGTGGCCCTTACTCACAAATGTTGAGGGGCCTCACGGATTGGTCCTGGGAAGACCCACAGATGGCAGGTGGAGATGGGACTGCGGTCTCTCTACCGGCCCTACAGGGATGCTGGGCAGTCGGCCCAGATCCCCAGCGGCAGTGTGAAGTGCAGGGAGAGGAGACCAGCGTCCTCCCTCCCCAGCGGCAGGCTGAGTTACAAGGGGCAGAGGTAGTTGGTCCTACCCCCCAGCAGCAGCGTGATTTTTTGGGAATAGAGAGCCCAGTCTCCGTTCCCCAGCAGCAGGACACTGAATTGGGAGGAGAGACAGTCGGTCTCCCTCCACAAAGACTGAAAGTAGGCATGGGAGAGGAGATTGTTACCTCCTCTCCCCAGCGGCAGATCATCAATGGGCAGAGTGTTCTAATGGGAGAGGAGCTGGTTACCACCTCTCCCCAGCGGCAGCTTAATGTACCAGGGGGAGACTGTAAGCCCCACACCAGCACAGATGGGACCGTGGTCTCTGTGCCCAAGTTACAGGGAGCTGAAGGGGCCGTCCTCCCTCCCCAGTGGCAGTGTGATTTGTTGGGAATTGGGAGCCCAGTCTCCATTCCCCGGCAGCAGAGTGTCCAGCAGGGAAGAGAGAGCCCAGTCTCCTTTCCCCAGCAGCAGGACACTGTATTGGGAGTAGAGACAGTCGGTCTCCCTCCACAGAGTATAGAAGTATGTAGGGGAGAGGAGCTTGCTACCACCTCTCCCCAGCGGCGGATCAGTAAAGTGCAGGGAGAGGAGAGCAGCGTCCTCCCTCCCCAGCGGCAGCCTAACTCACCAAGGGGAGACAGTAAGCCCCACAACAGCACAGATGGGACCGTGGTCTCTGTGCCCAAGTTACAGGGAGCTGAAGGAGCCGTCCTTGCTCCCCAGCGGCAGTCTACGGTTCAGGGAGAGGAGTTTGTCATCCCCTCTCCCCAGCGGCAGCTTAGCACACCAAGGGGAGACAGTAAACCCCACAACCGTGCAGATGGGACCGTAGTCTCTGCACCTACACCACTGGGGATAGGGACAGTCGGTCCTAGTCCACAACAGCCAGACAAAATATCGGAAGGGGAGACAGTCGTTTTTCCCCAACAACAGCTGTGTTCAACCAGGGGAGAGGACCCCCTGGTTACTTTTTCCCCAAGCCTTGGACTTACAACTGGACACGAGTGGCAGGGGGCCATCTGGACAACTACCCCCTGTAAGGACAGCCAGCCGACTATCAGAGCCCCAGACCGACTGGAGGTCTGGAGTCTGGATAGTCTAAATGGGAAAGGGGAGAAATGTGGCGGAACCCACCTCGCAACTGGACATTGGAGGGGCCTGGCTGCCTGCCTCTTACCTGCTGACTATGGCCCCTGGAAAATTGGTACACTTAAAGATTTATATTTGGGCATATTGTACTGTATATTGCTGCTACTGGCCCTTTTAACAGCATCTATGGACACATTGGGACTTTTGGGACTACTGTCCCTTTAAGACTGTGAAGCATGTTCTAGTGTGCTGCCTGTAATATTGTATATGTATTCATGTGTTAAGTTTAGCCTGGGTGATATGTATGCAGCATTCACTGATTGTTCGGTAGAATCACTCCATTCATTATATTGAGTGAAACTACCGAACAACCAGACCACCCAGGAATAAGTGTGCCTCCAATTACAGTTTGCAACAATGTTGCAAACGGGTAATTGGCAATCAGTGTAATGTAGTCTTTGTCCTCTGGGTGGCCGCCATTCGGGAAACAAACACGTGGCGGCGGCCATCTTAAACTACCGAACAGCGGTGTTTTGCCGTCGAGTGTCTAGAACTAAAATCGGACACTTGACTAGGCAAACACCGCTGAGACCTCCATACTTCCAGAAATTCGTATGGAAACTACCGAATGACCCGCCGTTCGGTAGAAAGAACCCCATAAACAAGGGAATTCATTCAAACCCTCTCCAGGCTCTATAACACAGGCAATTCGCCTGTTTTCATTCCCTTGTTTGTGACCGACCGCAGGGCCAAAATGCATGGAACTGTTTTTGGATACTTTACCCATGCGGTCGGTCAAATCTTTGGAACCCCATATCTCACGAACCATTCATCCGAATTACTTGAATTTTGGATATGTTGTCCCCCTGAATAAGGGCTATCCAGCGATGCTGGATTTAAAGGTGTACCCCCGGGTTTTGGGGTACATCCAGAACTTGGCTGAAAAAGTGTACCGGATAATTGAGTTTAATGTTATCTGAGGGGAGGGGATGTGTGGGCTGAACCATGTATGTGATTGGTTATTTTATGCCTCCCCCTGGGTGTGGCCTGTATGTGGATTAGTGTAATAAAAGCCAGGCTGGATGAGCCAGTCCAGAGTTCCTGTTTTACCCTCAAAGTGATGTGTCGTCTCATTATTGGGGGGAAGGATTTATTGAGTGCTGTTCCAGTTGACTGCTAGGAGTACAAGCCTATTCGTATGGTTCCTATTCAATGGTCTACAGCATTCATACGCTTGGGAGAATTTAAAAGGTTTCTCGGATTCGGTGATTGTGGTGTCTGCCAGAGTGCTTGGAGTCCTCAGGAAGCACTAGGAGCATCTGTAACGGACCGTTTCACTTCCAAGAGGATAAAACCCAGTTTAGGCGATAATCCCCTTTTCTCAGAAAGGCACAGCTACTGCAGAACATCAGAACTCACGAACTGGAACCACACGAACACTGGAACGGCTGAACAAGAAAAGCAGACATCGGCTTACACTCTTGGCAGTCAGCATACAATCCTATTCCCCCAAAGACCGAGACGACACATCGCTTTGAGGGTTAAGCAAGAACTCTAGACTGGGACACCCAGTCTGGCTTTTATTACAAACAAGTACATACAGGACACTCCCAGGGGGAGGATGAATTTAACCAATCACATGGATGTACCTCCCACACATTTCCTCCCCTTAGATTAGCACTTAACATAATTATACCGTACACCCTTTTCCCCAATTCCTGGATGTACCCCAAATACACATGCTACACCTCCAAAACAGGTATCCCCTGATAGCCCTTATTCAGGGGGACAACATATCCAAGAATCAGGTCATTCGGATGAATGGTTCGGGAGATATGAGGTTCCAAAGATTTGACCGACCGCATGGGTAAAGTATCCGAAAACAGTTCCATGCATTTTGGCCCTGCGGTCGGTCACAAACAAGGGAATGAAAACAGACGAATTGCCTGTGTTATAGAGCCTGGAGAGGGTTTGAATGAATTCCCTTGTTTGTGGGGTTCTTTCTACCGAACGGCTGGTCATTCGGTAGTTTCCATACGAATTTCTGGAAGTATGGAGGTCTCAGCGGTGTTTGCCTAGTCAAGTGTCCGATTTCAGTTCCAGACACTCGACGGCAAAACACCGCTGTTCGGTAGTTTAAGATGGCCGCCGCCACGTGTTTGTTTCCCGAATGGCGGCCACCCAGAGGACAAAGAATACATTACATGGATTGCCAATTACCTGTTTGCAACATTGTTGCAAACGGTAATTGGAGGCACACTTATTCCTGGGTGGTCTGGTTGTTCGGTAGTTTCACTCAATATAATGAATGGAGTGATTCTAGCGAACAATCAGATGAATGCTGCATACATATCACCCAGGTTAAACTTAACACATGAATACATATACAATATACAGGCAGTACAATAGAATATGCTTCACAGTCTTAAAGGGACATTAGTCCCAAAACGTCCATCGCTGATTTTAAAGGGCCAGTAGCAGCAATATAAATTATTACATGCCCAAATATAGTTTTTAAAGTGCAGCATGTCCAGGGGCCATAGTCAGCGGGCAGGAGGCTAGCAACCAGGCCTCTCCAGTTCACAGTGGCGAAGCTGGTTTCGCCACATTTCTCCCCTTTGCCAATTAGACTAACAGGGTACCTGACTTTCTGCCGGTCAGTGCCCTGGTTAGTCCAGCAACCCACCCACAAAACAGAAATAACAGAGCAGCCCACCCACACTAACCGGTTACTACATCTGGGTGAGGAAGAATTTTGTCCAGGTTCTGGTGTTTCACCGCTGCTGGGTGGGAGACTGGTAGGCTGCCTTGGTGGGTTGCTGAGGGGGCAGAGACCAGCGGTACTCTGTCCGGTTGCCAGCACTACCACGGGAGTAGTCTGGTGGGCGCCTGGTTGCTGGAGACTGACTGTCTCCCCTTTAGGTGCACAGCTCGACTGCCGGAGGGGGAGACCGACTGTCTCCCCTTTGGATCCATCACCCTGAGGCTGGGGAACAGGACCGACCGTCCCTATCCCTTGTGCTGTGAGTGCAGAGACTACAGTCCCATCTGCACAGTTGTGGGGCTTAACATCTCCCCTTGGTGGGTTAGGCTGCCGTGGGAGAGAGGGTATAACAAGCTCCTCTCTCTGGACGGTGAACTGCTGCTGGGGAGAGGGGTTAGCAGGCTCCTCTCCCTGCCACTCTCTCTGCTGGGGAAAAGGGAGACCAGCTGTTTCCCCTTTCATTCCCTTGTCCTGCGGTTGGGGTGCGAGACTGACTGTCTCTGCTCCCTGCAGGACACACTGCCGCTGGGGAGGAAGGACGGCACCTTCAGCTCCCTGGGGTACACACTGCCGCTGGGGAGGGAGGACGCTGCTCTCCTCTCCCTTCACTTCACACTGCCTTCCTGGCACATCACTTTGCTGCTGGGGGGCAGGAACAACAACCTCTGCCCCCTGTAACTCAGCCTGCCGCTGGGGAGGATAGACGACACCATCAGCTCCCGGAGACACACACTGCCGCTGGGGAGGGAGGACGCTGCTCTCCTCTCCCTTTACTTCACACTGCCTTCCTGGCATATCACTTTGCTGCTGGGGGGCAGGAACAACAACCTCTGCCCCCTGTAACTCAGCCTGCCGCTGGGGAGGATGGACGACACCATCAGCTCCCGGAGACACACACTGCCGCTGGGGAGGGAGGACGCTGCTCTCCTCTCCCTTTACTTCACACTGCCTTCCTGGCATATCACTTTTCTGCTGGGGGGCAGGAACAACAACCTCTGCCCCCTGTAACTCAGCCTGCCGCTGGGGAGGAAGGACAACACCTTCATCTCCCTGGGATACAATCTGCTGCTGGGGAGGAAGCACGGCACCTTCAGCTCCCTGGGATACACACTGCCGCTGGGGATCCTCGCAGGACCAGTCTAGGAGGTCCGCTACCTCGGGTCCCGCTGGTTGCTGTTGGGGAAGAGGGCCGGTTGTCTCTTCCCGGGCCTCATTGATGAGTCGCAGGTAATCCCACTCCAGGTTCCATTCCTGGGTGACCAAATACCGTAGGTCTGCCTCGAGGTCAATAGCGCTAGGGAGACCCAGCATGTCTTCTCGGTCGTAACACAGGTCCCAAAAACGAGAGTCGGTAGCTGTCCCAAAGTCCTCATCGTCGATATTATCCCAAAATAGGCCAGGGCCAGCGTAATCTCCGCCTTCTGGGAACTCATACTCTGCCATCTCGGGGACACACTGAGCTGCGTACCACTGTATCGCCTGGTATGCGTCGTCGAGCACCAGTTCTCCATATACTAAGATCTCGAGTCTAGTCACCCACGCTTCTTCGGTCTTTTTCCTCAGGAGGGGCATCCGCTCTGCCATTCGAGCCAGGATTCGCTGCCTTCTGCTGCGGCGCCGATCCCCTCTTGAATACTGTACTTCCTCTAGGGCTTCGTCCCACAATCTGGCTCTGGCAGTCTCTCTGTACATCAACATGTCCTCTTCTGACACTGCTCCAGACCTCCGGAATACGGAACCGTACAATCTATCCTGCAACTTCTCCTCCATTTTCTGAGTTCCTTTGTAGATAGGGTCGCTGTACGGATACTAGCGTTGCCCTCAATTTGTAATCCAGAAATAGTGTTGTCTGTAGCTGTCCCTCTGGTTATAGGAACGATCCCGCCGCTTGCCACCAATTGTAACGGACCGTTTCACTTCCAAGAGGATAAAACCCAGTTTAGGCGATAATCCCCTTTTCTCAGAAAGGCACAGCTACTGCAGAACATCAGAACTCACGAACTGGAACCACACGAACACTGGAACGGCTGAACAAGAAAAGCAGACATCGGCTTACACTCTTGGCAGTCAGCATACAATCCTATTCCCCCAAAGACCGAGACGACACATCGCTTTGAGGGTTAAGCAAGAACTCTAGACTGGGACACCCAGTCTGGCTTTTATTACAAACAAGTACATACAGGACACTCCCAGGGGGAGGATGAATTTAACCAATCACATGGATGTACCTCCCACACATTTCCTCCCCTTAGATTAGCACTTAACATAATTATACCGTACACCCTTTTCCCCAATTCCTGGATGTACCCCAAATACACATGCTACACCTCCAAAACAGGTATCCCCTGATAGCCCTTATTCAGGGGGACAACATATCCAAGAATCAGGTCATTCGGATGAATGGTTCGGGAGATATGAGGTTCCAAAGATTTGACCGACCGCATGGGTAAAGTATCCGAAAACAGTTCCATGCATTTTGGCCCTGCGGTCGGTCACAAACAAGGGAATGAAAACAGACGAATTGCCTGTGTTATAGAGCCTGGAGAGGGTTTGAATGAATTCCCTTGTTTGTGGGGTTCTTTCTACCGAACGGCTGGTCATTCGGTAGTTTCCATACGAATTTCTGGAAGTATGGAGGTCTCAGCGGTGTTTGCCTAGTCAAGTGTCCGATTTCAGTTCCAGACACTCGACGGCAAAACACCGCTGTTCGGTAGTTTAAGATGGCCGCCGCCACGTGTTTGTTTCCCGAATGGCGGCCACCCAGAGGACAAAGAATACATTACATGGATTGCCAATTACCTGTTTGCAACATTGTTGCAAACGGTAATTGGAGGCACACTTATTCCTGGGTGGTCTGGTTGTTCGGTAGTTTCACTCAATATAATGAATGGAGTGATTCTAGCGAACAATCAGATGAATGCTGCATACATATCACCCAGGTTAAACTTAACACATGAATACATATACAATATACAGGCAGTACAATAGAATATGCTTCACAGTCTTAAAGGGACAGTAGTCCCAAAACGTCCATCGCTGATTTTAAAGGGCCAGTAGCAGCAATATAAATTATTACATGCCCAAATATAGTTTTTAAAGTGCAGCATGTCCAGGGGCCATAGTCAGCGGGCAGGAGGCTAGCAACCAGGCCTCTCCAGTTCACAGTGGCGAAGCTGGTTTCGCCACAGCATCCATTAACGGAGGTACTCAGTCGGGGTGCCAGGTGATCCGTTACACTTTCTTATGGGAAGATCCTAATGCGAGTGCGGCCATTGCCATGCATGAGCATTAGGTATCCACCGCCAGCGGCTGGCGAGGAGGTGTGAGCAAAGCTGTCAGGGTACCTGAGGTCTCTACCCCCGAGAGAGGTAGAGACTTAGTCGTTCATCCATCCGGACGGCCTGATTTCCCTCTTCCTCGCGGTCCATCCGGTTATGCAAAGCCGGCCGCGAGGGAGTGACTCCCTTTTATAGCATGACGCTCGGAGGTCGACGTCAGGACGTCAACCCGGAACGACCTGTCACTCAATTGGTTCAGGACCAATCAGGACTCGACGGAGGTGTGTCTACTTATCTGAACAGGGCATTTAACAGTGCTTCTTTCATTAGCTCATTGCCCTGTCGTGGTTCTAGCTTGTTCTAGTCACTCAGTGCTCGTATTTTCTAGTTATCCCTTTTGGTTTTGACCCGGCTTGTTTGCTCTATTCTGCTTATCTCTGTTACCCTTGATTCGGCTTGTCTATCGCTTACCTGTCTTCTGTTACCCTCGACCTCGGCTTGTCTTTGACTATTCTCTACTGTACTACTTACGTTAGTCCGGCCATTCTAAGGTCCGGTATACGTATCTGGCTACTGTTTGTACTCTGCGTGTTGGATCCCTGTCCCGATCCTGACATTACGACAGGGCCAATGGATCCTGCAAGTACAAACAGTCAGCTTGGTTCTCCTGATCCTAGGTTTGAAGCCATGGATCACAGAATGGATCAGATGGCGCTAGCACTACAGGCGTTATTATCTCGTGCCAATAATCCACCAGAAGAGTTACGTACTACTCCTGTCTCTCCTGTAGGTCCAGGCCTAGAGGTAGCCACTGTAGGTGCTTCTTCTCGCATTACCCCACCAATACGTTATGGTGGTGCTCCTGAGAAGTGTCGTGGTTTTTTAAACCAAATTAGTATCCACTTTGAATTGCAACCTCGCTCCTATCCTACGGATAGGGCAAAGGTGGGATTTATTATCACCTTACTCATTGAGAAGGCTCTGAGATGGGCCAATCCACTATGGGAGAACGATAACCCGTTAGTATATAACTATAACGCATTTGTAGCTGCTTTTAGAAGAACTTTTGACCCTCCAGGTAGAAAGGTTAATGCAGCCAGATTACTGTTACGCCTGAGACAGGAGAACCGAACACTTGTGGATTATGCACTAGAGTTCAGGTCTCTGGCGTCAGAGGTCAAGTGGAATGAGCAGGCGTATATGGACGTATTTTTGAATGGGCTATCAGATGTAATCCTTGACGAGGTTGCTACTAGAGAACTTCCTGAGAATTTAGAGGATTTAATTTCGTTCATTTCTCGTATAGATGAACGTTTAAGAGAGAGACAGAACACTCGAGAGAGGAACCGGAGACCTTCCTTTAGGTTAGCTCCCGCATTTCCAAGTCCTGACTCCACGCTCTCATTGCTCTCTGAACCTATGCAGGTAGGCTATACCCGCCTCTCTGAGGAGGAGAGACAGTACAGGAGAAAGGAGGGGTTATGTATGTACTGTGGAGCCAGAGGTCATTTACTCTCGAACTGTCCTAACCGCCCGGGAAACGCTTGCACCTAAGTTTCTCTAGAGGACAGGCCTTGGGTGTTTCTATTTTGTCCTCTACTCCTAATTATAAAGATCACAGGCTTCTGCTACCAGTTTCCTTAACCTGGGAGAAAGAAGTGGTAAGGGCTATGGCCTTGATAGATTCCGGAGCTGCTGAGAATTTTATCGACCAAGCCTTTGCTACTAGACACAATATCCCATCCCAGTTAAGGGAGACACCCTTGGCCGTTGAGGCCATAGATGGTAGACCATTACTGGACCCCGTTATCTTTCGTGAGACCATACCCATTAACTTAAATGTTGGTATCCTACACGTGGAGAATTTATCTCTCATGCTCATTTCGTCCCCTTCTGTTCCCATAGTTCTGGGGTATCCATGGTTGAAGAGACATAACCCTATTATCGATTGGGAATTAGGGGAGATACTCTCGTGGGGTCTCAGCTGCCAGGAGAAGTGTTTACGCAGGGTTTCTCCATTGGCCAATATTAATACACCAGGTAGTTCTACTCAGTCCACTGAGAGACAGATACCGCCCCTGTACCAAGACTTAAGGGCAGTATTCGACAAGAAGAATGCCGATTCATTACCTCCACACAGGCCATTTGATTGTAAAATTAAGCTTCTACCTGGTACTATGCCTCCGAGGGGTAATGTATATCCTTTATCTGTTCAGGAGAACTCTGTTCTAGAGGAATATATCCGTGAGAATTTAGAGAAAGGATTTATTAGGAGGTCTTCTTCTCCTGCCGGGGCTGGGTTTTTCTTCGTTAAAAAGAAGGATGGCACACTGAGGCCTTGTATTGATTACCGAGGTTTGAATAAAATAACTATCAGAAATGCCTATCCTATCCCATTGATTACCGAGTTGTTTGATCGTCTTAAGGGCTCCAAAATCTTCACCAAATTAGATCTCAGAGGGGCATATAATTTGGTGAGAATCCAGCATGGACACGAGTGGATGACGGCGTTCAATACTCTGTATGGCCATTACGAATACACAGTTATGCCATTTGGACTTTGCAATGCTCCTGCAGTATTTCAGGATTTGATTAATGAGGTACTTAGGGAGTTTCAACATGATTGTGTTATTGTCTACCTGGACGACATACTGATACACTCTAGGGAGATTGAGACTCACCATAGACAAGTCAGAAAGGTACTACACAAACTTCTGCAACATGGTCTATACTGTAAATTGGAGAAATGCAGCTTTGACCAGTCGCAGATAGACTTTCTTGGTTACGTGATTTCTGGGGAAGGCTTTAAAATGGACCCTGACAAATTCCAGTCTATTTTAAATTGGCCGTTGCCTAAAGGACTCAAGGCTATTCAGAGGTTTATTGGTTTTTCCAACTATTATAGGCGCTTCATTAAGGGATACTCTTCTATCATCTCGCCTATTACCAATATGACCAAACAAGGGGCTGATACTAAGACTTCGTCTAAGGAGGCTCTTGTTGCGTTCAAGACTCTCAAAGAACTTTTTGCCTCTGCTCCCATTCTAGTCCACCCTGATACTACTCTGCCGTTCTTACTCGAGGTCGCTGCCTCTGAGACGGGAGTTGGTGCTGTTCTGTCTCAAAGGTTAGGGGTGGACAAACCGTTACACCCTTGTGGGTTCTTCTCTAAGAAATTATCTGGTCCTGAAAGCAGATATGACATCGGTGATAGGGAACTGTTAGCGGTCATTACGGCTTTAAAGGAGTGGAGACATTTACTAGAAGGGACATTACACCCTGTTACTATTTTAACGGATCATAAGAACTTGTCTTATATTGGGGAGGCTAAGCGCCTGTCCGCCAGACAAGCTCGTTGGTCCTTGTTCCTTACTCACTTTAATTATGTACTTACTTACAGACCTGGTTCTAAGAACTCTAAAGCCGATGCTTTGTCTCGTCAATATGAACTGTTCACTATAACTGAGCCAGTCCTTTCCTCGATAGTTCCTAAGGGTAACATCATCGCTAACACGAATCTCAGGATTCACTCTCCGTTGCTTACTGAGATCATGAAATTACAGCATCTTGCGCCCAAACAGACTCCTGGGGATCGACACTTCGTTCCCGCCACTCTCCAACTAGAAGTGTTACGCTGTTTCCATAACAGCAAGGTGGCTGGGCATCCTGGCATTCGCAAGACGTATGCTTTGATCTCTAAAGATTTCTGGTGACCTGATTTACGTAAAGATATTAAAGAATTCATCGGGGCGTGTGAAGTTTGTACCAAGACTAAGCTACCTCATTCGCTCCCATGCGGATTTCTGCACCCTCTAGAGGTTCCTGAGAAGCCATGGTCCTGTTTGGCTATGGACTTCATTGTTGATTTGCCTATCTCTAAAAAGCAGACTGTTATCCTCACTGTGGTGGACAGATTTACTAAGATGGCTCACTTCATTCCCTTACCTAAACTCCCATCTTCGCCCGAATTAGCAGAGATATTCGCTAGGGAGGTCTTCCGTTTACATGGGATACCTTCCCAAATTGTATCGGACAGAGGTTCCCAATTTGTTTCCCGTTTTTGGAGGTCCTTCTGCTCTCAACTGGGCATCAAATTGAATTTTTCTTCTGCCTACCATCCTCAGTCCAATGGAGCTGCTGAACGCACCAACCAAAAGGTTGAACAATATCTACGTTGTTTCGTTTCTGAACACCAGGACGATTGGGTCGGTTTGATTCCTTGGGCGGAGTTTGCACACAACAATCTCGTTTGTGATTCTACGCATTCTAGCCCCTTCTTCATGAATTATGGCTTTCATCCTTCCGTTCTTCCTTCGGAGTCTTCTTCCCAAGGGGTACTGTCGGTTGATGTCCATGTTGCCAATTTGAAGAAGTTGTGGGACCAGACTCGACAAATTCTTCTGCACAATTCTTTGCTGGTGAAAAAACACGCTGACAAACGTAGAAGGGCAGCACCGGTGTTTGTTCCAGGCGATAAAGTATGGCTGAGTACTAGAAACATTCGGTTAAAAGTGCCTTCCATGAAGTTCGCTCCCCGGTATATTGGACCTTACAGGGTGTTGGCTCAAATTAACCCAGTTGCGTATCGTCTAGCTTTGCCTACTACCTTACGCATTCCTAACTCGTTCCATGTTTCATTGCTGAAACCACTAGTTTGTAACAGATTCTCCTCCACGATCGCCCCTCCTCGCTCTGTTCAGGTGGAGGGTCAGGAGGAGTATGAGGTCAATTCCATCGTCGATTCTCGAATCTCCCGGGGGAAAGTACAATATCTGGTCGATTGGAGAGGATATGGTCCTGAGGAGAGAAGTTGGGTACCTCAGGAGGATGTTCATGCTCCCCGTCTCCGCAGGGCATTTCACTCTCGCTTCCCTTCTCGTCCTGGTTACTTCCGCCCGGTGGGCGTATCTGAGAGGGGGGGTACTGTCAGGGTACCTGAGGTCTCTACCCCCGAGAGAGGTAGAGACTTAGTCGTTCATCCATCCGGACGGCCTGATTTCCCTCTTCCTCGCGGTCCATCCGGTCATGCAAAGCCGGGCGCGAGGGAGTGACTCCCTTTTATAGCATGACGCTCGGAGGTCGACGTCAGGACGTCAACCCAGAACGACCTGTCACTCAATTGGTTCAGGACCAATCAGGACTCGACGGAGGTGTGTCTACTTATCTGAACAGGGCATTTAACAGTGCTTCTTTCATTAGCTCATTGCCCTGTCGTGGTTCTAGCTTGTTCTAGTCACTCAGTGCTCGTATTTTCTAGTTATCCCTTTTGGTTTTGACCCGGCTTGTTTGCTCTATTCTGCTTATCTCTGTTACCCTTGATTCGGCTTGTCTATCGCTTACCTGTCTTCTGTTACCCTCGACCTCGGCTTGTCTTTGACTATTCTCTACTGTACTACTTACGTTAGTCCGGCCATTCTAAGGTCCGGTATATGTATCTGGCTACTGTTTGTACTCTGCGTGTTGGATCCCTGTCCCGATCCTGACAAAAGCTAAGCCAGCGCCGAGGGACATTGGTGCTGGACTTGGGTAAGTGACAGAAGGGGTGGGCCTTGACAGAAGGTTTTTTTTTCTGGCACTATAGTTGCCATTTAATACTACCTTGACAGTACAGGGGTGTGTCAAAAGGGATGTGTCCTCAAGTAGGTGCCCTATTTAAACACAGAACAGCTGAGATTTCATTGCTCAGTTGTTCTGTGTTTTTTCCATTGAACACTTGACTTATCTGCATATATGACCCTTAGCTTGTCTTACCACTTCAGAAACTTTGCTGCTTGGATTTCTGAACTTTTGGACTTTCTTGACCATGCCTTTTCCTAAGCCTTTTCTATATAGTTTGCTTGGACTCTTTAATCCATTTATTGACCTCAGTAATGTAGCAAGCACTGCATTTGGGTTTCATACTTCTAGTCTGACAACTGCAGCTGTTATAAAACATGCAGAAGAAAATACAGTACAGAGTAAAGTATATGCATGTTTTTGTTGAGAGCATTGTAATGAAATATCCCCCTTAGAATTCCAATTTGCATTTACTTACAAATATTTGCATATGATAATACAGACAGAATGTGATAATTTGTATTGTTTATGTTCCCATGACTACCCTTCTTGGCAAAGTTTACTGTAGTGTATTATGTGTTTACCTGTATAATCCCCCATATGATTGTTGTTCCCCACGTTTTATGGATAATATTGAGTGTGTCACCATAATTTTAATGTAATGTTGATAAGGGCTAATCCAGGGTGGAAATAAACAACTGTGTGGTAGTTCCACTAGGAAATGTGTCTATTCTGGCACTTTAGGGATTCCAGTACCATAGGTTTAGGACCTGCTTTATTGGTGCACTTTTCCCTGGTACGAGGAATCTCCAAGCAAAAAAGAAAATACTTGTAGCAATGTTTTCAAATTGTACCCACTGGAAACTCTTATTAACACAATTAATGCTACAACGTTATTTAGGAGACAGGTCCACTTAAAGGAGCCTTTCTAAGCAGAATGTTTCTAATTAAATATACACCAACAAAAATGTATCCATCTCTATTTTTTTTTTTTTTGTGATTGAGAAAGTGAGGTTCACTTACTGTGATTGCATCGATTTTGAAAAGAGCCTGTGCCTGGGCATTTGTGTTCTGATCAAACCGGTAACTCAGTTGGTTTAAATTGTCAACAGATCGGGCTTGTACTCGAATCACTTCAGTGCCTGTTGCAATGTTTTCTGTTATCACTGCCTCATAGGATGTACTGGTAAACTGAACAGCTTCGTCGGGTTCATTCATCAGTGAGACATAAATGGTACAAAAAGCACGGTTGAAGGGAAATGCTTGGTCCGTGGCTGACACATTCATGTAATATGACGTTTTAGTCTCATAATCAAGATAATTAATAGTTGTGAGGAGTCCAGTACTTCCATCAATCTCAAACTTCCCATCCGAGCCAGAAATTAACTTGTATATCACCAGTCCACCATCACCTGTGCCAAAGATGAAAACAGAAAATCAATCTGAACACTCGCTCATAGAATAAGAGTTTGGATTTAGATAGATTTGTATCTACTCTATTAGCCAGCTAGGATACTATTGAAATGCTAACTGAGCATAGACATCTAAATTTGTACCATTTGAAGAGTCATGTATAAAACATTTCTGGGGTGACAAATGTGGGTATTCAACATGCCATATAGTTCTGCCATGCTTTGCCAACAACTATGTCAACGTTTAGTAGGTTGCTATGCTGAAGAACCCCAATCTTGGCAGCTCCAAGCCTAATTTTACTTATGGATGATTAAAGTGGTAAACTCTCAATAGACCACCAATTAACCTGTCAACCTTTGCATGCACATCATCCGTAATATATATTTTGTTTTGAACACTTAAAGGGACACCCCAGGCACCCAGACCAGTTCTGCCCATTGGAGTGGTCTGGGTGCAAACTCCCACCACCTTTAACCCTGCAAGTGTAATTATTGCAGTTTTTATAAACTGCAATAATTACCTTGCAGGGTTAAGTCCTCCTCTAGTGGCTGTCTAGGATCAATAACGTGGTCTGACCCCACTTCCATTTTTCTTTCTTTTAGGAATAATGTTGAATATAAGGTCAGGAACGACTGGAGACTTAATGAGAGTCTGTTGTGTAAGAACGAAAATATCTTGTCTCTTTCATCTCACATTCAAGATTTTTTTGGGATCAAAATGACAGGGGGGAGGTTTTTTGACATGACCTTGTGGTGTACTTTGAAGTGTTATATAAGAGGTATACTCATAAAAATAGGTACCCAAACAAAACAAAAACTGTGGAGGGACACTGAACAATTTACATATTAATTTAGCAAATGTAATTTAGCTCTTTAAATAAGCCTATATCATTGTTGGATATATATTTTTTTTTTATTAAATCATTAAAATCGAATAAATCAAATATTTTTGTTTTATATCATAATATTAATTTAGTTGATATGTTGTCAAAGGATTATGGGAAATTGACTAGCACTGCCACTTTGCACTAGGGGAGAGTGCATTTTTTAATCATATGGGCATTGAATAAGCCAGCAGAGTTTCATGAGTGTTGTGAAAAACACAGGATTGATAATACATTTCTGGTGTTTTACTTTTTTTCTTAAGTTACCAGTAAGAGCAGGTAGAAAAATCAAGGCATATCCACCTGGGACACAATATCACATGACCCCAATTAACAAACGTATTTCCTTACTTGTCATGGTTAAACAAACCCATGGGACAAGGACATCCGTGACATTTAGAGACAACTACAATGTTCCAGGTAAAAATTTAATTATTTCAAACCTATCTGTCAAAAACAACAAATATTCAATTGTGAGCTTTCATACGTGATTATGGAAAGGTGTCGTTTTCCATTAGAGGGGCAATGACAGCAGAAAGATTGGTTTAGTAGATGCTTGGTTTATGGTGAAATACAGTACCTGTATCTCGATCTGTGGCTCGAACCACTGTTACAGAGGTACCAATGCCAACCGTTTCTCGCAACCCCAAGCGACTGTACTGCTGCTGTGTAAAAACTGGAAGCTCATCGTTGACATCTTCAACATAAACAATTACCTATTGGAAAGATATAATTATCAAACCTGAGATAATTCTACAGATACTTAGTATAAAGTAAATTTGAAATACACTGATGCAGTTTTTTTTTTAATATAAATATATATTCTTTATTTTTGCGTGCATAAAGAAAATAGTTAAATTTGCATTTGCAATGCTCCAACAGCATATACACAGGCTATAATAACAGACTGTGAATTATTACGGCATGACTTGGAAAACACAATGCACATTTTTATATTATAACATGTAGGATAAGTTTAAGCATGAGGACAGTGATAGTGAGGAGTTGACTATTGCGACATAGGCGTGATAACTATAGGCACTGTGATTGAGAGGTATTTCTCCCGGGAGGCCCCCCACATAAATCAGGTTTTGAGTTCTGCTGTGTTAACAAAGGAGAGGGAACATGCCAATGCAGTAAATTAAACAAAGGTTAATCTGGGCACTGAGGGTATATTGCTGGGGTGTATTGCTGTTTTTACATATCCTAAAATTGTGGGTACCTACGGCAGAAGATAAATACTTAAAGGAACACTATAGGGTCAGGAACACAACATGTATTCCTGACTCTATTGCGTTAAAAACACTATCTAGCCCCCCTGGCCTCCCTAAATGTCATAAAATCTTACCTTTATTCCAGTCTGTTGGTGCTGGCTCTGCCCATGGTCCTTGGCTGAAATCATCAAAGTGATTATCTCAGCCAATCACATTGCTTTTCCATAGGAAAGAATTGGATTGGCTGAAATTGTCAATTTTGATGATCTCAGCCATGGAGGCTGGCTGGGGATGGGACCAAACGCCACCTTGGCCAATCAGCATCTCCTCATAGATGCATTTCTATGAGGAAAGTTCAGTGTCTCCATGCAGAGGGTGGAGACGCAGTGAATGTAAGTGCTGCACAGTGCTGCAGGCTAAAATGTAAACAATGCCTTTTCTCAAAAAGACTATTTACTGCAAACAACCTGCAGCAAATGATTTTACTTACCAGAGCAAATACATTAAGCTCTAGTTGTTCTGGTGACTATAGTGTCCCTTTAAATGTAATTATCAACATCTGAATTGATTTACCCTTCTGTAGACTGTGTGGTTTTTATTTCTATCATTCACAATTACAGTACTTGTTTAAAATCATTGTTTTCTCTGTAAACTGTTTGATTTCACTCTGTGACAGGGCTCCAGTACTCCGACCGAGTACCTCCGCCAAGTCTGCTTCCTCGTAGCTATCAGGGACCCTGGAACACTTCAGACCCAGTCGTTGAGGCTTGACTGGGATCACTGAGGGCCTTTTCCACCCTGGACCAGGCTACTGTGTTTATAGCCCTGGACACATGTTTCATCAGCAAGTTATATCCCTTTTCCATAAGGCCAGGCAACACTTGGTGAAGGTTAAAACAGCAACAACCTTTAATGAACACAGCACACATATTTATGCCCCCAACAGCCTCATTTGCATACAATAGAGTACTATAGTACATGGAAGGGTGCGGCCACACAATAGCAAGAGCTCGTATCCAAATGGGAGATTGAGGAGGGACAGGGCAGCTAGTTTAACCTGGTCTGGCAGTGTCCTTGGGAGAACATCCTGCTGGCGAAACAACAGGACAGGAAAAAGGGGGAGGGGAAAAGACACAGACAATCAATACATTCAACATACCCTGCACCCATACTGGGCACATGGTGACCAAAACACAAGAGGAATCTGGGGATCCACAAATAGTGTCTGTCATCCATCTCCAGTGATGGTGACTACTGTCACACTCTGTGAGCTAATGTAACTCAGCAATTATGCCATCAGAGAGGACTGTTGTCAGTTAGGGTGCTGCTCTCATTTTAAAAATGATATAGGGAACCTGACTTTTTTAAATACCTGGACTAAACTTGACCAAGCATTTCTCGAAAACTGCAATGTTTTACATTGCAGGACTGAGGATAGGGACACGGCACCCAAACCACTTAAGTGAGATGAAGTGGTCTGGGTGCCAATAGTGTCCATTTAAATGTTTATTGGGGGTTTAAAGTAGCCAAACATTTTGGGGGTGGAAGTGTGCATCCCCTTTTCTATATTTTATTAGTAGCTTCCACTCAAAACTAGGGTATCCCCAATTGTTAGTACCCACTCTCCACCTTTAGGTGGGGGACAGGCGAATATTGGGTTCCCCATTTCTTATTAAATGAATAGCCCCCACCAGCCGCCAACAGGTTGATGATGAGTGGCACATTACATCCCCTTTTGTTTATATTTTAATTAGAGCCCCCACTTGCCGCTTATGGGTAGGTGTGGAGATTCAATATTCCACCAATAAGGGCTGTAATTTAATCATTACGAACCGTTAAATGTCTAATTGGGAGACAATAAACTGCCGATAAACATGATCGGCTATAATTAAACTGAGTTCTATTTTTGTAACTTGCGTGATGGGTTGATACATGCTGCTCCTGTATACAAATCAAGTCATAAATGTTCCCTTTAACAAGCAAAATGTTTTTGTCAGTCACAGTTCTGAAGAAGCATTATGCGTCATCTGGTAATGTTAATGAAATAGTGAAAACATGGATTCACATAGGCTGCCATCTGTTGGTTAATAGAGTTAATTACCAGGGCACATCACAGTGATATTGTTGATTATCCAATAGTTCAAATGCTTTTTTTTTTCCCAATGACAACTCAAATGTAATTCAAGAAACCAAACATGTAAAAATGAATAAAATTAAAAAAAGAAGAGTACTAGAATTGTCTTTTTTCACCAGCAGCAGGCTAATTTAGGGAAAAGCAAATTCTCGTTTTATAAACACCATTCAACGTCTACTGTTTCGAATAACATATATTGCACTTGCCTGATAAGAGAAACCAGATTTTGTGCTAATTTATCAGAACAATATGTTAAATCATATTCAAAGGCCTTTCAATAGGTTGAGGTTACCATGATTATTAAAGTGAGGTGAGAGAGATGGACAGTTCGAAATACTTGCATAGCTTTTGGAGGCTTCAGAACATATTTGGACTACTGCAGTAGCAGTTACATTTATCATGTATAATAAGTGTGTTTAGCACAATTGACTTTAGATAGAGTTACAGCAACTTTGCATTGTTATAACTCTGTACCCATCGCTGTAAGTCTCTCTTAACTAACAGACTGTTTAGTTCTGATCGTTTATTGTTACTGTTAATTCTTGGCTCCTGCTATTTCATATTGCTATTAACGTGTAATACCCTGCCCTCATTTAAATCCTGCACTGCAGAATGCTCCGATATACTTTGATCTAATGAATTCAACTTCCAACTGAGTAATCTCACTGTGTAAGTAACCCGTAATGGTTTAGACCATACATTTTGAAAATGTTTTATGGGTGTACATGTTTTCTACACCTTCTCTCTAACATTGCAGGTAAATAGTTAAGCCAATAATTGGATAGCATTTTTTTTTTATTTTTGTTGTGCGTGAGGTTACAAGTTAGCTTACCGTCCATGCCACAACAGCGTAAGTAAGCATTTTAGATAACATGCATGAGTAAACAAGAACATGGCATTTGCAATATCTGCACATTTTAAGTGGATAATAATGTTATGAAAGTAAGCTACAGAACCTTCAATAATTTGACAGTTAGAAACATTCATTGAGGTCCTCGTTGATAGAATCTGACCCTTTGGGTAAACCACAACATATTTAGAGTTTGTATTAATTTGTGAAAAGCACTCTGCATTGGCAGATCCTCTTTAAGGACTTAGGTTTTAATGATGTATATTAGGAGTATGACACATTCAGCTTACCCTTACTGAGTTTCTCATTGGTCCCAGGTCATTGTTGTAGGCTTCAACCATCAAAACATGAGAGGAATTGGATTCTCGGTCAAGAGGTTGAGGACCACGCAAAACTAGCCCAGTGCTGCCATCAATTCGAAAATTATTTTGACTGTTTCCTAGAAAGAAAAAAAAAAAGTTTTCAAAGACTAATTATTTCTTCCTTTTTCTCTTTAATCCGTTTTTAAGAAAATAAAATGTCAAGATTCTAATCCTTACATTGCAAATTAGGTGGAACATCACACTTAGCATTATGCTATCTCTAAGTCCACTACTCTAATGATGGACAGCAAATGGGAGACCTGGAAAAGTGCAAGCCAGAGACTTAACCCCTTAAGGACCAAACTTCTGGAATAAAAGGGAATCATGAGATGTCACACATGTCATGTGTCCTTAAGGCACTCCACAGTCCAAAACAAATGCTGTCCAAATAAAAAGAAACACTAGTAGATATGCTCCGATGAAAACATACATGCATTTAATTATGGTAGTATATCTAAAAAATACATCTTACAAAAGCTGCAGTTTACTTGTCTACAGTCTTTGAAAGCCCTTTCTTCTTCCCAACTGTGACTGTCCAATCAGAGCCTTCCCAATGCAGCTCAATGAGAAGTCTTTGCAAGACAGGTACTCAAGGCAGTTGCTGCCTCTTGAGTTTAGCCCTGCTGAGCATAACAAACCATGAACAGTTGTCTGATTGACAGCCAGGGGTGTAACACAGTTAATTAATTAAAGTGCCAATTTCTATTGAAGTTTGCACTTTTTGTAAAATTCAAAAAATGAAGACACACTTTTCACACATAAAGCACTTCAGCAAGCTAAAGTGCTTTAGGCACCCAGAAGACTTCATCTCAATGAGGTGCCATGCTTGTTTTTTTATTGCAGTAGCTGTCACTCAGGTTGCCACCAGAGTGGCATCTGATTGGCGCAGTGTGGTATATAGGAATGCAAAATCTCCAAACTATATGAATCTATGGTAACTCATCATTAAGTTCCACAATGGAACTATTGCAGTGCTTTACCCCTTTGTCTGTATTGCTTCATGGCTGGCATTTTGTAACTTCTACATTTACATTTCAGTTGTGATGACTCAGTACACAATGCTTGTTTTAAACAACAAACAAAAGTAGAGAAGTGAAGGGAGAACTTGGCTTTCTATTTTAAAGTAAACACAAATTTGTCATTTTTAGGGTCCCAGATATGTAGATACCTACGTATACCACACTCCTGCCACATAGACAACATGATATTCACTGAAACCAGTAGGTGCCGTTATTGAACAGTAAGTAGGAGATCACGTACATGGATGAAACACAATTCCATAACTATACATACAGGCTGTATGAAGTACTTGAAGAAAAGTTTTAATTGGCATACCCTCTGTTTTCCATGCAATACAGCTGATGGAACATTGAGATTTGGATCAGTTATGGAAGGACTACACCTCCCCCCGACTCACAGGTTTACCTACGTCATCTCACCATACAGAAGTACGAGAAAGTTAGACAATAAGCAATGCTTGCCAGGGACCGAAGTCTGTATATCCATTTTGCTTCCTATATATCTTTATAATACGGCATATACTCTATATAGTGTCTATTATATAATGTGAAGTGTAACGTGACAAGTACATCCTTTGGTGGAATGGAAATGTGAATTTGTTGTCCATAAAGTCTTTTTTTATTTTTTTTGCTGACAGTTTGCCTAAAGTAATGTAACAAAGCTGTAATATTCAATCAAGTGTGAAAAACCGTGTCTGTTTGTTCAGTACAATATGATACATACTGAATCTACAGTCAATCTCACCTGTCAGGAATAAAGGGTACTGGAGCACTATAGAGACTACACAATGATGGTATCAGAGATAATTGTCCCTTAAAGTAAAACAACAAGCCCACTGTAGTGGCTAAGGTGTCAGGAATGCCCTCCCAGAGTAGCTTGCCAATCAGTTTTAAAACAGTTTGGAATCTTAACTGGTTCGCCTGGGCTCCCGCACCACATCTGGTCATCTCTGGTCATAAGAGAATCTGGATGTCTTCATTGAGCTGAGCATCTCCTATACCTGTTGTCAGCCAATGAATATGCTATGCACAGCGATGCTAAGCTTAATAAAGCTAACTGGATTGTCTTGCTGTAGAAGGCAGGTAGCTGTAACCTCAGGTGCCCATGTGGATTCAAATAGTTGTCAAATCGTTCTAAAATGGTTTAATAAATTACTCTAGGAGGGCACCAGCAACAGCTTGTACCATAAGTACTACAAAAGGCTATTGTAGTGTTCCTTTAA
Source organism: Pelobates fuscus (assembly GCF_036172605.1). Lineage (NCBI taxonomy): Eukaryota > Metazoa > Chordata > Amphibia > Anura > Pelobatidae > Pelobates > Pelobates fuscus. Next base: position 130,903,459 of record NC_086326.1, read on the forward strand.
CAATAACTCAACCTCATTTAAAGTGTTATGCTCTATCGTTATTCCTCATCCCAAAATGCTTAAATTTGTATTTATCTATTTTAAATTACATCTGAACTGTCCTCTAATTTATGCTAATTCCTGAGACATCCGGGCATACAATGCCAATTTAAAATGACCCACACTTTTTTTATACAGAAACCTTGGCTGAACAAGTGTGAATAGGATATCTAGGGAAGGGCATGCATCTGTGAATGAGCACAGCACATTTTGGAAAGATGGAAGCCCCAATCATCTGTAAGTACATCAAGGGTAAGTGTGTGTTATTGTTTTATACTGTATACCCTGCAAACTTCAATTTTTTAAAGGTGTTAACTTGGAGAGGACCTATCCCCAATAAAAATTTGCCAGTTTTATGAGACTTGAAAGTTTTAACTGTCATGAAATACTGGTTTGGAGTCAAACCAGGTTCTCTTAGGTTTGACCGATATTTCGATCAGATTATTAAAAAAAATAAGTGCCGATGATGATGTTCCAACTTCTATATTTTCACCCCTGAATGGACCACAAATGAAAGCAAAATAAAAGTATCTGATAATGGCATATGAGAAATTTGACCGCTGCAGGGTTACTTCACACAATAGTTCACCAGTGGGATCCCAAACAGAATCTGAAAAGCTGGATAGCGATATATTTGTTGCTTGCCAAGCAACAGAGATGGCTATATAATCCGTTCCACTCCACCAAAGTGTTCTTGAGTAACAATGTACACTTATGTACAGTAATAGGGTTAAAATCACCATGGCATTTTGCCTTTTGCACTGTACAATAAGAGTTAGCATGACAGAAGATTACGTTCAGTACAGCATGTTCCTTAATCCTATATGAGTGGTTTGCACAAGGATTTTAAGATAAAGGCAGCTATGTAGCATTCTGGCAGGCAAGCTCTGGGTGTATGCTGGGCAATGAACATGAAATCAAAGGTCATTATGAATGATCCTTCAAAATCCATCACATGGAAAGCCCTACTTACCGCTGATAATTCGATACCACACTCTGCCATTCTCTCCCTCATCATCGTCAGTAGCCTCCAACTTTAATAAAAAGGAAAAATATATGTACAAAACTATACATCAGTCATTTAGGCATTTTAACATTTAAGAAAGCATATTTTTACATTTCAGGGAATTATGCAATCCCTATTCTAAGATATCAAAACATTAATAAATTAAAAAATAAAAAATTAATTAATTAAAAAACAATTGTGATTTAATTTTCTTTACAACAAAAGATTTTAAAACATACTCTGAAAGCCTGTTTTTAATTATTAGTTTAGTAAATTACCAGTATTAACATAATGCATATTTACTATATCTAATAATCAACTTTTTTTTTTCTTCTGGGACATGTTGCAATTTATTGCACCACAAATGTTTTGTTTAGTAAAGAGCACAAATACATTTTCCACATCAGACCACAAATGTTAGACTACAACCCCTTGGAACCATTAGCCACCCCTTGCTTTTATGAGCCACCGTTGTTCTTCGGCTTCTACAAACTTCATCCGCCAGTCGTTATCCCTACTGAACTTTCATTCATAAGAGAGTGTACAATACAAGGTATATGCAGGTTATATGTGCGATATTGCCCAATGATGGAAAGTCATGTATGACCAAAGTTTAACATTACAGGAAGATAAGTAATTCCGACTTTTTCCTATTTAGATTGATTTGAAATTCAAGCAAAGTTAATCACAGTGACAAAGAGCCGCTGTTTTACCAAAAACACATTACCGGTTTCTCGTTTCTTGGCTTTTTCTGATTATTGAGTGTTTTTTGTACTACTGAAAGATTGACTGTGACATTTGTTTTGAAACTTAAATGATGACTTTAAACCCTTTAGAAGCAAAAAAAACCAGCTCTGTGGGCAAATAATCTTGTCTCTTAATCTCCACGTGACGGTTCTAACTTTTACATCTGTTGGTAGCATGACAGTTTACACTCAGACTTGGGTACACCGGATGAGAAGTGATTGCCATTGAGGAAATCTGTAGACCTCACCAGATATTAACCATTTAATGTTATGTTATGTAATTTAATGTTGCTTGTTCTTTATCCAAGAAGGAATTTAAAATATCACGTATAAGAAAGGCAGAAAGTAAAAACAGCGTGATCTAAAGGAATTAGCTTCAGACTGTGCCATCCTGGTTTGGTTGGTTGGTTGAGAAAAACTCTAAATTGGGTCTTCACTTTATTTTAATGGGTCTCAATGGATGGAATCATCATATCATATTCAGTGAGTCCTAGGCAAACACCCACAATAAATGGTTAACTCTAATAGAATTGTCCTCCTAATTGCAATGGAAACCCCACTCACACTCTTGTTTACAGAGTTAATTGTGTTACATGATATTTTACTGTTGAAGAATGGACCACTGAGCACATGTTATAATCTAAATAAAGGTTATTGCATTAAAAACAAAGAATATGAGAACTCCGAGAACGAACAAAAGCTTAGAGGAACTCAGTAGCTTGCCCTTTGGTAAATCCCCACTTAGGTTTCATAGTTTTTGCTCACTTGTGCCTTTACAGAGAAAGCAAGTTCCTAGGCATATCAGACTGATCCGACCCCTAAGGGCAGCCTGTGTATGCAGCAGTCTCTGTGTGTGTGTTCAGCAGTGTGTGTATTCAGCAGACTGTGTGTATGTATTCAGCATTCTGTATGTATTCAGACGTGTGTGTGTGTGTATTCAGCAGACTGTGTGCATTCAGCACTCTCTATATGTATTCAGCTTTCTTTGTGTATTCAGCAGTCTCTGTGTGTGTTTGTGTGTGTGTATTCAGTGTACTGTGTATATGCACTTTGTATGTGTGTGTATTCAGCAGCCTATGTGCATTCAGCAGTCTGTGAGTACTCAGCAGTTGGTTTGTGTGTACTCAGCAGACTGTGTGTGTGTATTGTATGTATGTATTGCATTTGTTGGAGGTACTAATAAATATAAGCTTAATTTTATCGATAATTAAAATTTTTATTCCTGTGAGATGTTGTGTAGGAACGGCCCCAGTGCATTGATCTGTCGGAGGCCCATAACACTGTTAAGATGGCACTGTTTGTGTGTGTCAGTGAGCTTATCTGTAGTAAGCTTGTGTGTGTCAGTAGGATTGTCTGTAGTGAGCATGTGCATGTCAGTGAGCTTCTATTTAGTGAGCTTGTGTGTGTGTGTGGGTGTCAGTGAGCTTGTCTGTAGTGAGCCTTGTGTGTTCATACAAATGAGTTTGTCTGTAGTAAGCTTGTGTGTGAGTCAGAGAGTTTTATCTGTCAGTGTGTATTTATAATTGTGTGTATCAACGAGTTTGTGTTTTGTCAGTAAACTTGTCTGTCTTTGTGCCTGTGTATTCGTGAGCTTGTGTGCTTACTGTACAATATATATATATATATATATATATATATATATATATATATAAATAAATATATATATATATATATATATACATATATATATTTATTTATATTTGACTTATAGGACTGGTGTGCATTACCGCCAAATCACCTGTGTGAGCTGCCGTAAACTTAAGCCTGCATCCAGTACTATTTGTCTAGAGATTGGAACATGGGTATATGCTCAGCTATCTGTATAATGCTATAGTGCTGCTCTCTTTATAATACAGGTCTGTGTGTATATTATCCTGGGTCAGTCAGTGTGCCCTGTATAGTGCTGTTCTCTGTATAATACAGGCCTGTGTGCATAATATCCTGGTACAGTCAGTGATCCCTGTATAGTGCTACTCTCAGTTTAATACAGGTCTGTGAGCATAATATCCCAGGACAGTGAGTGCTCCCTGTATAGTGCTGCTCTCTGTTTAATACAGGTCTCTGTGTGTATAATATCCTGGGACAGTCAGTGCTCCCTGCATAGTGCTGCTCTCTGTATAACACAGGTCTGTGTATAATATCCTTGGACAGTCAGTGCTCCCTGCATAGTGCTGCTTTCTGTATAATACAGGTCTGTGTGTATAATATCCTGGGACAGTCAGTGCTCCCTGTATAGTGCTGCTCTCTGTATAATACAGGTCTGTGTGTATAATATCCTGGGACAGTCAGTGCTCCCTGCATAGTGCTGCTCTCTGATTAACACAGGTCTGTGTATAATATCCTTGGACAGTCAGTGCTCCCTGCATAGTGCTGCTCTCTGTATAACACAGGTCTGTGTGTATAATAAGCTGGGGCAGTCAGTGCTCCCTGTATAGTGCTACTCTATGTATAGTACAGGTCTGTGTGTATAATATCCTTGGACAGTCAGTGCTCCCTGCATAGTGCTGCTTTCTGTATAATACAGGTCTGTGTGTATAATATCCTGGGACAGTCAGTGCTCCCTGCATAGTGCTGCTCTCTGTATAGTACAGGTCTGTGTGTATAATATCCTTGGACAGTCAGTGCTCCCTGCATAGTGCTGCTTTCTGTATAATACAGGTCTGTGTGTATAATATCCTGGGGCAGTCAGTGCTCCCTGTATAGTGCTGCTCTCTGTATAGTACAGGTCTGTGTGTATAATAAGCTGGGGCAGTCAGTGCTCCCTGTATAGTGCTGCTCTCTGTATAGTACAGGTCTGTGTGCATAATAAGCTGGGACAGTCAGTGCTCCCTGTATAGTGCTGCTCTCTGTATAGTACAGGTCTGTGTGTATAATATCCTGGGACAGTCAGTGCTCCCTGTATAGTGCTGCTCTCTGTATAGTACAGGTCCGTGTGCATAATAAGCTGGGGCAGTCAGTGCTCCCTGTATAGTGCTGCTCTCTGTATAATACCCGCAGACTCCAGGAACTAGAAGAATCAGAAGCAGTGGAGTGGTGACTGAAGCCTCAATCAGAGACATTTAACATGTTCAATTGGGGGCATGAAAAGGGGCTAATGGAATATGTGCATATGTTTTCCTTTTGCTCCGATTTCTCTCATTAACTCCATTCTGTAAATTCTCCTTCTATATCTCTCATTTCCTATTTTCAGCTTTTTTTTTTTTTTTTTTGTAAATCTCTTTTTTATTGAGGCATAAAATTTTGAGGATACAGAATGTAAAAGGGGAGACGATAAAGTTCTATACAAGTCGGGAGAAGTACAATGCAGTAGATATCATCTCTAAATATTCGTTAGCCTCATTTTATGTTAAGAATGGTAAAGTTACGTCAGGTTAATAGAAAGCGATTATGCATTTGCAGATTATTCAAATACAGGCTAGTACTAGGCTATGGCATCTGAGAGCTGATCAAAGTAAAAGTAAACAGGCTTTGCAATAGGTTGCTTAGTCGCAGTGGCGCGTGCGGATCAGGTATGCGCTTAGCGAGGGTAGTACTATGGAGAGAGAAAACGAATGCACACCCAATCTGCAGCCATATCAGAGCTGTAGTTGAAAATACACGCTATGGATCTGAGATTCAGATTAGTAACATGTTGCTTGGAAATGTCATGTCTGGCTCAGCCAATGCCTCCACAAAATACAAATACAACTGATAAAACTTAGGTGCAGTAAATAGTAAAACAAAACATGAGGTTATGCATATCTCTTAGGTAGATTGCTTAGGTAATATTGCGCCAAGTTGTGAGTGTCCGCCAGCTTGTGGTCTGGCCTTTTATGATCGGGGTCTAGGTTTCATTCAGCCGATCCCTGTCAGTCTTATGGTTGGTGGTGAGCAAGGGAATAATCGGTAGTTCAGTGGAGGTGTCAGGTGGGTCAGCACGGAGGTGGTTGGAGTACGGCGCGTAGCTTCACCCCAGCTCCAGGCTTGAAGTTGGGCCCACACCTTGTGTCCACAGACACGGATACCTCTCGGGGCCGGGTCTTTCCCGTTGTGGGCGCTTTGGAGGGCCCTGATGTTTCTCCGCCGCCGGCGGCGGGCGACCCTCCTGCGGTGTGGTCGGCGTTTAGGAGGGAGTCTCCTGTTGGGCCCCTGCCTAGAAGGGCACTCCGCCTGTAAGATGCCGGTTATGCCCGGGGAATGCCCGCTCTGTCTCGCGGCCTCCCGCCGTTCCCCTACCTCTTGTCGGTTGGGTGGTCGTTGTGCCTTCCGCTGCTCCAGTTTCTCCCAAAAGCTTTGCAGCAGGGCATCCAGACGTTCGTGAAGGGGCTGATGGAAAGCAGGCTCAGCGTTTAAGTTTGTGGACGCCATTTTGTGGTACTCTGCTTGCTGATTCGGAGCATGCTGTGGAGTATTCTCCCCGTTTGCAGCATTTGTGGGTCGATGATATCTGCTAGTAAGGACCGGGATAACCCCCACCGGTCTTGGGGGGAGGGGAGGAGGTCCGATACTGCGGGTGCATCATGGTTTGGTGCGCTGGGAGAGCGGCCGTCTCTCGCCAGCCCAGTGAGGTGTAGGCCTCGGTCCTCCGGTTCAGCGGTATAGCGGGCATATTGTCTCGGAAGGTGTCCCCCGGTACCTCTGCCCCAGTGTAACAAGGCAGGGTGAACCGGGGTGCAGGATTTGCGTAATGCACCGCTGATTTCTGCCGATAACCGTGATCAGGATCCGGAGCTCAGAGTAAGCACTTCTGTGCAGCTCCCCGGTCAGGCTCCGCCCCCCCAGCTTTTTTTTTTTTTTTTTTAATTATTATATTCACTCCCCAATATTATTATTTTTGTGAATTAATGTAGGTTCTATGGTGTCTTTCTATATTTGTACGGACAGTGTCACCACTGATACCCAACTCACATTAAAGTGATAAAATGTACCTGCCTGAAATAGATGCTGTGCTGCGAATGTATCTATCGTATACCAAGGATGATGGTACTGTTGGTGGGAACTTTGTGCTATAAAGGCCTTCTCAATAAACGGAGAATTGCAGGGAATTGTTATGGGAATTTCAAACTTTAGTGCAGCTGAGTGGGAGAATTTTTCCAACTTTGCTACTTTGGCCTTAAATTTAAAATTACCATCTTAATTCCCTGTATTTATTGTGTAGAGACTGTAATCTGTACTATAAGTAGGCGGAGATTAATTATGTGGGTTGGACATAGTGGGCGGAGCTTTGTGGCAGTGGGTGTGGTAAATTTTCAAGGTAGTAATTGATAGCTGTGCTACAAAGTGTCCCTGGAATTTTGTTTCAAATGTTGGCAACTATGTTTTAAGCAGATGTGCATTTGCATATAATCAATGTTTCAACCAACTACCTTTACATATGGAAAATTTTACATATTAAAATAAAGTGTGGTAATGCGACTGAAATGGTTAATTGGTGTAAAAAACTTATCGTGTTTATTTTCAAGTGCTATGAGTGTGCTCTTCACTTCATCATTAAAGGAAAGCATTGGGAAGCTATTGCACATCTGCAGCAAAACGCCATGGTTCCCCAATTGGCATCTCCTCATAGAGATGCACTGAATCAATGCATCTCTATGGGGAAGGTTTAGCACCTCCTTGCAGAGTGTGGAGATGCTGGACATAGGTGTTGCACAGTGGAAACACTTCTAGTGGCCGTCTGAGTGACTGCTACTAGAGATGTTCCTAGGCAGCAATGTAAACATTGCCTTTTCACTGTAAAGGTAGCGTTTTCAGTGCTCAGCCTGCAGGGACAGGCTATAGACACCAGGACCACTACATTGAACTGGTTCTGGGGAGGTGGGGGGTCTGGTGACTATAGTGTTGCTTTATTAAGATATCTCACTCTCACCTATCAGTCATCTCTTGACATAGACTCATGTGCTGAAGAAATGAGATACAGGGAAAGCAGGAGACATGTGAATATGCACTTCCCCCCAAAAAAGCATCTTCACCTGTTTTTCTCTTAACCTCCCCTTTGATGTTTTTGTCCCTTTCGTGTTTCTTATGCCCTTTTCTTATGTCTCTTGTTCTTTTTCCCCAGCCCCTATGTGTGTCTCTTTCAACCTCCCAAGCCCCTTTGCATGTCTCCACCAGCCCCTCTGTGTTTCTTCCCCCTGCAAACTCTGTGTGTAATCCCCCCCAGCCACTCCATCTCTTTCTGCCCCCAGCCCCTCTTTTTTCCCACTAATCACTCATTTTTCCCCCTCAGCCCCTTTGTGTGTCTCTTTCTCCCCCTCAATCCCTCTATGTTTTTCTCCCTCAGCCCCACTGTGTTTTTCTCCCCCAGTCCCCAGTGTGTGTTTTTCTATCTTTTCCTAAGCCCCTTTGTGTATTTTTCTCTTCCCAAATCCCATTGTGTCCCTTTTGCCCAGCCCCTCTGTGTGTCTCATTCCCCCCAAGCCCCTTTGTGTGTCTCATTGCCCCTAACCCCTTAGTGTCTCATTACCACAGCCCATCCATGGGTATCATTCCCCCAACCCATCCATGGGTATCATCCCCCCAACCCATCCATGGGTATCATCCCCCCAACCCATCCATGGGCATCATCCCCCCAACCCATCCATGGGTATCATCTCATCTCCCCAACCCCTCCATGTCTCTAATTCCTTCCCCCTGCCCAGCTGGTTGGCCAGTCCGGCCCTGGAGACACCCATATGGTATCTCTGATAAGAAACATGCAGAGCACATCCTACTTATCTCTGTGCTGTTTGTTACAGGTTCTGCACTGATTGAAAGATGGGGAAAGGGCTGTTTTTTAACCTATGATTTTAGAGAAATCTGGACATTTGCTAGCAATTATGGTAGCACAATGTATATATTAAATTTGATTATCTATCATTTAACATTTAAATTGTATTATTCATGACAGGTAGCATTTACAAGTAATAGACTGCTCAAACTAATCAGGGAGCTAAATGGTGATACAGTAAACCAAATAATCTATGGAGGCAGGTTGGAGGAGGTTATATCAAGTGGAGTAATAGTTATGAAAAGCTTCCACAATACAATTGGTGTTGTAGGCCATGTTACGTGCAGGTAATCTAAGCTGCTTCACATAAGTAAACTGCCTCTGCTCTGTAAGAGCCCTTGCTATTTTGTTTCTGAATTTATGGTATTAGATTTAGATTTCTGACAATAGCTCTGACCTTCAAATTAAGAAGAACATTTTAATCTAAGTGTAATACGTTTCTGTAGCATACTATCAGAAATGACAGCCTTATGAACTATCTTAAAGCTGTAATTTTCTGAAATATCTCAGCAACAACAGCAGACTTATTTTTTTTTAACATACGCTACCAGTAGCGTACATATAGGGGTCGCAGCTGCGACCGGGCCCATCACTCCAGGGAGCCCGGCCGCCCTGCGGACACCTGGGACCGGGTACCCGCCGCCATGTTTTGCGACCCTGGCCCGGTGGTTTGCCGCCATCCAAAGGGTCCATCGGGTGACCTATACTGTTAGGGCCACCCAATGGGTATGGATTTACAGGGGGCCCGGTCAGCGCTGGGTGCTTTAACAGTGCAAACAGGCCCCCTGTGATAACATCACACGCTGGGAGGAAGTGACTGCCCCAGTCACTCCTCCCAGCATACACAGAGCCCGCGCGGGAGGAAGCAGAGGAGGGAGTCAGAGTGTGAACTGTGACTCCCATCAACCTGAGCCACCACTGGACCCCTCTTGCACCTAAAAGGTAGGAAACAGGAGGGTGACTTAAACATTTTGCATATGCGTGTGTGTTTGTTTGTATGTATGTATGTCTTTGTATGTATGTGTTTCTTGTCTGTGTGTCTGTCTGTGTGTGTCTGTATGTATGTGTCTCTGTGTGTCTGTCTGTATGTATGTGTGCCTGTCTGTTTGTATCTATATATGTATGTATGTATGTGTCTTTGTATCTTTGTGTGTGTCTGTCTGTATGTTTGTGTCTGTCTGTGTGTGTGCCTGTCTGTTTGCATGTATGTGTCTTTGTATGTATGTGTGTCTTGTGTGTGTGTGTCTGTCTGTATGTGTGTCGGTCTGTATGTATGTGCCTGTGTGTCTGTCTGAATGTATGTATGTATGTATGTGTGCCTGTCTGTTTGTATGTATGTATGTCTTGTGTGTGCGTCTGTCTGTGTGTATGTATCTGTCTGTGTGTGTGTGTGTGTCTCTATGTATGTATGTATGTATGTATGTGTATGTTTGTATGTATGTGTGTGTCTGGTGGGGGGCAAGGGTGAGTAGTAGGGGGAGAGCCCATGGATCAGTTTCGCACCGGGGCCCCATGGATTGTGTGTACGCCACTGTACGCTACCAAGATATTTAATACCCACCGCTCAAGGATTTGGGGAACTCCCAAAATAACATTGGAGAGAACTCTGGAATTATTTACCAAGAAATAGTTTAGTCAGCAATCTCAGGGTCAATGATCAGGGCTAATTCAAAATGTATACAAAAGCTTTAAAATAGGTAGAGAGATTGACCATTGGTCAGCTCTTGCTTTCAGACCTGCTCTCAAGCATGGTCTAAAAGCAAGAGCTGGCCAATGGTCAAGGAGGAGGAAACGGAACCAAGGTAGCTGTGACTCGTAAGTATAATCTATGCGGCAGCGGGAGTAATGTTTATGAGGATACAAGTAAAATGCAAAATCGCTATTATCAGGGTGGTGAACATTCCAAATATCAGCTCAGTCTATTCTAATTTACATCATTTGGAATAAGGGATTGCAGAAATACCTGTACATGTGTCTATATCAGGATCTAAAAACAAGTTTAAAGCCACGCCAAACATCTAAATACTAGAGATTTGAAAACCTTTCAATAACAAAATAAACTTGTTTAGTGTTGCAGGAATAAATGTTAAAGAGTGAACCATTAATATGTCTCTTAAAAATAAACCTAACCCCCCTTTTTTTTTTATTTCTTTTTTTTTCCATCTTGGCATGAGTACCATGTAAAACAATAGCATTCTTGGCTTGTGCAAAAGCCCATCATTAAACAAAATTTTGGAACACAAGTATAAGTATATTAGTACAAAAAGTATCAAAACACAACATTTGACAGTAGACATTGGGCTTATTTGGCCTCTTGTCAAGGATTTATGTATTTAAACTTCACTATAACATAAATTTAGCTTATGTATTAATAGCTCCTGTTGTCTTTTGTCGTGTATTCTCTTATTAGGATGCACTGTTTTTATTGTCTGTTCGTACACCATGTGGTAGAGGCTGGTGCCTTCCTCGTTTAGCTTAATCTAGTTGATGTTGTTGTAAGGTGAGTGAAGATGAAGAAAGAAGAAAAGCTAGAGCAGGGGGAAGGGAAGGGGGAGGGAGGGGGGGGGGAAAGGGGGGGGAGGGGAGGGTGTAGGGTTATACGTCAAGTCAGTGTTTTTTTTTTTTTTTTTTTTGGTAGTGTACGGAGTCCCCTGGGGGGGGGTGTCTACGGTCTTCCCTGGTCCCAATTGCCCCGTGCGCTATTCTAAATTGTCCCTCCAGTCGAGAGATCACTAGTCTGCCACGGGTCCAACCTAACCCCTTTTTAAGTGTCAACATGCTAAAACTGCACAGAGTTGGCAAACAGAACCGCAACTTCTTTAGACTTGGAAGTATGTACGAAGGCAGATAACAGAGCAAAATAGTGATTCTGTAGTGTAACTTAATCTGCGTCCAGCAGAGGTCTCCTGCACAAAAACAACCTACATATGCAAATCTTTCAAATCCATCAACATGTGAATACACTTACTGAATGTATTTAAACCCTTGACATTATAGGTGGTGATCTGTACCTTACTAGGATGATGAGCCATAGGAATTAGCAGTGACCAAAAGCCAAGTTAAGTAACAAACCACTTAGCACCTAAAGTTCTACATACATAATAATGAAGAAAAAAGGCAGTGTGCACTTATGGTACCAGAAACATGTGGTTACATACACAGTTACCCTTGTCGTTGTACCTTGGCAGACATGGTTAAAGGAATACTATAGGGACAACAAAACAAACATGGATTCCTGACCCTATACTGTTAAAATAACAATTTGACCCATCCTTGCCCCCTAAATATAGTAAAATCTTACCTTTATTCCAGTCTGTTAGTGCTGGCTCTGCCCCGATCTGACTCCTTGGCTGACATCATCAGAATAGATGATATCAGCCAATCACGATTATTTTCCATAGATGATGAGCTCAGCTAAGAGGGTGGGCCAGGGGTGGAGCCAAACACTGCCGTGGCAAGTCAGCATCACCTTACAGATCACCTATCACCAGCATCACCTATAAGGAAAGTTCAGTGTCTCCATGCAGAGCATGTCAGTGCTGCAGCACCTCTAGTGGCTGTCTGAGGAGTGGCCACTAGAGGTGTTACTAGACTGTAATGTAAACACTGCCTTTTCTTTGAAAAGGCAGTGATTACTGCAAAAAGCCTGCAGGGACATGGTATAGACACCAGAACAATTACAATAAGCTGTAGTTGTTCTAATGACTATAGTGCCCCTTTAAGTATAAAAATAATAAATAAAAACATTATACAAAGAGAAACAAATACTAAAAATGAGGAAACTAGGAACCTTCAAGTGGAACCCAGAGAGCAACTGTAGAATCACAGTAACGATAAAGAAAAGGGGTGTGTAACAGATCCTCTCACTGGATAGAGGACCCACAGAATTAATTCTCCAATAACTGCAGGGTGTCTGAATGATATATGTGAGAAATATAAACCATTACAATTAGTAATGGGCAAAAAAACACCCTCACCCCATAAGCATTTCTAATCAGTGAGTTGGCCAAGAACTCACTATGATATGGTAACAGAAATAGATTAGGGCCCTATCAGGACAAGCTATAACCAGTCCCAAGGAACATACATATCATACCCACAAAGCATAATAACTTGACACAGCTCGCAAGAGGAAAAGAGTGAAGTCAGCCTGCAGCCAGAAGAGCTGCAGGCTGCAGCAAATGCTCCTCCACTGGACCACCAGGGATTGCAGTGCCCCTCCTCTCCCCCCAGCCATAGGTGAAAGGGGGGGGCTTTTTTTAAATAATAAAATATATATATACACTTATATCCCTTATCACCCCCCAATATAGACTATGCACACACACACTGCACTCCCTCCCTCACACACTGCACCCCCTCATACACAAGGCACCCTCACACACACAGAATGCACCCCCTAACACACACAGTACACTTGCACACACAGTGCACCCTCACACACACAGACTGCACCCCCTAACACAAACAGTGCACTTGCACACACAGTGCACCCTCACACACACACACACACTGCACCCCATCACTCACTGCACCCCTCACACATAGTGCACCCTCAAATACACACTGTTCTGTGTGTGTGTCGTGTGTTTATTCAGAAGTTTGTTTGTGTGTGTATTCAGTAGTTTGTGTGTGTGTATTCAGCAGTCTGTGTGTATGTATTCTATTTGTTGGAGGTACCAATGAATATAAGCTCAATTTTATTGATAATTTTGATTTTTATTACTCTGAGTGGTTGGGTAAACTGGGCCTTAGTGCACTCTGTTCTGGTAAGAAGGCCCTGCCACACAGTAGGTATCAAGATATGGATATCCAAGGCACTCATATACTGTACAGGACTTCAAGCACAGGTAGATAAAGAAGTGCGTCCACATAGTTGGAGCACTTCTATGACTGGGGTTGAGAAGAAGACTTTGTCACATCTGATGGTTATTGATAATATGGAGAATGATGTGGGGTGTCTAGTTCAGGAAGATTGAGGGCCCGACAGGAAGCTGGTAACTACTCAGGAGTGCACAGAATTTGCATATTGCTTTTGTCCCTGAAAGTGAAAAGGGAAACCTCATCTGTAATGTGAGCCAGCATGAGTAATAGACCGCGTAAGTGTATCTCCAGATATCAGTTAGGTGTTAAACGCTATCAAATTGATCAGTATTGCTTCAGACCTGAGGAAGAGGGAAAACGCTTGAAAACTTGTCTATAAAATATTATGTTAGTCCAATAAAAAGGGTATTATTGCATACTGCAATACTCTGGTATTTTGGCATCTTATATATTATTTTTATTATGATATCAAATCTAAAAATTTTTTTTTTTGCTAAATGATGTACTATCAGTGTTTGATTTCAAGTTGTACACATCCTACGATGCTATAAACAGGTGCCCTCTGAACAGGACATGGGCCTGTAGGCAGGTGCCTACTCTGCCTATTGGGAAATCTGATTGTTAAGAGTCAACCCTGATTGTTAAGAGTCAATAGCTGGCAGGAACAATACTTAATTGAACTGGAAGTTCAGAACATCATTGAGCTATTTGACATTGTTGCCCCCTAGTGTTCTATTTGCCACACGATTCATGTGAAATTCTTGTAAAATGCTGATTATTGAACAACATTGCCACTGATCAAGATCCCTCCATATTTATTTCACAATGGTTAAATAAAGAAAAGAGTCACAAACAAAAGGGAACCATCCCAACCCTGATAGTGGCATGAATAGGAACTTGTGGAGTAGGCGTTTGCAGCTCTAAATGGCATTTCAATATACTGAGTCAGGAAACACAGTTGCTCACAGTTAATTCTGATGTGCTTCTAGTTGTGGTAGGACGAATCCCCACAGACATTCTCGGGATAGATCAAAGAACAGTCAAGAAGAAACACTTGCATTTATCTATGGTTTTATAGAGCAAGCTTTTTACTCCTCTACTCTGAGTCTGTGTCATGTCTATCCTGAAGGAATCTGTCAAAGACATTCCAGTAAATACTCTTTTTTTTTTCCCCCTCTTTCTTTTCATGAGACAAAAACATTGGTCAGGTCTTTAATAATATCGTAATGTGAGATATCTCAGGCTGGTTGAGCACTAGGATTTGCATTGCATTAGAGGTAACATAAGAAAGGAGAGCTCTCTATAAGAAAGGCGAAGCTCCCTCAGTCTAAATGGTACCCTCACTAGACCATAAGAGAGCACTCACAATATTGCTGCCTGGCCCTTGTGTGCTAACTGTAAACCATGCATAAAATAAACCCAAACGGCAGTTAACGCAAACCCAAATGCAACACACTTTTCTAAAATACACGCTACCCACAAAATGTTGACCCTACATGGTTCACAGTATGGGTAAAGTCTTAATCTTATGAGTTAACTCTTTATATGCACAAAAATACTCCTGTTACATTGATTAACAGTTCATGGGTTTAATTTGTCCTATAATTATGAACCGCTCTGAAGCTGGAGGAATCAGTGGCATACTAAGGGAGGGGGGCGGTCCGTTTACTAGGGGGTGCCCGAGGCAGACTGTGTCGGGTCCAGGGTCACTGACCAAGGACCCGACACTAGGAGGGGGCCCGGTGGCTTGCTCGATATGCCAAATATAGGATCCGCCGCGGATGCTAAATGCTCCAGGTACTCCTGTAGGAGGAATTCAAGTTTTCATCACAGGAGGTCCATAGTCTCTGGGTAACAGGCTAGCTAAGAAGACTTTCTGGAAGGTTCGGTTACATTTCTCCAATAAGGTTCTCTTACATATATGAAAAGGAAAATATTGACCAGGACCGCACTGAGTACAAATATGAAGTAATAGGGTCTCTGATTAAAACATACTTGGTAGTCCACAAAGAAGAATTCATATCTATAAACACTGTTTTGGTTAACCATGCATTTAGGCTAAACTAAATTAATCCACTGGTGTGCACTGAATTATAAAATGAAATAGACAATAGACAATGCTTATCTTGTAGTATCATTAAAATACTTTAAATATTCAAATTGGGCTCACACATTTAAATAAAATGTTTCTAGCATATGATGAATGGCTTGTGAGACCTTTTGGATTCTCCATGGCTTTCCCTGGAGTCGGTGTGCTCCTTAATAATGCCGGTCCACGTTGGTGCAATTAAATGGTCAAACAAAACTGTGTTTACAAATATAAACTCTTATTTGTGGACTAGAACTAATATTTTAATAAGAGACCTTATTACTTATTTGTATTCAGTGTGGTCGTGATCTCTATTTTGGTAGAGGCTATTCCCCTACCCACAGGACTGCTGCCCTTTTAGATATTTCAGAAATGGCTTTTTAATATAATTAGAGTGCCCCTAAAGCCAAGGGAACATATTACAACATCTTATAATATTATTCGATTTCCCTAACTGGAAGGACTGCTCCTCATATAAGCATTTTAATTAAGGTCTCCTTTTTTTATTTTTATTTATATAGTGCCCCAATATTCGAGTTAAAGGGACACTATAGTCACCCAGACCACTTCAGCTCAATGAGGTTTTAACCCAGAGAAACTGCTATGTTTACATTGCAGGGTTAATCCAGCCTCTAATGACAGCCGCTAGAGGCGATTCTGCGACGCCGGATGCCAAAATCGCATTCAGCGTGCAGAATGTCCATAGGAATAGCATGCGCCTTCCGTTCCACTCGGGAGCTGACGTCGGCGGGGGAGGAGAGGTTACCAGCGCTGAGGGAGCCCGGTGCTGGATTAAAGTAAGTAACACCTTCAACGCCAAGGGAGGGGGGGCCTGAGGGTGGGGGGACCTAAGGGTTATTTAGTGTCAGGAAAACGAGATTGTTTTCCTGACACTATAGTGATCCTTTAACATATTACCACACTTTGAATTCCTTTCTTTCTTTTTTTTCTCACGTTTTCATTTTTAAAAAAAATATTTTAAATATATTCAAATATAAAACAGCATGCCTCACATTTTCAATAAATTATATCAGAGAGTAGGTGGAAATTCACAATTCTTCATTTGAAAACTGGCTATTGGTTGTGAGCCCCTCACCAGAGCCCCTCACCTCTAAGGAGCAAGAATGAGAGCTATATGTAGCAGGACTGCCACCACAACCACTTACACATCTATAGGGCTCCCGACTCCCAGTGCCTGGACTGCCACCACAACCACTTACACATTTATAGGGCTCCCAGTGCAAGGACTGCCACCACAACCACTTACACATCTATAGGGCTCCCACCTCCCAATGACCGGACTGCCACCACAACCACATCTATAGGGCTCCCACCTCCCAGTAGCCGGACTGCCACCACAACCACTTACACGTTTATAGGGCTCCCGCCTCCCAGTGCCTGGACTGCCACCACAAGTTCCGACGTGCTGAACTGAACGTCATTGGTCCGAATTGCCAAAGCAGACAACTTTTTTTACTTACCCGAACCAAATTTTTTGCCCATGTACATCCCTACCAGGCATCATAGATACTTATAGCACGTGTGTTAGGTTACCAATGGAAGATCCATACACGAGAGTACAATAGTATTAATGGCTACTACTGGCAGAAGAAGTCGCCAAGAACTGAGGACGTATGGCGGCAGAGGAGAAACAGCTTAAAGGTAGGGATCGACCGATTATCGGTTTTACCGATATAATCGGCCGATATTCGGTATTTTCGGCAATATCGGTATCGGCCAATAGAGATACCGATATTGCCGATAATACTTCCCAGGACCGCCAGGCTCATTACAAGCCCGGCGGTCCTGGGGGGGGGGGGGGGGCGGGCAGCAAGCATTTACTCACCTCCCAGCAGCTCCTCCAGCTCCCCAGTGTAAATCTCGCGAGACCCGCGGCCAGCTCTGACGGACGCGGGTCTCGCGAGATTTACACTGGGGAGCTGGAGGAGCTGCTGGGAGGTGAGTAAACGCTTGCTGCCCACCCCACTTCACCCCACTTCCCTCCCCTCCCCCAGCTAAGCCAATGCCACTGGACCACCAGGGATTAACATATCCCCCCTCCCTGGCAAGGCAACAAGCAGGGAGGGGGGACAACAAAAAATAAATAATAATCATAATTAAATATATAAAAAAAAAAAAAAATTAATATAAAAATTAAAAAAAAATGTTTTTAATAAAAAATGCCCCCTCACACACACACTATTATTATACACATACACTACACAAACACACTGTGTATATAATTCAGTGTGTTTGTATAGTGTGTGTGTGTATATATAATGCAGTGTGTTTGTATAGTGTGTGTATATATAATACACACTGTATTATATACACACACACTATACACACACACTGCATTATATACACACACACACACTATACAAACACACACTGCATTATATATACACACACACATTATATACACACACACACACACTATACACACACACACACACTATACAAACACACACTGCATTATATATACACACACACACACACACACACATTTTATACACACACACACACACTATACAAACACACACTGCATTATATACACACACACTGCATTATACACACACACCCTATACAAACACACACTGCATCCACTACACACACACTGCACAAACACTGCATCCACTACACACACATACACTGCTCCCCTGTCTAAACACACTGCATCCACTACACGTGGCATGTATATTTTGTGCATTTACCTTTAGAAATAGTTTTTTATTTTCCAAAATGGTAAATGTACAGAAGATCGGCAAATTATATCGGCTATCGGCCTGAAAGTTCACAGGATATCGGTATCGGTATCGGCTCTAAAAAATCAATATCGGTCGATCCCTACTTAAAGGGATACTTCATTGCTCAAATAAAACATTTTTTTGTTCAAAATTGTTTAGTAGATATACCCCAAACGACTACAGGCATGCATTTAAATTAGGCATTTTTTCATTAGGGCAACATCTCAAAACAGCTTAGAAAATGTACAGATCTCGTCTGAAGCCTGTGCAAGCTCTCCCACTCATACCCAGACCAGACGTTCACCCACTGTAAAGCGCTGCAGAATTTGTTGGCGCTATATAAATAATAACATACAAATAATAACATGCAAGCACATGTATGTGAGGTTTTAATGAAACGTGCAAAGCCCACACAAGTGACAGTGCAGCATAAATACATGTGTGCAGGTCATCGTATTTAGAAAATCCCCAGTTATTTGCACATGAACCTGCAAAACCAGGAAAAAGGGGCTGATTTGTGACTGCGGGTATGGGGACCACAGAATGGATAGTAAGCTTTGCTGTTACCCCTCCAATCTCTGCCTGCGACACAGAACCTGCAGGGAACACAGTCCAGAGAGTGCAGGAGCGGTGGGAGTTTGAGGAAACATGGAAGCTGTGTGCCAGCAGAGAATATAAAGAATTCCTTTTATACAGATCTTCACACCACTCACCCCTCCCCTCTTTTTAAACCCATCTCAACTTCAGAACAACCTGAACACTGGCATTCACTGACCACAATCCAGCCCAGACTGTACCATGTAAACAACGAATAGGGGGAACCTCGCCATTCAACAGATGGCATTTGATTCAACAAGCACATTTAAATTTAAATAGAAACTTTAGTTTTTCTGTTTTTTTTTTTTCCAAAGCAATTGCCAAAAAAATGAGATTTTGTTAAATACACTGTTTGTAGCAACTCAACATTAAAACAGAATTAATGTAAGGCAAAGATTTGTGTTTTGTTTAAAAAAGAAAAAAAAGGTAAAATAAAGAAATTCTGTTTTCTTTTCTTCCCTGTTGCTTTTACCCATTTCTCTCTCCTCCCTCTTGCTACCCCTCTATCTGCCCATCCCCCTCCCAGCAAAGGCCACTGCACTTGGAATACAGCAAGGCTGGGAGCAAGTGGAGAAATACAAGCTTCCAGGGGGATAATCAAGAATCAGGTACACATTAAGAAAAAGTTAATTTTCTTTTCAATTATTTTGCGTGTTTTTACAGAATGGTGGGGGTGCTGTGATTTTATTTAACCCCTTAAGGACCAAAGTTCTGGAATAAAAGGGAATCATGACATGTCACGTGTCCTTAAGGGGTTAATTTGTAAATGCAACTTGTCTAAAACACATTTATTTCCTAGTGACTTGGACAGAAACAGGCATGGAGGGACCCCTTTAAAGAATCCCGCAGGTCCTTGTGATGATAAAGGTACACACTTAATGCATGTCTGTCATTCTAAGGGGGGTATTCAGTAAACAATGAGCTTCAGTGATGTAACAAGTCGTCCTGCAGGAATTAGAAAATAGTTTCAGCTTTTTAGCAATGGAGGTTTTTTTTTTCCCCCCACTCAGCTATTTTAACCAGGCTTTTAAAAGTCAGATATTAATTCACCAAAACTCACAATTTATAGAAAAAAAAACAACACTCAGATGGAGATTAGCTCTTTAAATGCAAATTCTGATGGGATTTATTGTAAACATTTGTATCTGAGGAGATCTGGACATTCGATCTAGCGGTTTGCAAACTACACTTTTCATTATCCTCACTTACTTATTTATTTTATTTATTTTTATAAAATATTTTACCAGGAAAGATACATTGAGATTTCTCTCGTTTTCAAGTATGTCCTGGGTCCACAAAAGTCCACAGAAGTCCATGTATTTAATTATTATATAATAAGTATTATTCCTTAATTTTGTGAAAGAGCATATCAATGGTTTTATAAGGATTCTTACAACAAATATTGTTAGTCCCAGTTTTGGGTTGAAACATTCTGAGAAAAAACCCAAACTATTTATTTATATACAGCAAGCTCCAAGTTCCACATTCTGTGAGGCACACCTGAATAGTGGTGGAATCACATAGACTATCTGTTATGATGGTTCCTATGGGATTCCAGCAGTAGTAAATCTAGTTTAGTTCTTCAGCCGTTACAAAGTCTGGTCAGTGAGAGATTACGTATGACCTGTGACTCCTGACTTGTGTCCCACCCTGCTGTGTCTCCAAGATGATGCCAGACACCACAGGTTTCAAAGTAACAGACCTTTTAGGCAGGGAATCTGGGAAAGTAGAGGGGTTTATTTGTGACACAGCAAAGTGTACTGAATGAAAACTGAATTTACATGATTTAGGGCAAATCAGCCATGTTGGAAATGTAGGTGAGTTAAATAATTGCCCATGCTCTATTTGTCTAAAATTTTAAATTTCAATAAAACAATACACCAAATGCTGTAAATACTGCAGCTTGATGTAGTAGTTATAGTGTTTGGAGTGCCATAATAGTGTTAAGAGTGCCTTGGATGCCATGCCAGCATAATATGTCAAACCCTGTCTCTGGTTTCATAGTTATATAGGTTCCACGTGGTTCCCATGCTGCCTCCAGTCATCTCAAGAAAGAGAAGACGGTTACCGATGTAGACATTCATTCACTGTCTGAGAGCATCAACTGAGAACTCTCAGCCAATGAATGAGAAGATCAGATGCAATGCCTGGGATGGCAGGTTACATTGGAATGGTGCCAGGGCATTCCAGGAACATAACCATTACAGCAGACTGCAGTAGTTATGGTGTATGGAGTATTCCTTTAAAGTGCTCCCAACCCCCCTCAAGAAAAGTCAAAAGGTTTCATAAGTCAAATTAGGGACTGCTTTGTCGTATGCATTTCTCCTACGTCTAACAAAACTTAACAGAAGGAGGTACCATCGTCAAGTATTGTCATTTCTCCCGCCGTCACTATTACAACAACAGTTGTAAGGATCAAGACATTGTCGATGGAGGTGCATCAAGAGCTGAAGAGGACACAACATGTTCGACATGGTGGCCACAACGATTGACAGCTTCAGGTAAAACCAGCTCACAAGACAAGCAGTGAGGTCACCATTGGAGCTCTTTATAAAATATGCAAAGACCTCAGAAGGTGGCAGAGCCACTTTAATACATCACAAGTCACTGGTTAGTGATTGAAACCATAACAGGGTACATTTTACAAACTCTTAACTTGTGATCAAACAACTGAATGTGGATGTTAGAGCCACATTGTTTATATTAAAAAAAATAATAATAATTTGTATTAATAATATTCAGGGATGTGGATTTTTTCCCCTTTTAAATCTAGTTGTCCAAGGTAGGGATCGACCGATATTGATTTTTTTAGTGCCAATACTGATAATCTGTGAACCTTCAGGCCGATAACTTACCGATATTCTGTACATTTACCGTTTTGAAAAAATAAACAATTTCTACACAAATCTACTGTTAACTGAACATGTTTATTATTTATGTATTTTTTTTGCAAATCCTTTTTTTTTATTACGGTAAATGCACAAAATATACATGCCGGTCAGATTTTTTTTATGTTTTCAAGAATATGTGTGTGTGTAATGGATGCAGTGAGAGTATTTGATTATTGAATGCAGTGAGAGTATTTGATTAGTGAATGCAGTGTATGTTTGTGTAGTGAATGCCGTGTATGTTTGTGTAGTGGATGCCGTGTATGTTTGTGTAGTGGATGCCGTGTATGTTTGTGTAGTGGATGCAGTGTATGTTTGTGTAGTGGATGCAGAGTGTGTGTTTGTGTATTGTGTGTATAGTGAATGCAGTGTGTGTGTGTGTGTGTGTGTGTGTGTGTGTATAGTGAATGCAGTGTGGCTGCAAGGCTATTTGATAAACTCAGAGTTTTCACAAATTTAATCTCAATGAAAAATTCACCCTCTGCTAGCTGTGTGTGGTGAGTACTGACTGTACTTGATGTGTGCTGGCTGTGTGTAGTATATGTGTGGTGTGTGCTGGTTGAATGTGATGTGTGTGCGGGTTGTATGTTTTGTGTGTATGTAGTGTATTGTGTTTGCTAGCTGTATTTAATTGTGTTTATGTGATACACTTACTGATACAAACACACATACACAGGTACACTGAACTGTACACAAACAGAATGGACAATGACACACACATCTGCTGAAATTTGCGCAGTCTCACTCACTGACCCATACAGACACAAACTAGATATTCTCACAGATATACACTCACATAGCACAGTCCCACTAAGTATTTCAGTTACCAGCAGCTACCTGGATGTCTTCATTGTTCAGCAGTGGGTGTGCATCCAGGATATGATGTCCCAGCCTTTAGCCATGTGCTTTGTGAGGAGCAGCTAGCTGCGGCGACTTCTCGCACCTATCTGTAGGCCTCCAGTAATCTGTGTGCCATTTAACCCTGCCCTCACTGGAGATTTATACCTTAAAGGGAACACTACAGTGTCAAGAATATAAACATGTATTTCTGACACTATAGGTGTCTGAACCCCCCTCAATCCCACGGCACCTCATGAAATAGGTATTTTACTTGCCTTTTTCCAGAGATGCACAGGTCTCCTCGCTGCTCCCCCCACTCACGCTCTACCTCCTTGACTGAGATCAACAATTTTGGAAAAGGCTAACGCACACGCTAAGTGCTGGGCCAATCAGTATATCCTCATAGAAATGCACTGATTCAATACATTTCTTCAAAGAACATTCAGCTCCTCCATGCAGACCACAGAGTGCAGCACTGACCCAGGAAGCACCTCTAGTGGCCGTCTGAGTGACTGCCACTGGAGGTGACCCTAGGAAACAATGTAAACACTACTTTTTCTCTGAAAAGGCAGTGTTTATATTAAAATGCCTGCAGGGACATACCACAGACACCATAACAAACTATATTAAGATGTAGTTGTTCTGGTGACTACCGTGTCCCTTTAAGCTTCCTGCCTGTACCAATCTCCACAAGGCAGCAAGCAGCAGGTTTAAAGGGATAAAAAAAAGTCCTGCGTGTACTGGGCGCCTGGTGATATAAATTCGACACCCATGAATACTAATGGCAATTTGTGTGCACATTCAGATATCATCCTCAAACATTCATGTGCAGTGTAGATCAATTCAAGTATTTATCTACCTCTAAATAGAAAATATGGTTTGGTGGGGAAGGTTTGAGTTTGACAGCCTCATAAGAAAACGAATAAATAAATAAATACAAATGTGGCCACTGGCTCCTGAAGCTGGAGCAGACTCGGTGTCAAGAATAAGCGGATAAAAAGCCGTGTGCCCCCAATACCATGCTAGAGACGTGGCAGAGAAATGGAAATTTCAATTGGTCAGAGCGAGAAAGCAAATCCATAACTGAACGTAGAACTAGATCGTTAAATAACTAGAAGAACACAAATAAAGAAAATGCAATATGTTAACATGAGTAAAAACCAACAATAAACATTTGTTTTTTCTGGATAAGTTAAAACGTGTTTTTTTTATTGAGACGAATCGATGGCAGACTAGGTGACTGATGAGCATTTTGAGGGTGGCAGTAGAAATGTTGTTTTTCACTCCAGCCCTGCCTGAACGTGAAATTGATTTTCTACATTTTCTTTTCCCAAATACATTGTTCCGTTTATTCGTTTTACAAATCAATGTGTTGATTTGTGTGCGCGTAAAGCAAGTCCTTAGGTTATAAAATATAACTATTTGCCGTGTGTTCGGGAGAGTAAAACGACAGATAACACGAAGAAACACTATTTCCTAAAGCCAATGCTTTGGATCAGTCGGGCAGTGAATGAAAACACTTTATACATGTCATACAAGTCCACTTGTCAGCTCCCCTCCTTTTTTTTTTTTTTTTGTAATTCTTTATTTTTGAAGTGCATGAAGGTATAACAAGAGGGCTTGTCATGCCCCAACAGCAGTGACAAGTATATAATCAGACATTCAGTAACAGTTGGTCAGCATGAGGAAAGGTCAGCACCAATTTTTTTTTTTGTAACATAAACAGATTTAGCGGTCCTGTCTAAGCGATCTATGTATAACATGTTTATAAGCAGGAGTTTTACTAAACAGGCTTGAAAATTACTGGATTAAGAGGTTAATAGGATAATAACAATTCAAACATTTTGGCGTCCGAAAAAGAAATATGCAATCTGTGTGGTGTTGGCTTATATAGGTCGTTATATATAAGTATGTACTATACGTGTGGTATAGGCTGAGTTAACCTCTTTAGAAGAGAAGTTACGTTCACAATTGCAGGCGAGAGCAAAGCAATCCAATGCTTGGTAAATGGAAGCATCACAAATACATGGTGTGGCACAGGAACATGTTATGTCACAATAATAATATTTGAGGAAAACATTGTACCATCCATATTTGGTGTAGTGGTTGTTTTACGGGCTAAGTATGTGTGTCAGTGTGTGGATGTAATGGTGTATGTTTGTATTCATTAAACGGTTGGCAGAGTTAGTATTGAAAGTATGTGTGTGGTGCCTATTTGTAGCGAGCTATGTAAGGTGAGTGAGCTCCCCGAGTAGGGGTCTACTATGGACTAAACATTAAACATTGCTCACGGTTGGTATTATAAAACATGGTGTGTGGCTTGCATTATAGTCCGTGGTTCTTCGGGCCTCCAACTTGTGGGGTGTGACAGTCTCTGCGGTCCAAACAGGGCAGTTTGCCGCAGGCCTTAGTGAGTCCGTGTCCGGGTTGCTTCACCCAATGCCCGTTCTGGTGGTTCTGCCTCTATGGTTGAGTGGGTACCCCATCCCGGATCTCTCCCTGGCGGGCCTTGAGGGCTCTCTTCGCCGGTGTCTTCTGTCCGCTTTCAGTTTCTGTGCAGCTCGATCCGCTTCACAGCTGGCTTGGTGCTTATTTGCATGCCAGGTTGTGCTTCGCTGGTTGTTGGTCTCTGGGACCTGTGAGTGTGAGGTGGGTCGGGTCCCGCTTAACCGTTTGAAGTCTTGAGTGTCGTTGTGTGGGCACCCCAGCGCTGTTTCCCGCCTTTGTGAGCTGTGACTCCGTTTTAATCTGGAGGGTGCTCTGAAGGTGTTAGGAGGATTCCAGTGCGTTTCGCGCCGGGTAGTCGGGCGGACCCATGCCACCACCTCCCTCATTGCCTGCTTGTAGGGTTGTCTCCGTCGCTTGAGCTTCGCCCATAGGTACATACTCATCTTGTTGATAAAGTCCAGCGTGAGCTCGGGCGGTTTTATAAGTGTATGCTTGGTAATCGACTTCGTCCGTGCCGCCATTTTAGTTGGGCCTTGTAGGTCCCGTGTGCTTGGGGATTTCGCCGCTTGGTCAGGAAAGTAGGCGGGGGTAGTCGTCCCCAGCGAGGACCGGGATGACCCCCGCCGGTCCAGGGGGGGGGGGCAGCAGGGCTGAAGCGGGCTTCTGCTTATGCCTGTGAGTGTGGAGGCCGTTTCTCTCTGGCCTCTGGTCCCGCTCGGGAGTAGGCCGCGAGTGCAGCTTGTGTGTGTCTGCGGCGCTCCGTCGCCGGGCTGGTACCGTCGTGTTTGCAGTGTTGTTCTGCGTCCATTCCCTGGTACCGCTTGCCACTTGCATCGTTAGTTTCCTCGATATTGTCACGCTTTTGCCCCTCGTAGCAGGAGCTCTCAAAATGTGCGTCCGGCCATCTTGGCTGTCAGGCCCCGCCAGCTCCCCTCCTTTTTAAACAGTATTTTATAACTTGCTGTAGATATATTGATGTAGACTACTGTATATAGGCTGTGCGTTTTAAATTAGAAGGTATGCAAGATTGATGATTCTTTAAATAAATTCTATAGTGTCATGAACACAAGCATGTATTGCTGACACCATAGTGTTAAACTGTCTACTTTGGTCCACGGCCCCTGCTAGAGCTCACTGAAAAGGAGATTTTACTCCTCCTTTTCCCCACGCTGCGCTGGTCTCGCCGCAGCAAGCCCTGCCTCCGTGGCTAAGATCAGGGGTCCTCAAACTACGGCCTGCGGGCCCGGCCCCAGCACTCAGGGCCACCAGATGGTCCCTATATCTTCAGCACGGCGGCCGTGCAATAGCGCGACCGGGCCCCTTTAAAAATTTGCAGCTGGGAGGAAGTGACGCCGGTGATCACTTCCTCCCAGCTTACTCTGCGCCGCGCGGGAGGGAAGACAGCCAGGCCGCGGGAGCCAAGCCGACTCCCATCAGCCACAGCCACCCAGCTGCAAAAAAAGGTAAGCAAAATTAGCTATGTATATGTATTTCTGTCTGTGTATGTATGTATGTCATTATGTGTGTGTGTATGTATGTATGTCATTATGTGTGTGTGTGTATGTGTATGCCAGTATGTATGTATGTCTCTGTGTGTGTATGTCTGTGTGTGTGTGTGTGTGTGTGTGTGTATGTCTGTATGTATGCATGTCTGTATGTATGTATGTATGTCAGTATGTGTGTATGTCTGTGTGTATGTGTATGTATTTCAGTATGTATGTGTGTGTGTATGTATGTGTGTGTTTGTATGTCTGTGTGTGTGTATGTATGTCAGAATGTGTGTGTGTATGTCTGTATGTATGTATGTTTGTCTGTGTGTATGTGTGTATCTGTATGTATTTGAGTATGTATGTCTGTGTGTGTATGTATGTATGTGTCTGTCTTTGTGTATGTGTGTATGTATGTCAGTATGTGTCTGTCTGTGTGTGTGTGTATGTGTATGTATGTATGTCAGTATGTGTGTGTGTGTGTGTGTGTATTTATGTCCTTATGCGTGTGCAGTGTGCATAGGAATTAGTTAATATTTGTTATAGTCCGGCCCCCAACAGTGTCTGAGGGAACTGGCCCCCTGTTTAAAAAGTTTGAGGACCCCTAGCTAAGATGATCAAACTTGAAGATCTTAGCCAATCCAATTACACACATACCTCCCAAGAGACCTTAATTAGGAGGGACAGTCACCTAAAAGTTTATCATCAAACCCCCACTCACATCCCTAAAATTAAAGTGTCCCTCTTTGTCTATTTGAAATGCTGGAGATATCTATACATACCACAATTAAAGGGACCCTGCACACCGCTAAGAACTTCTTGTTTACACCATAAAGCACTGCTTCTATATTCATTTCAATAGAAATTAACGCTTTAGTAAATTAACCTTGTTACCCCCTGGATTTCAGACAACTGGTTCTGTTACTTCCTAGTTTGTTTAGCTCAGTGGAGCTAAACTCAAGAGGCAACAGTTGCACAGAGCACCTGCCTTGCAAAGACTTGTCATTGATCTGCATTGGGAAGTCTTTGTTTGGACAGCCACAGGAAGTTTGGGCAGAGTTAGAAAGCTTACAAACAAAAGGATTGCAAATTTTGCAAGTTTTTTTGCAAGATATACCCCCGATTAAAAATACCTGGGGAGCACTAACCTGCAGCTCTGCTTGCTTCTCCTCTCGCTTGCTCGATAAACCTACCCCTAATTGTAATCCTAAAACTAACACTAAGAGTAACTTTAGCTAACTATAAAGTTTAGTAGATTGATCCTGAGATTGACAGACATCCAGAAATAGCAATATTGCTGTGATTGTTGTTATCACAGTGAGGTTAAATCACCCACATATGTGCTACAGAGCTTGTCGTTAAGGACAATGACAACTCCATACCACATATGGAGCCCATTGGGAAGCATTTTATATTGGGCATTTTGAGTCCTTTTTATTTGCCCATTTCATTATCAATCTGCTTGAAATGTAACTGTGATTTTCACAGCTCTAGTATGTCCTACCAGTTAAGTGACCCCTGATCTGTAAATGCTGTACGTCCCTAGTACAGCAATACTCCACCTACCTTTGCTAGGTTTTTGGGGAACTTATAGGGTTACATTTGGGACATGTTGTAATTTTGACTTGCTGCTTTACTTGAATCTGAGAGAAGCTATTGGTTTAAGAAACCCTATCTTTATAACCACATAGAACAGTGTCACACTTTGATGGTATCTCTTACCCTAGACAACCCAATTCCTAAATGGCCTTAACAATGCACTGTTTATTAGATTGACTCCCAGGTAGAAAAGATTCTTGTAAATGGATTATCGTGATCGGTTCCACAACTGTCACACTGCCATGGACCCAATCTGTCACTATTGCGGACTTCCTCACCAGTGAGGCACCCATACATTATCTGGTATATGCATTGCCAACCTCTTTGTGTTCCTAAATAGAGGCTACCTGCAGCCATGCAGCATGGACTGAGAGCCTTCAGAACTGTGCCAACTTGTCATAGTAATCTAATGCCAAGGATAGTTTCTGCATATCTATTTATGAATGCCTTTATTGGCAATGCTGTCTGAGGGAAAAAAAGGCATCTCATTGCTGTCGCATGCTGCCAACGTGATCAGATGCTTTGGGCAGCCTCAGAAATAAAAACACCTTTTCAAATGATTTATCTACCAAATTCCTATAAAATGCAATGGTGACTTCCACAGATAAGTCATATGGAAAGTTTTTTCTAACAGATTGTGATCAGATTATTAAAAGCTTATTCAGAGATATTAAATCGAGGTCTATGTTTGCCAAGTGTCAGTTGATTCTATTGATGTGCTGATAATGCTTCGTCAGAAAAATTTCAATTATTTAAAAGGAAACTATAGTGCCAGAAAAAAAAAAGTTGTTTTCCTGGCACTATAGTGCCCCCCTTTATCTTTTTTTTTTTTTTTGCATAAAATAATTACATTAGCAGAATAAGCCTGCCTGCCACAAAAAACAAGGATTCTTTATCAAAAATATATGCACGCAGCTCAGCCACTGACAGCACTAAAAACCTGCATTAGAAGGAGAGGCTGCTTGTGCTGAAACTGTGTGCATGCAAGGCCCAGACTGGCCATTGGGCAAACATGGCAAATGCCCAGTGGACCACGATGGTCATGGGCCAAGGATGGCAGGGGAGGTCAGTTGATCACCTTTGCTGGCCCATGCTGTGTGCCATGATGGATAGGTGGTGAGCTCAAAAATCTCCCTCACTGGCACTTTACTGTGGCAGCAGAGGAAGGAGAGAGGACCCGGGGCTCCTGTTACCACGGCAACGCTCAGAGGCCAAATCTCTAGAAAGTGAACTTTGACCGGAGGAGCTGCAGGCTAGAGTTCACTCACCACTGGACCACCAGGGTTTACAAGCAATGGCCTCCTCCCTGAACAAAGCTAAGAAGGGAGGGAGGATATAACGTTCAGTACTATTCCTTTTTTTTTTTAAAATAATTAGGAGAACACACACAAACATACCCTTTCCCTTCCCAAAGTGAGATTCTCTGCATAAACCCACTGGACCAGTTAAACACTTGGGCATTCGCTATTGTCCGAAAATCGGATGGGAATTTCGTATATTCATTCGTCAGAAAGAAGAAGAAATTAATAGAAATTTCAGACGAACAAACAAGCACCATCAATGTTTGTTTGTTCAGTTTATTACAAGGAGGGAGTTACCGGCTGTTCTCCCCATCCATAAAAATCCATAATACCTGTCGAACTTTAAAAATAAATATCTTGGTCTTTCAGCCTTTTGGTAGATAACTCCCTGATACCGTTGGAATTAGATGCAAGATGCAGCCGCAGCGCGTACCGGAATTTCAATCATCCAAATGAAATTTAAAACCGACCTAAAAGTACCAACTGTTGTCCTAACAGGAATGGACAAACTGTTCTCATTCTGTTAGGGCGAAATTCGGTAGTTTCGCCAGGCTTCCTGTCTAAATGACAGGACGTTCAGAAATAGCTAAAGGAAGCATCGCGAGATCACAGAAGACAGGTGAGAATTGTGGGATATTGCTCTGACCACAGGAAATGGAGCACACTTTGCTCCTCAGCTGGTCATAGATGGTCAGGCATAGCAAATATACGTAAGACCCTACTTTGTCTTATGTTTTAAAGAAAACTAGAGCAGACCGGAAGAAATGAAGAACAGACCTTGATAGAGGAAGAGAAGAGGAAGCGATTAGGACAAGGTAAGTTCGGCATGACAGTGCTGCTTTAATGAAAGAATTGTGTACAAATTGTTTATTTTTTCAAAACTGTAAATGAACAGAATATCCGTATCCGTTATCTACTATTTGCTACTGAAAGACCAATGATAATCAGTATCTGTATTGGCCCTAAAAAAGGTAATATTGGTCAATCCCTACACAGTGCACCCCTCACATACACCATTCACAAACACACTGCACCCCCTATATACACAAACTGTACCCCTCAGTAAACACCCATTCACTGGCTCTGCCCCTTCTCACTGGACTGCTGTGATTTAAAAAAAATGCCCGTTGAAATTTTTTTCCCCAATCCAGCCCTGGTGCAAGCCTTTGATTAAAAAAAAAATCTTACTGGCATGAGGGTGTGTGGCTAAGGACACAGACTTATGGTGCAGTATTCTGCAAAACATTTATTTATTTTGTGCAAAAACTATAAAAATTTCAGCATGCAAAAAATACAGCATATTAATGAGGCTAAAATCTGTCCGATACATTAAAGCTGTATTGGTGCCCGTAATGTACCTTTAAAGTGGCTGTGTCACTTCAAACTTACCTTTATCCTATTGTTTCCTCTTTCCCAATCTGTTTTTTTGTTTGTTTGTTTTTTAATTTATTTCTGCTCTGTTTTTCATCAAAACACAAGACAAAGTAGGGACTATTTTGTCTTTTGTATTTTTCCAATGCCAGGTTTTACTTTTAATCATTAAAAAACACATCCAATATACAGCAGAATGCAGCATTTATTTACAAGGACTAAGCACATTAACCTCTGTAGAATATTGTAGTAGTTTTTATGCAGGGACTCAGTGGGCTCAGCCCCTCAAGTTTATGGAGTGCCCCTTATTCCAGTAACACTCAGTGACATGGTGGTGTGAGGTCTTAACTGTCGCAACTATATATATATGCCAGTGGAAATGTAGTTGTCCAAATTAGCTTTATTAAAAGGTGGCAACAATGTGCCTATCACTGTACTGCGACAAATATATATATATATATATATATATATATATATATATATGTATGTGCTCTTATTGTAAAACTGAACCGTTTTCCCAGAATCATTTGCACACCCGTAATTTGGACAAGCCAAACTGCTGCATCTACACAATTCGTTGACTGAATATTTTTTTTAAGGCATTCTATAGTGTAAGAAATACTGTTTTACAGTATAGAGCCCTGTCTCCCTCCCCTCCCTTGGACCTCCCCCCCCCCCTACATCCACCCTCTGGCAGCTAAAGGGTTAAAAAAAAAAAAAAACGCGTAAGTCACTTACCCAAGTCCAGTGACAATGTCTGTCAGTACTCCGCTTACTCCAACGTCATCAGATGGGGGGGCTAATGCGCATGAGTGGCGAACGCATTAGGCCCTTCCTGTAGGAAAGCATAGCTTCGGTTCTTTCTTATGGGGATTTTACTGACACTGGATGTTCTCATGCAGAGCCTGAGGCATCGTTTATAGGACAAGTATAAAGTGGTTGGATTCCCAATAAATGGGATCTATAGTGTGTCCACAGAATCTAATGTAGGGGTTAACCCTTTGGATATATAGCAAAATATGAGAACTTGAGGTGGTCACAAGCCCAAATAGGCTCAGGAGCACCAAGAATAGATTCTGTTAGTCTACCCTTACTGGACAAAAATATAAAAAACACCTTTATTATAGGGTATATATATGTTCCCCAGAAAAATAAAGGAAACTTATAAGAAATACTAACACATCTAATAAAGAAAATAAATAATAAAAGTGGGGGAGATAGTAATGTATATATGAGATAGGAGTGAGCAGTTCAATCCTTATAACCATACAGCTAAAGGTTCCTTTAAATCTCCATATGATCTATATGAGGCGTAAACTGTGCCTACTAATAATAACGTGGACTAGGAACTCTATATGGAAAAAGGATAACTAATATCTTTTGTAGATAGAGCAGTCTGGTATAAGGTTATAAATTGATATCTAGTTTTAGACATAGACATGCTTGCTAATGAATGATGAGAGCTTGCTTTAACAGAAATAATATCCGGAACGTGATATCTATCTTGCATAGGTCACTCAACAAAAAAAAAAAAAACTGTAGCGTAGCCTTAAAACAGGTTGTAAATAGTAAGCTTAAACAGGATATCAAAGACGGTCTGTCTAGAAAGGGGCTAATTGCCCCAGAGAGGCTATAAACCTGTAGTCTATTGCTGCTTATATATATTGCTTATCGTTTATAGGACAGAGTGCCTTAGAATCCCGGAAATGGCTCTAGTGGCTGTATGATTGACATCCACTAGAGGCAGTCTTAGTCCTGCAATGTAATTATTATCATTATATTATTATTTATCTTTAATCAATAGTTTCCACTGTGCACAAGCAATGTGGAAAATACATTCAAAATAATATGTATTCTCCAGTAAAAAAAAATAAAAAATTAACATATAGTGCAGGTTCACACACAAGCTTTCAATTGTAAACTATTATGGTGGTGTCACTCAAAAGCAGGTTTTAAAAGGACACTCCATGGAACACCTTTGCTTATTGAATAGGTAGGTTATGGTGTTTGTTGATCCCTTTTCACTGTCTACCTAAGAGCAGTTATTGCAAATCTTTTAAACATCTGTCCGGCATGGGTTTTTGGGAAAAAAAGCGGACCACCAGGGTCAGAATGGAGGTTCCTGATTGGTGGAGCCTCGTTCCTGCTGCTTCAGACCAGTGGATTTACGGCAGATAGCGAACTTTAAAAGGGAGCGACTAGCTTTTTTATTTTTAATGTGGTTTAATTTAATATATACAATGATGGTCACCTCAAGCTTGGAGTCTTCATTTAAACCTTTCAGTCTCAAAGAAAATCACGATTCATCACTGTCCATTTATCACTGCTTGATAACCATTTTCTTTTGTTAAAATTGTGAATATGGATTGATTAGAATGCCAATTTTCAACCTCTGATATTTTTATCTATAGAAACAAATATCTTAATGCAACCTTTGGATTCACAATACACTGTAGGAGAAAGTTTTCAATCAATTAATGTTTTCTTTTAGAGGGATATGAACAGCGAGTTCTCACACACTAATCCAGGTTCAAACTGTACTCTGTTTATAGTATACTAATTGAAGACTCCCTGCTGGGTCTATTTACACTTACACTAGCTTTCATAATATACCGTATATACTCGAGTATAAGCCGACCCGAATATAAGCCGAGGCCCCTAATTTTACTCCAAAAAACTGGGAAAACGTATTGACTCGAGTATAAGACTAGGGTGGGAAATGCAGCAGCTACTGGTAAATTTCTAAATAAAATTAGATCCTAAAAAAATTATATTAATTGAATATTTATTTACAGTGTGTGTGTATGAGTGAATGCAGTGTGTGTGTATGAGTGCTGTGTGTATGAATGCAGTGTGTGTATATGAGTGCACTGTGTGTGTATGAGTGCAGTGTGCAGGACAGGTAAGTAAACGCACACAACCCCTTGTCTGTATTATGGCAATGTAAATTGCCATAATACAGACAGTGACTCGAGTATGAGTCGAGTTGGGGTTTTTCAGCACAAAAAATGTGCTGGAAAAACTAGACTTATACTCGAGTATATACGGTACTAACACTTTAGCACTTGGGAGACAACTGTTGTTCGTCATATATACATACATACAGGGTGGAATTCTGCCAGTGCCTGATTAGACAGACACAAAAATGTATCTGCTTTGAAAACACTAATATATTAGCTACAATATACTTTTGGATATGAATATATTCTCCAACATAAAGAGAAGCAAATTGACGTATTTGACAGGGGGTGTCCTAAAGTGATCTAAAACTAT
Source organism: Pelobates fuscus (assembly GCF_036172605.1). NCBI lineage: Eukaryota > Metazoa > Chordata > Amphibia > Anura > Pelobatidae > Pelobates > Pelobates fuscus. The sequence continues at coordinate 130,937,459 of NC_086326.1, forward strand.
TGTAGGTACACAGACATTATCCCAGAAAAGGAGAATAGTCCAAAAATGATTAACCCTTTGGACCAGAGGTAGCGCTGTGCAAAAGTATAACATTGAAGTCCCTAAGGATGCTAGCTATATTGTTTGTAAAGTGTGATGTCTGCTATGTGAGTGTATATATGGGGTACGTGTAGTTTTGTTTGTGGTATTGTGTGTGTGTTGAGAGGTTTGGTCTCTGTCTGGCATTGGAACTTGTATTCTGCACAGGTGCAGACCATTCATATGTAACACTCCAATGTTACTTGTGTAGAGCTTTACCAATGGGTCAGATCAGTGCCGTGGTAACTTGCACAAATGCTCCGAATCACTAGGAAGCTCCATATTATCAGAGTCCCTGGTAGTGCCTGCATTCTCTGAAGGTGCACACCATAGGCTTCCTTCTGCTTCAGGCACTGGGGCACTCTGGGCCGGCTGGGGAGATCCTCTGATTTCTCCACCCACTGACAGCCACTAGAGTCCGCTTCCACGATTCTCACTGTGAAAATCACAGTGAGAAGACCGTGACGTCCATAGGTAAGCATTGAGTAATGCTTTCCAATGGGCGGTTTGAATGCGCGTGCGGCTCTTGCCGTGCATGCGCATTCGGCGCTGATGGAGGCAGGAGGAGGAGAGGTCACCAGCGCCGAGGGAGCCCGGCGCTGGAGAAAGGTAAGTGGCTGAAGGGGTTTTAACCTCTTCAGCCGAGCGGGAGAGGGGCCCTGAGGGTGGAGGGTACCTAAGGACTATATAGTGCCAGGAAAACGAGTTTGTTTTCTTGGCACTATAGTGCTCCTTTAAGTCAATGTGTATATATAAAACCCACACCTGCTGTGATAACCCTGCACCATGCTGGATTAACCCTGCATCCACAATATTAGTCTCAAACTTGCAGCATTAACGTCAAACTTGCAGCATTAATCAGACCTGCATTAAAACCTCAGTGTGCTTTAAAATCAACTTCAAATATTGTGCATTGAAGAGGGAGTGTCATATTATTTAGGTAGAGGTGTTATTTCTCTCTAAATGAAAGGGTGCTAAATCAGACCTTTCTAGTGGGTACTTGGGGCTCCAGTCCAGGTACAACCAGGCCAGTGACAACTAGTAATAGCTATCTATGTTCTGTGTTGGCTATATGTTTAAGCTTGTAGCAACACTGTTTTATTTGACAACCCCCAATTAAAAACAAATATGAATGAAAGTGTAGAAAGCATCTAACTTTAAAAGGAAACTATAGGATAAGAATAAAACATTGTATTCCTAGCACTGTAGTACCCTATAGTGTCCCCCTTGCTAATCCCTCACCTCCCCCCCCATAATGCTCAACCTCCCCCTCCTTCCCCACACAGGGGGGGGGGGGGGGGGGGGGCTAATGCGTGGCAAGCACGGCAAGGAGTAGGGAGACAAGGACATAAATAGGAGAGACACTGAGACAGATATCAAGAGAAAGAGAGACACATAGAGAAATAAAGTCTAAGAGGGGGGTGACTGTCTCATATGTGTAAAGGGAGAGATCAGGTACAGTATTTCACACACTCTGATCCAGTGTGCCACTGGAGATCAGGTGCAGGCTGCAGCAGGGCTTTTTGTGGGCCTGATGCTTCTGCACTGTCCAAGGGTTGTGGGCATCCTGGGAGCTGAAAGGGCACTTCCAGCAGGTTAGGAGGCAGCTCAGCCAGAAATCAGGCTGAGACCATAAGCATGAGATCTTGATGTGCTTTGTGGCGAACAGCAGAATCATAATTTAAAAAGAAAAAAAAGGTTAATACAAAATAATAGTAATATATTTAATTCTGCTGAATAATTAAAAAAAAAAAAAAAAAAAAAAGGTTAATGTAATAAATATTTATATCTGTATTATAACATTTTCCTTTTTTTTTATTCCAGGAAGCAAAATGAGTGCTGAAGGCACAGAGCAGTTTAGTAACGAGACTGTAGCAAGCACAAGTATTTTTGGACTTCTCAACACCACCACAGAGACTGTTTCTGTTAATTCGACTGACATACCATCGATTGCTACAAATCCACTGCCTATTGTCATTTCACTTGTTTGCATTTTCCTACTGCTTGCCACCTGCCTCATTTTTGTGACCCTCTGCAAACCTGCTGCACTTGACCAGTCTCTCTATGGTCCACATGAATGTATGCCATATCATTCAGAAGATCCCAATGAGCCACAGCTAAGACTGTGGAAACGACTTGGATCACTGAGACGTTCGGTCAGTAGTTTTAGGCAAAGTCAACCTATTTCACAGCGCCAAAGGACTTTCCCAAGACGACCACCGACCAACCAAGACCGGTCGTTTATGGAGTCCACCAAGATGTGACTATTGAATTGACTGTAATGCGCAGCAAGATTGAGTGACTTTTTAACATGGATATTTTTAAATTGTGGAATCTAATATTTGTGGAAGTTATAAGCCTGAAAGTACTTGTAATTATGTTCAGAAACCATTATTAACTATACCTGGCTGCTCTCCATATTTGCTCCTGAGGCAGTGGGTTTAACAACCTCCAGGGCATACCATATTTTTGGGCAAAGTGAATGGTGTTAACATTTGCCATGCACACCACATTTCTTATTTTCCACCAATGTAAAGTCTCTTCACTTGTTATATCTGATTCGGTAACAATCATACTATATTTCTTACAAAAGTTGACAGGAATAGTGAAACCCCCTCTGTATCTTCACTTTTTTATTTAGCACTTTAGCATCTCACTTTTGTTGCTTGCAATCAATCAATACCTTGCCAAAAAGATCAGCTGATTCCAGAACACCCCTGAGAGACCAATTATCTCTGGTATTGGTTCTTTAACTTCCAACTTATCTAAATCTATCCTTCCAAAAATAGGTTGTATAACTTAAGTCATGCCAGAGACACCACTCAAGTAATTAGTGTAATCACGGCTGGTTTAGGAGTGGGGTTTGGCTGCCATTGGTTTTATTGTGGGGTTATGCCCCTATTCAACTAGATGCACGTCTACTCCCTCTGAGGGGTCTTATTCATAGAACCCCACTGGCTATTGCCTATCTCTGACTATCTTTTCACCTACTGTCCTACACAGGCTACATGTTGTGTATGCTGCCTATTGTGTGACTGATATCCTGAGCACCTTGGACGTTTTTCTCTTCTCAGGCTACACTATACATATTGTTTTGTGCATGCAGCACACTTAAGTTTTATATAGGGATTTTTTATACCCTTATAGGGATTTTTCAATATCCTTTATACTTGTTGATTATTACAAGACACTTTCTCCTACTCTCCTGTAATTAAGAAAAAGAGGAAGGCAACAATATCAGGAAAAACCTAATACGTGGTCATAAATATGGTCAGAGAGGTAATGTGGGCATGACCCAAGTTAATTATAAAAAAGATACAAATAAGGTAAAGGAATCTGCCTAACAAAGGTAGAAACCGTCCTACTGAAATTACCTCCTAAGTTGAGTCATTCAAAGGTAATGGCAAAGCAACAAAAAATAATAACAATAATCAACTTGATTTTATTGTCAAATGTGTGGTTTTTAGGTTTTTAGCCTCACACATAATTATTTTTCAAACAATTGTGTCTTCTACCTCCAGATAGAAGGTAATGCCATGGGCCTTTTCATGGGCAAATGAGTGGTCAAGTTAGTTTGTGAAAACTGCCTATTCATCGCAGACCTTGTCCTGTGGAGAAGATATATTGATGATTATATCTTCATTTGGAAAGGGAGCTGGGATACTCTGGATAATTTTTAAAAAACTATCTGAATTATAATTCCTACAATTTGAAGTTCGTATTTAACCAGTTTAGAGAAGCAATCAAATTTCTGGACTTTGAGATTTATGTGAAAGCAATAAATCTAGATACCAAATTTATTTAAAAAAAAAAAAAAAAAAAAAAGCTGATTCCAGTTTTTTTATCATCTCCCAAAAAAGTCACAAAATACTTCATAACCCCTCAGGGAGACCCATTATCTCTGACATTGGCTCTTTAACTTCATACTTATCCAAATATGTTGATCTCTTTCTCCAAGCTAGGGTCATGAAACTTAAGTTATGCCTAAGAGAAACTACTCAAGTAATTAATACTAGCCCAACTGGATTCGTCAGATGAATACACACTAGTGACTGCAGATATCACTTCTTTGTATACTGTAATAGAAAATCTGCAAGGGAATGGGTCAATACAATATTCCTGAGCCACACATTCAGAGCTTAGAAAACAATCAACTTGATTTTATTGTCAAATGTGTGTTTTTTAGCCTCACACATAATTATTTTTGGAACAATTGTGTCTTCTACCTCTAGATGAAAGGTAATGCCATGAGGACTAGATTTGCTCTGAGCTACGCCAACCTTTTAATGGGCCAAGTGGTGGTAGAGTTGGTTTTGGAAAACTGCCCATTTATCTCAAACCTTGTCCTGTGGAGAAGATTCATTGATGATTATATCTTCATTTGGAAAGGGAGCTGGGAAAAATTCAACTTATCCGAATAGGTCGATCTATTCCTCCAAAAATAGGTTGTAAAACTTAAGTCATGTCTAAGAGAAACTACTCAAGTAATTAATATACTAGCCCAACTGGATTGGTAAGACTATTCATTCAAAGGTAATGGCAAAGCAACAAAAAACAATAAACTTTATTTAAATAAAATCCTAAAGTTAAAATATGATAGATAGATTAAAGTGAAAAAAGGAGAAAGTGTCTTGTAATAATTAACAAGTATAAAGGGTATTAAAAAATACATATAAGTGTATAAAAAAAATCATTATTTTTGTTGCTTTGCCGTTACCCTTGAATAAATCTACTTAGGAGGTAATTTCAGTAGGAGGGTTTCTACCTTTGTTAGGAAGTTTCCTTTACATTATTTGTAATGCCCACATTACCTCTCTGACCATATTTATATCACGTATTATGTTTTTCCTGATATCGTTGCCTTCCTCTTTTTCTTAACTACTGTACTAACCCTATTGCATTGGTTAGATGAATACACACTAGTGACGCAGATGTCACTTCTTTGTATACTGTAATAGAAAATCTGTCAAGGGTATGGGTCAATACCGACTTTTCATGGGCAAATGGGTGGTCCACTTGGTTTGGGAAAACTGCCTATTCAGCACACACCTTGTCCTCTGGAGAAGATACATTGATGAGTATATCTTTATTTGGAAGGGGAGTTGGCATACTCTGGATAAATCGAATCATTATCGGAATTATAATCCCTACAATTTGAAATTCACGTCTAACCAGTCTACAGAAGAAATCAAATTTCTGGACTTAGAGATTTATTTGAATGCAAGAAATCTACATACAAAAACATTCAGGAAATCGGTAGACTGCAAAAGCTTTATCCCCTTCCACAGTCATCACAATAAAAGGTGGCTTGATCACATCCCTTTTAGTCAGTTTAGACGTATTTGTTGCAATTGCTCTGAAATGTACTTCTGCAAATCGCAGATGCTGGAAACTAGACAATTTATTCAAAAAGGCTACAATGAGGATTGTTAGATTGGAGAAGGTATTAAATATACCTAGATCACAAACATTAATCTGTAATACAGAAATCCCATTGAATCTTAACCGTGATACCCCAATGTTCATTACCAAATTCAATAACCAGGCCAATACAGTGAAATCCATTCTAAGAAGACATTGGAATATTCTTAAGGGCGATCCATCATTTAACAAGTTTCTTAGTTTCAAGGACTGCTAATCTGATGACCCATCTTGCTCCTAATGTTAGGCATAGGACTATTAAAACTAAGAGACAAGTAAGGTTCAAACTGTTTTTTTTTCCAAATGGATCCATGTAAGACCAAGAGGCTTTCCGGTTTTATCTGTAATGCTACGAAACGGAATTTCAGCATTAGTTGCCATCTTAGCTGTAATTCCAATGGGATAGTTTACCTATTAGAATGTCCATGTGGTAAGCAATATATTGTAAAGCGCTGCGGAATTAGTTGGCGCTATATAAATACCAATAATAATAGTAATAATATTGGGAGGACCAAAAGAAAGGACTTGTCTGTTCGCAATTATTCGAAGATAACTGCTAAAGGAGTTTGTTACTGTTGCCTGTTCACTTGTAGAATCTTGTAAGTGTCCAATTTTATGTGCAATAAAATATCTTTTTTTATGGAAAGCACCATGTTCTGCCCTGCTCCCTTTCAGATGTGATATTGGGAAATTGCATGCTGCAACATGTAAGGGGAATTTATTTTATGGACATTTTTATTTATGTTTAGCTCTGTTTTTTTTTTTTTTTTAGCTATTTGCTATTATTATTTATTTGTACTGTTGAAGTGCTCAGTGGTCGCTTTATACCGTTGAGCTGTTTTTACTTTTTGTTTATTCCTACTACTATCAACATCCATTCCCCTTCCCACGTTTGTTTGTTTTTTTCCAACTGTTACACTTGTTTTTGCAAGCTTAGCTTATTTGGCTCTTGTTATTCGTATCTTGCAGCAGAATGTGGGGTATGTTGTATTGCAAATAGTAAAAACTAGCAGAACAAAGTAAAGTTTTAGGGTCAGATGCAAGAAAGGTGCTGATTTTTTATTAAATTTTGTTTGGTTCATGTCTTTTTTGTTATTATTATTATTAATTCTTGATCTTGATAAAAGTCCTGATGTGGGACTGAAATGTCAACTAGACTTGCAACTCCACAGTAAAAGCAGAAGTTAATTAAACACATTTATGAGTCCCTTGTACACTCTATCAAGGTGTGTGTGTGTGTGTGTGTGTGTGTATATATATATATATATATATATATATATATATATAATACAATTTGAAGTTTTTAAGTCCGGAGAGCAGCCTGTCTCATTGGATCATCTATCTACTTGGAGCCTTGGTCTAGCGCCCGGCGTTGGTATACTGTAAATGTGAGTGCTGGGGATCTATACTAATTTATATATAATATATATATATATATATATAATATAATATATATACACACACAAATAAATTAAGAGATGCACTCTCAGGACTTTTTAAGTGGGTAGAATAAAATGTATTCCAATAGGTATCACATCAAAAAAATGACCGATGTTTCGATCCAAATGGGTCGAAACGTTGGTCCTTTTTTTGATGTGATACCTATTGGAATAAATTATTTTTTATACACTTAAAAAGAGTCCTGAGAGTGCATCTCTTAATTTATTTGTATATATCCACAACGTGGGATTGCACCCAGGCACAAACCAACTGCATTTGGAGATGGGGTGAGTGCCAAGTTATCTCTCTTGTTATTTTTATTTATATATATATATATATATCTCATTGGGTCTGGCTAAGATCCTGTGGGAATTAAAGATCTAGACAGACAAGCAAGTGCTGGCCAACCAACCAGACATTGTGGTGGTAGACAAGGAACGAAAGACTGCAGACGTGGTGGGTGTGGCAATACCCAGTGCCTATAACATCAGGAAGAAGGAACATGAGAAGGTGTTCTATAAAAGACTGAAAGAAGAACTAGAAAGGATGTGGAAAGTGAAGGCAGTAGTAGTCCCAGCTGTGATAGGAGCACTCGGGGCTGTGACTCCCAAGTTGGGGGAGTGGCTTTAACAGATTCCAGGTGGGCCATCTGAGATCGCTGTCCAGAAGAGTGCAGTTCTAGGAACAGCTAAGATACTACGCTGAACCCTCAAATTCCTACTCCTCTGGTAGAGGACCCGAGAATGAGGAATAAACATACCACCCAGGAGGGGTGAGAAAATCTATTTAATTTACACATATATCCTTGAGGGTCCAGCACTTACTTTTCTTGCGGTCTTGTAAATGCCTGGGTGCAAAACTTTAGCCAAAATATAGTATAGACAAGAAGTGCACTCACCGGTCTTTGTAACAGTATAATCCCTTTATTGTGTCAAAAAAAGATGGTTCTGTCAACTTTTCAGTCCAACACAGGACTTTGTCAGACTTTTTTACGCCTAAAAGAGGCTTTAAAGATTCAATGCTAGGACATGCTTTTGAGACTGCTAAAGAGTACTGCAGTCAAAAGAAATATGAATCCTGGGGAATGACCTGGATTTCTGCATCAATTAAAAATGTGGTCTGTTATTCTGGTAAATCACAGTAACACAAAAAAATTATCAGGTTCAACTAATGTTTATATAGAACATTTAATGCAGAAAATAGTTTTTTTTTTCTGGTGTCTGTATATTTAGTGCTATTATTTGCATGTTTAGATTGACCAAAGGAAACAGATCTGTGGATTTAGGCTTCTCCGCTGAATAGCAACTAACTAGGCTTTCACAGTTGGTATACCTTTAGAAATCAACAAGAACTGAACAGGGCCAAATCAAGAAGCTCTGAGAGATCCATAATGGCTTCTTTAAATTCCTTAGTAATTCCAAATATAAAGGTCACTCTGAGCAAATGACGCTCTAAAAATGCCCTCTTCCTGTAAAGTAGAGCATTGATTGTGAAATGAACCTGGCTGCAGGCAAGCTGTGAGAGTACAGTCTTTCCATTTGAACCCATTCATCCTTGTGACTAAGATTTCCAGCCAGCTAGAACAATAACGCCAATTCTATGCCAAGTCCATAATCGTTGATTGCAGTCTTTAAATCTAGTGTATGCCTTGACATAGTTTTGCATTGCTCGCGATAAATATATTCCTTTGAACTGGCTTTAGAAGTCTGATTTCACTTCTAGTTATAGGAAGTGAATAACAATTTTATTTGTTAATGAGAGACCTTACTTACTTTTACACGTTTTAAAGCGGTGCTGTCACGTGGTAAAAAAAATTACATTAATCACTAGCACATATAATAATGATTATAGGTTATACGCTTTTTATTTTCTCAAAACAAGCAATGATGTCACCTGTTTGTGGCCGCAATTCGCTCTGTGCCCCAATTTCTCTCTCCCCATTTTAGTGTCACCTTCTTATTACTTTTTAGTGTGCCCAAAGCATAAAAAAAAAAAAAAAATCTAATAGAAATTGGGGGTGCAATAAAAAACAGAAATGCCAGTCATTCACAAATAAAGCGCAATCATTCCAATATTTATTAAATAAAACCGTTCACTCCACTAAAGAAAACACCAGCTGTCTGAGTTTGAATTCCAATGAAACGGTGATAAAAAAAAATAAACACATGCATATAAATACCACTGACAGGAAAAAAGGATAAATCAGAAGAACTCTATTAGCTAGAAAAAAATGGCAGATGCTCACCAAATTGTTGCTGCTGGCCAAGGAGACGAGAAAGGTCTCTAGATGAAAATACTGAGCCTTATACCACAAAAACAGTATGCTCCAGAGGTGTACACAAATTAATTAGTATGAGCTACATCGGCATGAGAAACTGTGCCACAAGGGGAACCAAAGGCAAACGCGTTTCAGACACAAAGGTCCATAAGAGCATGCCGTTTGTGGTATCTGGCCCAGTTTTATCTTTAGAAATTACCCTAAGTCCAATGCAAAATAATTAAGGGGGTCAATTAGTATAACCCACCAAAGGTATGCCCCATATCTTTATCATTCCCTGTGTCCCATACCCTCATCCGACTTACTACAATACATGCCACTTACGCATGGGGTTTGTATCAAGTAAGAAGACGGTAACGGAGGGTGGAATGGAAGGGAAATGACACTAGAAGGTGATAGAAAAACATCACAGAGAGAATGGGGAAAAGTTAGAGAAAGGAGAACGACGAGAGGAAAAGGTGTGGTGGTGGGGAATACATTTTTTCCATGATTACTTATGTTCATTTTTTTAAAATCTTCTCAATATTCAGATTTGTTTTGTAACTGGTGCAGAAATTAGCAAAATTCCTGGATATTAATGAGACACTCAGCAGCTTTGTTTAAATGAATAAATGTATCTTAAATATTTTAACAGGTTTTTAAAAGTTTTAATACATCATATAGGCATTTGCTGGTGTTCTATTGTTTAAAGTAAAGCTATTTTCTGTAATAGGCGTACCTAGAAATAGAAAAATAGCTGAAAAGTGTCCTTATTAAAACCAATGTAAACTTTTATCATGTCCATTGAATAATCTTGGTTTATTTTGACAATATTGAAAGATTCTTCATCAAAATCTGCCAAGGCAGCACAGACAGAAGACTTGGTTTTCGCACTATTCCCCTCATTAAAGCCCATTTATTATTTTAATAAGGCAATCTTGCCTTTGGCCAATCTGGGACACATAGTGGTCCTTGCCTTTCTTTGTCTCCCTCTAGGGGCTGGTCCTTATTCTTTACAACTGCTCAGTTGTTAAGTCCACCCCTGCATCTTTAAGATGAATTTACCTGTACAATACTACTGGAGGCAGACAGGTTCTCTGGGACAGTGGCCTCGTAGCTGCTCTTGAGAAAGATGGGCCGATTGTCGTTGATATCCAGTACAGTCAACCGAACTGTGGCTGTTCCTGTTTTTCTGTTCCCGGCAGGTCCATTGTCTGTAATAAACAGTAAACATATAACTTATATCATATTTCTTTAGCGGCCGGGTGTCCTTTTTTCATTGCCTTGCTTTCTCTATAAATATATAGTAGGTATGGTAATTCTCAACATTAGCAAAACAAGACAGGATAGTACATCTAGTAAAGAGAAATAAATATCTGAATACAAAAAACCCTCATATCCTAATATGGGTCCAGATTCTCAGGGACAGTGCTAGAAAAATTGCGGTGAATCAGATTAATAATGATCAATTTAAAAATTAAAAAACAATGAAACATAGACAACATAGCAAGTACGCATTAAAATAAAAATCTAATTAAGTCCCAAGTCCAAATCAGCCAACAAATGGATGAATATAAATAAGTCCCAATCTCCTAAGACTGAAATAACCAGTATGTGGCAGTATCAACTTGATACAAAGACACATCACAAATTCTATAACCCGATATCCCAGTCGGGAACTATGCAGGGTATTCCCGGAGAAGTGTCCACTTAGAGCCCTGATGGTAAGCGGCTTGCAATTGAGAACCGGATGCTTCAACAGCGTGCGTGCCAGCACTTAATTGTAACTCCTTTCTCTGTGTGTCGCCAGGAGGATCAGCAACAACCTGACATGTTTCGTGGATTGAAGTCCACTTCATCAAAGGAAGCCGTGTTCTGTTACAAATCACTGCAACAAATAGGTCTCCCTCATGCCTGTCCATACAAGATGTGATCTCTAAGCAATATACAGATAGGTATATATGTTTACAGAACCATCCTAATAAAAGCAATGGAAAGGGATTCTTACCAATTGCCTCAAGTAGAAGGCTATAGGATGACATTGTTTCCCGGTCAAGGTTCACAACTGTGCGTAGGACACCATCTCGAAAGCCTACCATGAACTTCCCATCTTGGTTTCCACCTGCAGAACAAGAGAGATAACCAGTGCAATGTGGGCAAGCTTTAAAAGGGTGACATGCATTAGTTAAATTATTACTTTTATTCACGCAATAATAAATTGGGGTAAATTGACAATCACATTGCAGAATTTAGGCTATAACCAAGCCAAGCTGTGACTCCAGTTGATTTCGATTGTCCAAAACCAGCTCTTTTGTTTTAAAGGTTGTATTTAAAAAAAAATGCATTTAGATGTTTATTAGTCTTTTTGCTACATTATTAAAATGTTTAATTTCTGTTAGGAAATAAGACTAACTAACAACCTTGTGCATCGCAAGCACATCACGTAACTTAGTTCTGCACATGACCCTATCCTTACACCCACTTTATTGGAGACCCCATCTATTGCATGCAACCTAGATATGTTTAAGATCAATGATTTGTTACATGTCTTTACCATGCTGCTTACACAAGCTTTCCATGCTGTTAGTAAATAGTTGTCAGTATTTTATTAATAATTAAATAAACTCCCCCTAGATCTCCCCTTTAGTGTGTTTGCATTGCAAGCTTTATTCTCAACCCAGCCCATCTAATGGTGGACAGTTAATGCAAAAGTAAACATCTGCATTATCCTAACTTTAGGCAACAGTATTAGGCTTAAAGCTCTGCAGGCTAGTGGACTCAGCTTCTCATTACCACGCATGTTGACCAGGCCAATGTGCAAGCCAAAATGCAGGGCTGTAGGCATGTCCTAAACACGTTTCATCAAACTGCAAAATATGGTTCCATCCTAACTGGGGGGACTATGCACACTATAGTTAGCACCTCAACCACTAATGATATGTAGTGGTTATGGTACTTATTGTAATTTTCAAAATTAAAATCAGGTTGTAAAACAAAAAAATGATAGCCTTTTCTGTTTAACATTTTTCTTTTTTTTCTTAAAAATGTCCTCCATTATACGGTCAGCAGTATAGATGTTGCTGGAGGAGAGGGTGTTTCTTCGGGGGCTGAAATTAATGGATTTTTGTATTTTACAGGTAAAATTCTCTTGAAATAGCCACCTGAACATGTCCTTAACCATTACTGCTTCTCTGCGGAGCTCCCTCAAGTCCTAGTCAAGTTGTTGTTTAAAAGTTATCATGCTTCTACTGCCTTGGGGAAAGTTTGGTGTATATCTGCCATAAGAGGAGGAAGCAACACATTTTAACTGGTTGCTGCATAATCAGTATCCAGGATGGGCAGAGGTTATTTTGGCTACATTATAAACTCTTCCAGGGGGAATGTAGGATGTTCTGAGAATGGTGCCCTCTAGTGGGCACGTCAGCAACAGCCTCAGGAAACCAAAAATACAACCACACAGGAAAAACTCATGTAATTAACCCTTCAATGCCAAATTTGATTGGAATGCCGTCACCGCTATCACTAATATTCCATTGTCTGAAAAGATAAAATAAGTTCTCTGAAAAAGACCTCCATTACACTTTTATGTTCCAGCCTTGATTTACCCACAGTGTTGATGGGGATTTCCAAAAATGTAAACTCTGTTCTGATGTTTTGCTTAACCATGAGGTTGTCATTTCTAATTGTTTTAATGTCAGCGAGAAATGTTTCTGAGATACAGGCACTAGCAGAGGAGCCTTTTACTCTGATTCACAGATATGACACTTCTGAGAGCAGTTCCAGAATTCATGCCTTACGTTCTGATCAAGATTCAAATTAATCAGGAGGCCATCATCCTCTGATCAGATCACTTCCTATTTTTTTTAAATGGAATTTCCCACGGGAATCATAAAATATGCCAGTAGACTGAGTAACAGGTTCTGCTTCGGTCCCCGAATACTTAATAAATTAATCTAAGTGGAAAAGTGGGTCGTAGACTATTTATGTAGGTACTGGTGGTGTTGGGATTAGAGAGCATATTTTTGTAGTAAAACCAAATTAATCTCTTATTCATTTTTAATATTCTTCTCTCTAAAAACTTGTTATAACTTTTAGAGCAGAGATAGGCAACCTTCAGCACTGCAGATATTGTGGACTTCATTTCCCACAATGCTATTACAGCCATTATACTGACAAGGCATCATGGGAGATTAGAATATATTGAATAGGCAATAAGAGAGATCCTAAAAGTGAGAAAAGGTTCTAATATGGAGCAACCAAAACAAATCAGTCAAATAAGCAAAACATAGATTTCCACAGTAATTGCTTTTCCTTTTTAAGTTTTCATATTAGAAATATTTTGTTTTAATGTAAATTTAGCCAATGGCTCTGAGTCGGGCTCCTCCTCCGCAGACATCAGCCAGTGGGTGTGTGGGGGCATAATTCACATAGTAGACAGCCACTAGAGGCAATCTTAATAATGCAATGTAAATATTGCAATTTCTCCAAAGCTGCAATGTATTACATTTTAGGGCTAAAGGAACAGAAACACTGCACCACTTCATCTCGTGGTCTGGGTGCCTATAGTGTCCCTTTAAGCTTAAAGATTTACCCCTGCATCTCTTGAAATTGGGAGGGAAAGGGGGAGGCACTCTGTTAAAGGGACACTATAGGCACACAGACCACTTCAGCTCACTGAAGTGCTCTGGGTGCAGTGTCCCAAGTCTCTTATCCCCGAGCAGGTAATTATTCCAGTTCTTAGTTGCCTAACTGATGCCGGACGTCCTCACGCTATGCATGAGGACATTCAGCGTCATGTAAAACCCCATAGGAAAGCATTTAGAATGCTTGACTGCAGGGGAAATACTAATGCAAGTGTGGCCTCTGCTTGGGAGGAGCAGAGGTGGAGCTCTAACCAGTGTTTAGGGACATCGGCTCTAGAATTGGGTAAGTAATAGAAGGGGTATTTAACTCCTTCTGCACCATGGAGGGGGGTGCACTGTAGGAAGCTATAGCACAAGGAAAACAACTTTGTTTTCTTGGCACTATAGTTTTCCTTTAAGTTTAGAATCTGATTACACATTATTTGTAGCCCAAACCGTAATCATAAACGATTGATCATCAAAATTGACACATGCATCATAAAATGGCGCAGAGCGCAACATTCAAAGTAGAAAATGGCTCCAGGACATGAAGTAACTTTGCAGGGAATGCGCAGTTATCATGACAATAGTTAAGAAACATGTCTATTTATATAAATCCTAACGATTACTTACATACAAATGTCTAAGTGAAAATGTGTGCCTACTGTACCAGAAGGGATAGTTTAATTGTGTTACTGCACACTGATAATTATGTGTCTCTCACCTTAAAAGGTTTTCAGCATTTTTTCAATCAAAAGTAATGGAGAATTAAGTAGCATTCTGTTGTTAATTAATAGATAAAGTGTTAAAACAATTACATGGCTCATTATTAGTGCACACATTACACTGCCAATTAGGTAACACTGATCTCCATAATAAGCTATGCAAGTACTAGACTTGTGCACAAAGGCAAAATTTGGTACGGCCAAATCAATTCAGCTGGAAAATAATAATAAAAATAATAATTTGGTGAAGCACAATTTGATGACGTGGAGACATCCAGCTTGTCTAGATATAATCCATGCAAATGTTTTGTTACAATAGAGCAGGAGCAGTACACAGAGCAATGCCCTCCGCCAGAGCAGGCACCTGTCTGGCGGCATGTTTCTGGAGGGGGTGCCACGCGGCAGGTGCCTACTCTCTATGCAGCGAGGAGGGTGCTCGCATCAGTTTTTGAACTGATAGATATATTAACAGATTCTCTTGCGCGCTCTGTACTGATGCTGGAGGCCACATATGTTGTCACTCCAGCCCAAGCATCAGTACAGAGAGAGCTGCATGGAGCTGGGAAGTCATTGAAAAGAATGATCCCAGCAGCAAACCACTGGACACCAGGGATCAGGTTCCACTTCAGCACTCCATTTAAATGGAAGAAAAGAGATGCTGTGTGGACCTCACTGTGTGTGTTTGCGTATGAGTCTGTGTGTATGTATCTATGTAAATGTATCTGTGCCCATGTGTGTGTATGTGAATGTATGTGAGCACATGAATGTAAGTGCATGTGAAACTGAATGTGTATGTATATGAATGTTAGTATGTGCATGTAATTTTCCTAACATAAGGGGGCTGATGATGGTGCAGAGGGAGACACCAAAAATTTAATTTTCACAGTTTGCTGGGTGCTAAAATACATTTCCGCTCTGGGTGCCATGTAACCTAGGTCCACCACTAGTCCACATTTCACTTATGCAGACTACAGAAGTCCTGGTATGATGTCAGAATGGTAAATATACTCACCATAATTATGTCATACGAAAAAGTATGTACCAACTTTTAATAAGAAAAAATAATGGTCTTAAGATTGTAAAAAAACAGATCTAGTCCGGGAATAGGAGGATAAACGCAATCTGTTTTATATGATAAACTTTTAACTAGGTTTTGCTTTGTCAATATATTTTTAACCCTTGATTCTCTGTCATTGACCTCGATCTTAATTTCAAGGATCCTAACTAGTGATGTCGCAAATACAAAATTTTCGGTTTGCGAATGGCGAACGGGAACTTCCGCAAACGTTCGCGAACCGGCGAACCGCTATAGACTTCAATGGGCAGGCAAATTTTAAAACCCACAGGGACTCTTTCTGGCCACAATAGTGATGGAAAAGCTGTTTCAAGGGGACTAACACCTGGACTGTGGCATGCCTGAGGGGGATCCATGGCAAAACTCCCATGGAAAATTACACAGTTGATGCAGAGTCTGGTTTTAATCCATAAAGGGCATAAATCACCTAACATTCCTAAATCACAATGGATATGGATTGACACCTGACATATGACATATTGACACCTTGACATATGGATTGACACCTGTCCTCAGAGACCCTGATACACATTGACACAAAGCAGAATAGGGACTGTTCCCCCTACATAGGGTCACTTGGCAGATATGGATTGACACCTATCCTAAGGATCCCTGATACACACTGGCACAGAGCAGAATAGGGACTGTTCCCCCTACATAGGGTCACTTGGCAGATATGGATTGACACCTGTCCTCAGGGACCCTGATGCACACTGACACAGAGCAGAATAGGGACTGTTCCCCCTACAATGGTCACTTGGCAGATATGTATTGACACCTGTCGTCAGGGACCCTGATACACACTGACACAGAGCAGAATAGGGACTGTTCCTCCTACATAGGGTCACTTGGCAGATATGGATTGACACCTATCCTAAGGATCCCTGATACACACTAACACAGAGCAGAATAGGGACTGTTCCCCCTACATAGGGTCACTTGGCAGATATGGATTGACACCTATCCTAAGGATCCCTGATACACACTGACACAGAGCAGAATAGGGACTGTTCCCCCTACATAGGGTCACTTGGCAGATATGGATTGGCACCTGTCCTTAGAGACTCTGATACACACTGACACAGAGCAGAATAGGGACTATTCCCCCTACATAGGGTCACTTGGCAGATATGGATTGACACCTGTCCTCAGGGACCCTGATACACACTGACACAGAGCAGAATAGGGACTGTTCCTCCTACATAGGGTCACTTGGCAGATATGGATTGACACCTGTCCTCAGGGACCCTGATACACACTGACACAGAGCAGAATAGGGACTATTCCCCCTACATAGGGTCACTTGGAAGATATGGATTGACACCTGTCCTCAGAGACCCTGATACACACTGACACAGAGCAGAATAGGGACTGTTCCCCCTACATAGGGTCACTTGGCAGATATGGATTGACACCTGTCCTCAGGGACCCTGATACGCACTGACACAGAGCAGAATAGGGACTGTTCCCCCTACATAGGGTCACTTGGCAGATATGGATTGACACCTGTCCTCAGGGACTCTGATACACACTGACACAGAGCAGAATAGGGACTGTTCCTCCTACATAGGGTCACCATTTTTAGCCCAAGGCAGCTCATCTCATCAGGCCTTTTTTAGTCGAATGTATCGCCCACTGTCAGTCCCTTCGGGATCCATCCCTCATTCATCTTAATAAAGGTGAGGTAATCTAGACTTTTTTGACCTAGGCAGCTTCTCTTCTCAGTGACAATACCTCCTGCTGCACTGAAGGTCCTTTCTGACAGGACATTTGAAGCGGGGCAGGCCAGAAGTTCTATCGCAAATTGGGATAGCTCAGGCCACAGGTCAAGCCTGCACACCCAGTAGTCAAGGGGTTCATTGCTCCTCAGAGTGTCGATATCTGCAGTTAAGGCTTAAAGGACACTGACTGCTATTAGCTTACAGTGAAAAACTTTTTTTCTTTTTAAAGGCACGCTATTGTGACACCAGATATGAGTGGCAAAGTGGACAGGCAGAGGTTGTCAGAGTACACACTGAAGGCCTGACACACCCGCTTGAAGGACACTGACTGCTATTAGCTTACAGTGAAAAACGTTTTTTCTTTTTAAAGGCACTCTATTGTGACACCAGATATGAGTGGCAAAGTGGACTGGCAAAGGTTGGCAGAGTACACGCTGAAGGCCTGACACCCGCTTGAAGGACACTGACTGCTATTAGCTTACAGTGAATTTTTTTTTCTTTTTAAAGGCACGCTATTGTGACACCAGATATGAGTGGCAAAGTGGACTGGCAGAGGTTGGAAGAGTACACGCTGAAGGCCTGACACCCGCTTGAAGGACACTGACTGCTATTAGCTTACAGTGAAAAACTTTTTTCTTTTTAAAGGCACGCTATTGTGACACCAGATATGAGTGGCAAAGTGGACTGGCAGAGGTTGGCAGAGTACACGCTGAAGGCCTGACACACCTGCTTGAAGGACACTGACTGCTATTAGCTTACAGTGAAAAACGTTTTTTCTTTTTAAAGGCACTCTATTGTGACACCAGATATGAGTGGCAAAGTGGACTGGCAGAGGTTGGCAGAGTACACGCTGAAGGCCTGACACCCGCTTGAAGGACACTGACTGCTATTAGCTTACAGTGAAAAACTTTTTTCTTTTTAAAGGCACGCTATTGTGACACCAGATTTGAGTGGCAAAGTACACTGGCAGAGGTTGGCAGAGTACACGCTGAAGGCCTGACACCCGCTTGAAGGACACTGACTGCTATTAGCTTACAGTGAAAAACTTTTTTTCTTTTTAAAGGCACGCTATTGTGACACCAGATATGAGTGGCAAAGTGGACTGGCAGAGGTTGGCAGAGTACACACTGAAGGCCTGACACACCTGCGTGAAGGACACTGACTGCTATTAGCTTACAGTGAAAAACGTTTTTTCTTTTTAAAGGCATGCTATTGTGACACCAGATATGAGTGGCAAAGTGGACTGGCAAAGGTTGGCAGAGTACACGCTGAAGGCCTGACACCCGCTTGAAGGACACTGACTGCTATTAGCTTACAGTGAATTTTTTTTTTCTTTTTAAAGGCACGCTATTGTGACACCAGATATGAGTGGCAAAGTGGACTGGCAAAGGTTGGCAGAGTACACGCTGAAGGCCTGACACCCGCTTGAAGGACACTGACTGCTATTAGCTTACAGTGAATTTTTTTTTTCTTTTTAAAGGCACGCTATTGTGACACCAGATATGAGTGGTGGCACTGGGCAAGTGGGCACAGTATCCACTGTGAGCCTGACACAGAAGCTGTCAGGCAGGCAACTGCAATTACATTACACAGAAAAAAAAATCAGACTGATGTTCAAGCCCTAAAAATGTCTTTTTGGGGTGCTGTCCTTACAGCAGAGATCAGATGAGTCATTCAGGACTGTAGTGGACACTGAATACCCTAGCCTAGCTATCCATTTCCCTATCAAATGAGCAGCAGCTACACTTTCCCTCCTCTATCTAAGAATGCAGCTTCAGAATGAATCTAAAATGAATGCTGTACATGAGGTGGGAGGGTCTGGAAGGGAGGGTCTGCTGCTAATTTGCTGGAATGTGTCCGCTGACTGTGAGGCACAGGGTCAAAGTTTACTCAATGATGACGAATAGGGGGCGGATCGAACCGCGCATGTGTTCTCCCGTCGTGGCGAACGCGAACACGCTTTGTTTGCCAGGAACTATTCGCCAGCGAACAGTTCGGTACATCACTAATCCCAACTAAGGCCTGCCAACTCCATCATGATAATGGCAGATAGGATTACTGATTAAACACACCTTTTAATAGCATCAGTCCAGCAAGTGGTTCGCTTGTTTAGAGACTTTACACTTATGGGATAAATGAGAATGTCTTAGTGAAAATGTGTACCAACTGTAATAGAAGGGATAGTTTAATGGGAGTGTTGTTACTGCACACTGATAATTATGTGTCTCTTATTTTACACATATTTCAATCAAATGTAATCCAGAATTAAGTACACACAATAAGCCATACTAACAAAGGAGGTGTCTATCTACAAATAAGACCATTGTAGAGTGACGAGAGGAGAGAATCCCTTCGATAAAGTACATATTCTGTCTGTGACACAAGCAATTTATTTATTGCTCTGTATAAGGGACAACATGTCCAGGGCATGCAGAACTAATTGCATTAACTATTTCACTAATCTATCTCATTGCATCAACTATGTCACCAGGCACTATATGACACATGGAACATAAATCATCTCAAATAAAACATGCTTTGCAGCCTGGTATTAAATGATACGAGAACTGTGTAGTATACAAGTAATAATATATTTCCACTCTAGTTATCACTGTACAGCAAGATAACACTTCACTGCGACATGCTTTGTAAATACGAAACTAAATAGCTTTTTTAAAGTTTTAATAAGTTAGAAGCGATATCTGTGGATAATTCATATATTTTATTTTTGGCCACCAGAGGACACTGTTATACAGCGAGCAGCTTTAATGCAGCCATCTACAAGTAATTACTTCCTATGGCCTGCTGTAAAAACCCTGTAAATGTAATTTTAAATATTTCAAACACTGTCAAGGCATTTTTTTTTACATATATTTGTGATTGTTGCAGAACGCTTCCCAGTGTGAGTTGTCTGACTTTGATTTTATTATGGGTGAAAACAGAAATGCTTACAAAGTAAAGGCAGTTAATGGTTGGTTGACATCCATAAAAAAGCATAAATAAGAACATACTTTGAGACCAAAAACGTATATGGAATATGTGCTTATTCCAGCTGCTAGCAGAACTTATATTACTGCCTACATGTACAGACTTCCTTACACTACACTTCCCAGAATTAAGAATCCTCTGCAAGCCAACTGCTAAAATATGTAGACAGTTTGTAGTCCACCATTGTTTGAAAAGGGACTGAAACGCTGCCCATGTGTTAGGGATGATATTTTCTAACTGAACGTGTGCTTAATTGTTTTTAGTACTCTTGCCCTACAATGCCTTCAGTGCCAGCGACAAATGGCAACATTACACTCAACCATTTTATCAGGGTCCTTATACCCAAAGCTGGCAATTTCTAGGTGTCCTAAATGTTATTGGAACACTCAAGCAGAAGATCTGTGGAGCTCCTGATCATCCTTATTGAATTTAGAATGCAAAATATTCCCCCAGGCTGGTACTCTGCAAATGTACAAAAGTTCAAAGATGATGTGGCTCCTTGCAACCTTATCTGACAGTAGTTGGAATTTAAGGGAGCGATGGGGTTGGAGAGAGTACATCAGATAAGTAAATTGTCTCTTTTGACTATCACCCTTCACGCTACCATGCTAGCAGGAGGTGGTCTGTTCCACAAACTGCAGGCATGCAAAAAGTGAGAGTGCTGCTTTAAAATGCATTTTAAGAAAGCCCCAATTTTATAAAGCTGCTTACCTGGCCACACGGCTTTCCACAAAATTTTGGATTGTATCTGTGGAAATGTGTTCCTATTTCGCCAAAAGAGCATATTGGAATTAGAAGAGTTCTAATTCTTCCCAAAGGTGTCCAGTGAGGTTGAGGTCAGGGCTCTGTGCAAGCCACTGATGTACCAGCACACCAAATTCATCAAATTGTTGCTTTGTACAAAGGAGCATAGTAATACTGTAATAGGAAGGATTCTTGCCAAAAAGTCGGAAGCACCCAATTGTTTAAAATTACTTTTGTGGCGGCCTACTGTAAGGGTAAAAAACAAGTAGGTTTTGTTGTCATGACTGTTGCATTTTTATACCTGAGTCCCTAACATAGGGTCACCAGGAGAACAATGATATTTCACAATACTTGGCAATGTGGTGTCTATACCTCAAAAGTTAACTTTATTAACAGCCAGACACTTCAGCGCCAAATAATATTTTACCCAAAATCATAGCTTCTTGGGCCCACATCCCCAAACTAGTTCCACCCCCAGGTAGCTGTCCCTGTTCAGTCCAAAAAACACTTGAATCGGAGGTGCCTAGTCTGAATAGTCTGGATGATGAGTTTTGACAGGGCCGCAAGCACCCTCTGATCCAACGCAAAGTTCCATCATTTTCAATGACTGTATTCCCAGTCAATACATTGAGCTTCCTCAAGTCCGTGGTTTCATTCGATGTTCCACCACCTCCTCTATCACCCTCTGTTTGATGGTCTCCTTGATGAAATTTGACTAGAATGTGGCTACTCCGTGATCCAATCTCGAGTTCCAGATCATCTGCGGGTTGCTCCCGGTCTGGCGTGCCATACCTCTGCAAATTCCCTGCTGGTTTCTGAGGTCCTCTGGGCTTCTGAATAGGAGTGCTGAGCTGGGAGGCATGCTCTGGAGGGGGGATAGTTTGTGATAATAGTCCTTTTGAGGGTGGTGGTGGGTGGGAGCCATGTACCAGTCCTGGGTGATTGCATGGACTGTCACAACTTTGTATCCTGAAGCCATAGGATGACCCTTCACTAGAATTGCACAATATTATTGTTACGTCCAAACCAAATTTTGTCATTTTGATGCATTCATTTTTGGATGAAAGGTGGATATTATTTTCACTTTGACAATTCCATTCGGGTGAACAGGGTCATTCACTAATATCAAAATAGCCCCGAATGGGGCAAAATCATTCAATGTTGAATGGAGCCCAATCAGACTGCAAAATTGCAGTCACTATTAAACAATTTCTGTATTTTGCAGATACTACTGTGAATGAACCTGAATGGCGACCAAATGGCAGTTGGACTGAATGCTTAAAATAAGTGGACACATTTTAAACAAACACCTGAACACTCAATATAAGCATCTGCACGGTGCTCCATGTCCCTCCACTTTCTGTAATGAAATAGGCCAAATGAACAAATAAGCAAAGAGGTGCATGAAAGAATATCGCTTGGTGTGCATTTGTTCGACTCACTCCAATGTCCCTTCTCTTTCTATAATGCAAAAATGACGAATGTGTCTTTGGAAAGAACAAATAGTGCATGAAAGAATATTGGACGAATATTGTTTGGTGCGCATTAGCTCGTTTGTTCTTTCAGTTGCCTTCCCCTTTGGAATTCCGACGAATGGGCAAAAGAATTGACCAAAAAACAATTTGTCTAAAAACAAATGCCCAAGTCTACCCTTCACTAAAACTAGGGGGGGGGGGGGGCTGGCCCAAACTATAACTATTATCTGTTCTCCATCAAAAGTTACAGTAGGCACTATGCATTCTAGTACATAGGGTTCTCCTGGCATCCACCTCACCCAGATCCTTCTGTTAGACTACCAAACAGACTGGGGCAGATCTTGTATCATAGAAATGTCATGAACTGACTTGTGACAACATTTGACAGATGACAGTGTTGCATATAAAGTCACTGAGCTCTACACTACTACCCATTGTGCTACCAATGTTTGTACATGGAGATTCCATTGCTATGTGCTGGAGTTTACACTTTGTATGCACCAGATGAAACACCTGAACTCAATAATTAGCAGTCTCAGTGTTGATAGATGCACTCTGGGCTGTGACCCCCAAGTTTGGAGAGTAGCTTAGGCAGATTCTAGGAGGGACATTTGAGATCTCTGTCCAGAATAGTGCAGTTCTAAGGACAGCTGTGCATAACCCTCAGACTCCCATGCCTCTGGTAAAGGACCCAATATATATATACTGTGCAGTAATCCATCTACTTTGTAAATTACAATGTACCTTTGGCAGTAAGTTAGCTCATTTGGTTAATGCATAATTAATTAATTAGCTATTCTACTTGTGCAAACATAAATTTTAAGAGACAACCATGAAGTGTTTAAAGGTTTCTACAGTCCCTCTTCCTCCATAGGACAGACTGATTCAATGATTAATAATAATTGCAGGCGGAGGGGGCGTGGCCGACCGCTGAGCTGAATGGACGCACACTAGCTTAGCTCCGGCGGACCCGGATTCCAATCCACACTAATCGGAGACAAAAATACAAACATGGGCAACCACAAGAAGCAGGGTCCTTCTCATGGACACACAGGGAAAACCCCTACTACCAAATCGGGAGCGTTGACCCGATATTTTAAAGAAAACTCGAACCGCGAGGATGAGGCCGCGACCACGACTAACGTAATGGCGGAAAACGATCAGCAACCCACTAGTCCCTCAGCATCAGAAATCTCACACACCTCGGCAGATATAACATATGAGGCTGATATAAAGACCATCCTAAAAAACTTACCTTCAAAAAACGATCTGTACAACATGCAACACGACCTTCAAAACTCGATGGGTAAGCTGGAGGCCACATTCCACAAAAAAATGGAGGCGATAGGCTCGGAAGTCCGCCAGTTAAACCTCAGAGTGTCAGACTTGGAGGAAGAAAGGGACACCACACAAGCTTTAATCACAAATATATCATCAACGCTTAATTCTCATGCCTTTAACATGGCGGCCACACAAAGGCACATAGACGATTTGGATAACCGAGGGAGGAGAAATAACCTGCGAATTAGAGGCCTGCCAGAATCCCAAGGTGAGAGCTTAGACTCCATATTAAATGAGCTTTTTAATCTCATTCTAGGGGAACAACAGGAAAACAATATCCTACTTGAAAGAGCCCACTGCTCACTACGCCCCAGAGGCCTGTCAACCGACACCCCAAGAGACACAATATGCCGACTACATTATTTCTCCACTAAAGAGAATATACTCAAAGCTCTTAGGGAAACCTCACAGCCCCTACTATTTCACGGCAACCCAATACAAATCTTCCCAGACCTCTCTCGATACACTCTACAGGCACGCAGAGCTCTGAAACCTGTCACTGAACACTTAAGAAACAGAAACATTAGATATCGCTGGGGTTTCCCATTTGCCTTAATTGTCAATAATAAAGGCACAATACTATCGATATCCTCTATCCTAGACGTTCCCCCGTTCCTTCAAGCACTAGACTTACCACACACCACGGTACTGGATTGGAATGGGCTACAGTTCCAGCACGAATCAACCAGCCTTCCACAGAGACAAAGATGGGTTACACCTGCTAAAAAACGACGAAACGACCAAAGATTTGTCTCACCACAACAAATTTCAAGAATTCCCTCAGACATTGCGGACCAACAGATTCTACAATCTCCGGAATGATAGGAAGCCTCAAAGCCTTACATTTTCCCAAACTCTTCGCTTCCATGTTTCAACTACTGTAGTTTTCAACTACTACAGGGACTAACTAGAGGACAAATAAGTCAATGGCGGACGACAACCATCATCATAAATACCCAGAACATTGATATCTTCTCCTTATGGTATCCCAGACTGCTTTACAGAAGGTAGTTTCGGTCTGTTGGGACGATCAATATCGGTATAAGACTCACACGAATCAAGCAGACTATGTCAGCGGGACGCACTGCATTCGCCTGAATTCAACCCATCAGATAACCACACGTAACTCCTAACACTCTATTTCTTCCACAGGTGTATCACTCATGTTATGCTATGTTAGGTATATTGAGCTGAACCCTCGGGTGAAGGGACTATATAAGTTTAGATTATGACATTAAGATACAACGATATTGTCAATGTTCACTGTAATCTCAATGTGACAAATATGTTAAAGGGACTCTATAGTCACCATATAAAAGCAAGAAAGACAGGTCCCCCAGCCTTCCTTCTTGCTTTTATATGAACTTTCATTAATTAAAAAAAAAAAATTCGGTGGTTTTATATTAAAACCTTACCTCCGTTCCAGCGCCGAGCTGCCCGCTAGGCCGCGCCCCCTTTTTCGTCAAAATGACGAAATCGCGGGGCCCAATGGGACGGCTTCGCGCTGGACCAATCGCGTTCTTCATAGAGCGGCATTGAATGCCGCCCTATGAAGAACCTGAGCGCTTTACCGCGCATGTGCGCGGAATGCGCGTTCGCGAGCTGAGCTGTCTGACTGACAGCTCAGCTCGCTTTCTAAAATTATCAATAAGGGGGGGGACCTACTGTCCCCCCCCGGCCCCCACCCCTGTGCGGCGGGTGGGGGCCCTAAAATTATCAATGAGGGGGGGACCTACTGCCCCCCCCGGCCCCCACCCCTGAGCGGCGGGTGGGGGCCCTAAAATTATCAATAAGGGGGGGGGACCTACTGTCCCCCCCCCGGCCCCCACCCCTGTGCGGCGGGTGGGGGCCCTAAAATTATCAATGAGGGGGGGACCTACTGTCCCCCCCCGGCCCCCACCCCTGAGCGGCGGGTGGGGGCCCTACAATTATCAATAAGGGGGGGACCTACTGTCCCCCCCCCGGCCCCCACCCCTGTGCGGCGGGTGGGGGCCCTAAAATTATCAATAAGGGGGGGGACCTACTGTCCCCCCCCGGCCCCCACCCCTGTGCGG
This sequence comes from Pelobates fuscus, assembly GCF_036172605.1. Lineage (NCBI taxonomy): Eukaryota > Metazoa > Chordata > Amphibia > Anura > Pelobatidae > Pelobates > Pelobates fuscus. Next base: position 130,963,400 of record NC_086326.1, read on the forward strand.
CGGGTGGGGGCCCTAAAATTATCAATGAGGGGGGGGACCTACTGTCCCCCCCCCGGCCCCCACCCCTGAGCGGCGGGTGGGGGCCCTACAATTATCAATAAGGGGGGACCTACTGTCCCCCCCCGGCCCCCACCCCTGTGCGGCGGGTGGGAGCCCTAAAATTATCAATGAGGGGGGGGGCCTACTGTCCCCCCCCCCGGCCCCCACCCCTGAGCGGCGGGTGGGGGCCCTACAATTATCAATAAGGGGGGGACCTACTGTCCCCCCCCCGGCCCCCACCCCTGTGCGGCGGGTGGGGGCCCTAAAATTATCAATGAGGGGGGGGACCTACTGTCCCCCCCCCCGGCCCCCACCCCTGAGCGGCGGGTGGGGGCCCTAAAATGATCAATAAGGGGGGGACCTATTGTCCCCCCCCGGCCCCCACCCCTGAGCGGTGGGTGGGGGCCCTAAATACAAAGGGGGTGGGACCCTAGTTAACCCTCCCCCCCCCCCCAAAAAAAATATCTCCCTACCTACCCCCCTCACCCTAAAAATAATGAGGGGGGACCATTAACTAAAAACCTGTAAAAAAGAAAAAATGAGATAAAATCAACTTACCATTCGATGTTTTCTTTCTTCTAAAATCTTCTTTCTTCAGCCCCAAAAAAGGCCAAATAAAAATCCACAATAACCGACGCAATTAAAAAATAAAAATAAAAAACCGAGCGCAAAAAAAAATAATCCATCTTCACCCATGGAGGGCTCCGCGCAGACTGAGCTCCGCAGGGTGGGGAAGGCTTATAAAGCCTTGCCCCGCCCTGCAATTAGGCTAAGAACACTCTGATTGGTGGGTTTGAGCCAATCAGAGTGCTCTTTGTCATTTTACAAGCGTGGGAAAGTTCTTTGGAATTTTCCCACGCTTGTAAAATGACACAGAGCACTGTGATTGGATGGATTTCAAGCCATCCAATCACAGTGCTCTGTGTCATTTTACAAGCGTGGGAAAGTTCTTTGGAATTTTCCCACGCTTGTAAAATGACACAGAGCACTGTGATTGGATGGATTTCAAGCCATCCAATCACAGTGCTCTTTGTCATTTTACAAGCGTGGGAAAGTTCTTTGGAATTTCCCCACGCTTGTAAAATGACACAGAGCACTGTGATTGGATGGGTTTCAAGCCATCCAATCACAGTGCTCTGTGTCATTTTACAAGCGTGGGAAAATTCCAAAGAACTTTCCCACGCTTGTAAAATGACAAAGAGCACTCTGATTGGTTTAAACCCACCAATCAGAGTGTTCTTAGCCTAATTGCAGGGCGGGGCAAGGCTTTATAAGCCTTCCCCACCCTGCGGAGTTCAGTCTGCGCGGAGCCCTCCATGGGTGAAGATGGATTATTTTTTTTGCGCTCTTTTTTTTTTTTTTTTTTTATTGCGTCGGTTATTATGGATTTTTATTTGGCCTTTTTTGGGCTGAAGAAAGAAGATTTTAGAAGAAAGAAAACATCGAATGGTAAGTTTTTTTTATCTCTTTTTATTTATTTTTTTTTTTACAGGTTTTTAGTTAATGTTCCCCCCCTCATTATTTTTAGGGTGAGGGGGGTAGGTAGGGAGATAATTTTTTTTTGGGGGGGGGGGAGGGTTAACTAGGGTCCCCCCCCCTTTGTATTTAGGGCCCCCAACCACCGCTCAGGGGTGGGGGCCGGGGGGGACAGTAGGTCCCCCCCTTATTGATCATTTTAGGGCTCCCACCCGCCGCACAGGGGTGGGGGCCGGGGGGGGACAGTAGGTCCCCCCCTTATTGATAATTTTAGGGCCCCCACCCGCCGCTCAGGGGTGGGGGCCGGGGGGGACAGTAGGTCCCCCCCTTATTGATCATTTTAGGGCTCCCACCCGCCGCACAGGGGTGGGGGCCGGGGGGGGGACAGTAAGTCCCCCCCTTATTGATAATTTTAGGGCCCCCACCCGCCGCTCAGGGGTGGGGGCCGGGGGGGACAGTAGGTCCCCCCCCATATCGATAATTTTAGGGCCCCCACCCGCCGCACAGGGGTGGGGGCCAGGGGGGGACAGTAGGTCCCCCCCCTTATCGATAATTTTAGGGCCCCCGCCCACCGCTCAGGGGTGGGGGCCGGGGATAATTTTAGGGCCCCCACCCGCCGCACAGGGGTGGGGGCCGGGGGGGGGGGACAGTAGGTCCCCCCCCTTATTGATAATTTTAGGGCCCCCACCCACCGCTCAGGGGTGGGGGCCGGGGGGGGGGGACAGTAGGTCCCCCCCCTTATTGATAATTTTAGGGCCCCCACCCACCGCTCAGGGGTGGGGGCCGGGGGGGGGACAGTAGGTCCCCCCCCTTATTGATAATTTTAGGGCCCCCACCCGCCGCACAGCGGTGGGGGCCGGGGGGGGGGGAAGGAGAGTAGGTCTCCCCCCCCCCCCCCCCTTCAACCACTATTGTGGACAGTAATCGTCCCTGTGGGTTCGGGCTTCAGCTGTCAGCTGAAGCTGAAGCTGTCAGCTGAAGCCACGCCCACAGCAGTGCTGACAGGCTGTCAGCACACAAAGCGCGTTCACAGTGCTTTGTGTGCTGATAGCCCGTCTGATGCATTCACCCAGAATGCATCGGACGGGAGGCCTTTTTAGGGCCTCTGAACTCGGAAGTCCCTCTGGTGGCCGTCTGATTGACTGCAACAAGAGGTGTTCCAAGCTTCCAATGTAAACACTGCATTTTCTCAGAAAATACAGTGCTTACAAGAAAAAGGCTCCGGGTAGCTGTAGCACTCACCTGAACAACCTCATTAAGCTGAAGTTGTTCAGGTGACTATAGTGTCCCTTTAATGGTATAGATATATCATACTACCTACCTATATAGGTAACCTCTTAGCTCCCGCCATCCTACCACTCCCTTTCCCCCTCCATCCCCCCCCCCCTCCCCCTCCCCCCCCTTCCCCTCCCCGTTGCCTTAAACATCCTATAAATCTAAGACTTCCGTCTTTACCTACTTTCCCACCTGTTGTAACACTATTGATACCTCTAGTTCTTGCCCTCTCATTAAGTTCATCAATTGTCTCAAAAATAATTTAAATTAATTTGCAATATAGGATTGCAGATCCGGGACCCTTGCTTATGCCACAAGGTTCTCCCCAATTTTCTCAGGTATCTATCGCTGTGTCCAGATAGATCACCTATACTCTCGCTAATTGAGAGATACCCCTTCAGAAGGGGCTGTTGTATAAATCTACAGTTGTTATAACCTTTCTTTTGTATTATATGTTATTTTAGTTCATCTCATTTTAATTGTATAACCAACTACACTTCACTCTGTTATAATTGCAGGAAAACGCGCTTTTGAAAAGGAAATTGTTAGTGATTGCTAATAATAAATTGAGTTAAGGGAAGCCTAAGTTACAATCTCTTCATCATATACCCAAGGTCAGGACCACAGACAATCTCTCCCTCCCCACCTCTATAATAAGATCTGTGTTTTACAAATAATATCGCAACACAGTCCATTCAAGTAACAATGAATTCATTAACATTATTAACACAAAATGCCAAAGGGCTGAACACCCCAGAAAAAAGATCTCTTGCTTTGTCAGATTTTAGTAGACAGAAAGCTGATATAGTTTTCGTCCAAGAGACACATTTACGTAAAGGTACACAAATTAAATTATGCAATAAAGATTACCCACAAGGCCACTATAGCCACTACTCTGAATCCAAATCAAGGGGGGTTGCAATCTTGATTGGCAGAAATACTCCATTTACCCTCCAGGAACAACTCACTGATGACTCCGGTAGATTTTTATGCTTGAAAGGGAAACTGGGCCCCACTTTAGTAACACTGGTCAACCTATACGCACCTAACAAAAAACAAAACCAGTTCTTGGAAAAAATCCTACATAAGCTTTCAGACTTCCATGAAGGTATACTAATAATTGGTGGAGACATAAACATCTCCCTAGACGGAAATTTAGACTCCACCGCAAAATTAAACCCACAAATGACACAAACTAGAAACAAGATAAACTCTACACTCCTTACAGCACAACTTTATGACTGCTGGAGAGCACTAAATCCTACACGAAAAGATTTCTCATTCTATTCCACACCCTCAGGCACATACTCTCGGATCGACACGATCTTCCTCCAACATAGATACCTACCCCTAGTAACAGCGGCGTCCTACGGCCCAATTACTTGGTCAGACCATGCACCAATGACATTGAAGTTAAACATACCATTAATGCCCCAACCATCCACACAATGGAAACTAAATGATTTACTCTTAAACGACGCAAATAATGTTAAGCTAATTGAAAAAGCTATTACCAGTTATCTCGAGGAAAATACACATCCAGAAATTTCACCTCCACTCCTATGGGAAGCTCACAAAGCAGTACTAAGGGGAGAGTTTATCAAAATTGCTTCCTCGGCCAAAAGAAATAGGGAACACAGAATTTCACAACTCACACGTGAATTAAAATCACTAGAATCCAAACATCATGACTGTGACTCTTCCCTTGACACTTACAAACTAATCCTATCCAAAAGATCAGAACTCCAAACAACACTACTTTTACATGCAAAACGTAAGGTTACCCTGACAAAACACCGCTATTACACAAAAGGAGGTAAGGCAGGGAGAATACTTGCACAATCACTGAAACCAGAAAAGCAATCAACCTTCATTCCGGAAATTAAACTGGAATCGGGGAAAACGACTAAAAATATGCCAGAAATCATCAATGAATTCCACAAATTTTTCACAAACCTATACAACATTTCAAAAGACCATCCATCTAGGGAAGATATTATAGCATTTTTACAACCGAGAATTAAAAGGACAATCCCTTATAATGAGATAGCATTTTTAGACGAACCCATTTCCCAAGAGGAATTTTACAATGTGGTTAAATCACTACCCTCAGGTAAAAGTCCCGGCCCAGATGGGTACACAGGGAAATACTATAAGACCTTCTCATCATTACTAACACAACCATTCATTAAAGCATACAACACTCACAAACTCTCACACCTCATCCCCAAAGCCTCCCTGGAAGCAACCATCACACTTATCCCGAAACCGGGTAAAGACCCAACTGGTTGCGGAAACTATAGACCAATATCCCTAATTAACATAGATCTTAAAATACTAACAAAAATAATGGCGAACAGACTAAAAATTTTCCTTCCAAATTTGATTCACCCAGACCAGGCAGGCTTTGTTCCCGGTAGGGAAGCAAAGAACAATACAACGAAAGTTCTCAATTTAATCCACTGGGCTCAAATCCACAAAACCCATAGCTCACTTCTTGCTATAGACGCCGAAAAGGCATTTGATAGAGTTAGCTGGTCTTTAATTAAACACACTTTACAAGTCCTTGGCTTCGGACCACGCTGGATGGAATGGTTAGCCGCTATATACTCGAAACCCACAGCACGGATACGTGTTAATGGCCAATTGTCACAACAAGTCCAAATTACTAATGGGACGAGGCAAGGTTGTCCCCTCTCGCCTCTCCTGTTTATACTTATTTTGGAACCCTTTCTACAAGGGATCAGAGATAATCCACAAATTAAAGGCATCAGAGTAAAGCATCATGAATATAAAGTCATGGCATTTGCCGATGACCTCCTCTTCACAATAACAAATCCACTATCAACCATTCCATCTATCATCTCTGAAATGGCCCTTTATGGCACAATTTCTAATTTTCAGGCAAATCTTTCCAAATGTGACCTGATGCCCATCTACTCCACAAAATACCTAAACACTCAACTCAAACAAAGATTCCATTTTACGTGGCAACCCACCTCAGTCAAGTATTTAGGAGTCCACATATCACATAACCTCAAACTGTTATACAACCTTAATTTCAGCAAACTTCTAGATAACATCACTAAAGACCTCCAAGGATGGCAAAGACCTTGTTTTGGATGGTTCTGTAGGATCAATATTATCAAAATGAATATTCTCCCAAGATTACTCTACACTCTCCAAGCCCTTCCAATTCAACTAAATGAGACTTTCTTCTCAAAGATTAGAATGACACTCACCAGATACATATGGTCGAACTCCCAACCAAGAATAGCCCACGAAACTCTTATTAGAAACAGAAACAAGGGTGGTTTGAACCTACCTGACATAAAATCTTATCATACAGCGGTCCATTTGAGTAGGATATATGAATGGACAAGACCCACACCAGCTCACCACTGGGTACAAATAGAGAACGAATATAATACAATACCTTTGGCCGAATGCCCATGGCTACCAAAGGCAAGCACACATACTCCACTTCTCAGTGGAGCACACCCTACAATTAAACCAACCATCCAGCTCTGGTATAAACTAATACGTACCACAAATATATCCCCATTCCCCTCGCCACTCTACCCACTTACTAATAATCCAAATTTCCAGGGAGGTCACTCAGGGAAGGCATATCTCAATTACCACAGTGGTTCCACACTAAAACTACGAGACATGGTTTCACACAACACACTAAAAACCCTCCAACAGATTTTCCCTTCCACCTCTCCAACCAACAACCAATTACTCCAATACTCGCAAATAAAACACTTAATTAACGCTAATAACCTACTACCTGGAGGTACCCGCCAACTGACAGAATTTGAAAACATATGCTCACATCATAAACTCACAAAAAAACTTTTGTCCACCTTATACCAAATAACCAGGGATCTACAACAAACAGGAATGCCTAATTATACACAAAAATGGTCACAGGAACTACAAATTGATATTTCAGTGGACCAATGGCGAGATATCTATAAAGCCATCCACCAAACATCTACCTCTCTGATGGTCCAAGAAAGTAACTATAAACGTATCTCGAGATGGCACTACACTCCTAAGAAACTTCAACAAATACATACCCTAGACAAAGTCACATGCTGGCGATGCAACAACATCTCAGCGAATCACGCCCACATCTGGTGGCTATGCCCGATCATAAACAAATTCTGGAATAGAATTCACACCCTTACCCAATCCATTTTAGGTATAACATTTAATATGACACCTCTTCAATACCTTTTTCAAGTATCCCCTTCTAGCCATGCCCTAAATAGGGTACAGAGTTCACTTTTCAAGCTCTTGACTATGGCCGCTGCACAATTGATCCCCAAACATTGGAAAACACCTCAAGCCCCCACGGTTAGGGAATGGATAACAAGAATAGAGAACATAAGACAAATGGAACTAATATCACACGCTATCTCCAAAGACCTCGGTACATACTACACTATTTGGGAACCTTGGACAAGATTCCTAACCGGAACAACTACACTCAATATCCACCTCAAGCCTACACAGGTACAACACTTCACTTACACACACAGTGTTAGGTCACAATCATAAGCAAGGATTTCACGCTACTACCACCCCTCTTTAATTAGGTTTATACAACATCTACACTATATACTTTTTGTCGTATAATTATGACTTGTGTAAAAATGTATATCTTAAATACACCTGTATACTCTAATATCACAACACACAGCAAGAACAAGAATGTATACTATTGTCCATTTTCTCATCATATGTCATGAATCCTGTAACTTGCAATTCCCTTTGATGTATTTGATAATAATTATTATACTCTTATTTTTGGACATGTATAACACTCATACAATATGATTGTGCTTTGTGTTTATCTTTGTATTTCACACCGTACCTATATACTGTATACTCACCACATACAGAAAGAACAAGAATGTATGTTAATGACTATTTCCTTCACGATTGTTATGAATCCTGTAATATGCAATTTTCTTTGATGTATTTCTTACTTGTTACTCACAAAAAGAATAAAAATCTTTAAATTAAAAAAAAAAAAATAATAATTGCAGGCAGTTTGTAGCAACTGTTGATATAATTTGGTGATTAGTTTGTGTAAAGCACACTGTCCAAGTATATACCTCATACATGCTCAGTCTATGTGTACAACAGTTGTCTGATGGGGCATCTAAGTCTGGACATGCACATTTCCTCTCACTGGCTCATGGTATGAAGGGGATATTGCCTAGATTTTAATGTTCTGCTATATTCAGTGTACAGGAGTCAGAAGTTGAAACAGTGTGACAGAGTCTAATCCAACAGTAGAATAAGAGAACAAATTACAAGGTAACTTTCTCTTTTAAAAGGTATGTTGTGCTAGTAGGAGAGAGAGGGCTGATGTCCACTGGTGGTCTGTGGAGGAGTAGTAACTAATGATGGTGAAAAAAGAGAGACATATCTGGTTCAGTGGAAGAGGGAGGTGCAATCTTAGAAAGCAAGTGCTACACTCACAATGGGAAAACAAACAGTATTACAAAGACAAAGAGTTAAAAGTTCAAGTCGATGATGCTATGACTGAGATATAGTAATGGGTGCGGTTATATTGTATTTCTAGTAAGTACAACTTTATTTTAATGGAATAAATAGCTTCTCTGATATTACACCATTGCAGCCCATCTGATGATTATGGTGTTTCTTGTATTGTTGTGTCTTTCCTGGCATACTACACTGGATCTTGTTTTTAAAGAGTGTTGCAAATTGGAAATTGTTTAACCTGCATTGATCTGTTTATAAACTTTCCATCTTACTTTGTACTGTGAGCTGTTTTTCGATTTAATTAGCTGGTTGTTAAGATTTGTATTATTAAGTCTGGTGTTGTTTGTTTTAATTTCTTTGGTTATCCATGATCATGTGTTAGTACATCTTTTTAAGGTTTTGTTCCTAGTCTAGGTGGTATATTATACTGTTTAGTTAATCTACACCAATTTACCATTGATAGAATGTTTGCCTCACCAAGCAACCAACGTTTGTACCTTATATTTCCCCACCAACATGACAAGAGAAATTGTAAACATACCAGTAATGAAATAGCTTAACTCAGCATTCAGTCCGGTGTCAGCATCGGTACAGTTTAGTCGTACCACCACAAAATCTCGAGGTACATTTTCGGCCAATGATATATTGTAGAAAGTGGGGGAAAAAGTAGGACTTTCATCATTCACATCCCCAACTGCAAAAATGAAAATGTTGTAAGTCATAGATGGAAAGTCATTAGAACAGTGCTATAAAACTTTAACAGCACCCTTTTGGCCAGTATGCACACACAAATCTGGAGCTTCATTACATCAGATGTTGGGGCAACGTTTGACCTTTATTCAGGTAGAACATATATCAAGAATAATATTAACAAAAATTTATGGGATTGATGCATTATCTCATAGATGCAGTACTGAAATTATATGTCCACAGTAAGGTAACAGACAGTTGTAGCATCTACCATCCTTCTCGAGATGCATATAACTATGTTGTGGTCGCTCATTCACCAATATCAAATCTTGCACAGTTCTATTGTGTATTTTGGGGCAAGTACATGCTCTTTTCAAAACTGTGTCTTCCTACTAGGTGTTATGGGAATTTTTAAAGGCTCAAAAACAAATTGCATGGGTTAATGTCATACATCAGCAAAATATAACACCGGAAAAATAATGACACAGTTAGATGGCATGGTTTTTACTAAACTGGAATGGTAGAATGTATTAAGGACCCTATGAATTGGTCATTACCCCGAACGGTAAGTGTGCTGGTTGAACTTTTGGAAGGAGTTCCTGAGTCACTGACTACCACTCGAAGATAATACTCTGCTGTCCTTTCTCTGTCCAGTATAGCTGTAGAGGTGACTAGTCCATTAGTGCTATTTATGACAAAGTCCATCCGTGGCATGCCCACCTGCATGCGATAGGTCACGGCTCCATTCGGGCCTTCATCTAGGTCAATGGCCACCACCTGTCAAAAGAAGGATTTAAGGGTTGTGAAGAAGAATGAAAGAAATAAAGTAAAAAAGAAAGCAAGCCTAGCTGTCCAGAGACTTGTATTCAGAGAAGGTGAAAATAAAGAAAATAAAATTTAGACAATTTAGATAATAGTCCTGGGCAGGGGGCATATGCTGTCTGGACTCTTATTTGTTTTTAACTTGCATTACGACATATAGCCTTGGAAGTGTCTGGCATATAATACACGCCATTTTTTAATTCTGGCTTTCTAAATATTTAGAATCTATATTGTATATTGAAGGACGCAATGGTTTAATGGATTAGTAAGAAAAACATGTGGTTGTATATACTAGACACCTGAAATACAGATGATCCAACAGGTGCACCCTCTAAGATTTCAGCAATAAATGGCAGGTTCTGAAATGTGGGATCATTGTCATTGAGATCAAGCAAGTTCACTATAACAGTGGCACTGCTTGTGGCTCGGAGCGGCGGCCTTCCTCCTATCAAGGGAAGAGAAAAACAAAATTAACATCTCACAAATAGCAAAACTAGTAAGGACACATTAAGCATCCAAGCTTTTTTTTTTTAATGCATAAAATGTATTAAAAATAAAGTAATGATGCGAGGAAAGTTACACTGGAAATTCCTCTCTTTTCTCCTTGTGTTCTGAGTTACCCAATTTGACCAGCCTCACTCTTACTCATCAGTCGGAGATTGCCATCTGCACTTTAGTAGTGAAAGCAGATGCCTTGTCCAATGACCAATCTAGGGCCTTCATCCGTACATTAGAAGAACATCACAAATGAGAAGGTGGTGACTGCTCTCCACTGTAGTGTTTGGACAGCCACACCAACCATCACAACATGTAAGAACGGGAGGTTATCACATTTAGTAACTGCAAGCTCAGAGAATAGCGGTGGAAAGTTCTTCCTATCATCAATTCAACATGAGCTACTGAGAAACCACCGACATCATTAACATTAGACTACGGTATAATATGAGTAAAAAGGACATGACACCTACGGTCTGTAACAGAGATGATGATCTTCCTCATCATTTCAGCTTCTTGTGGATTTGGGTTTTCTCGGTCAAGCACCACTCCCGTTGTCCGAATTTTACCGGTAGTGCTGTTCAGGGTATAGAACCTGTTAGCAGGGTTGATGCTGTAAACCAGTGTGCCATTCTCTGCCAGATCGGGGTCAACTGCTACAACCTATTAGGGAGAAAATGGACAAGATGTCTTTAAACCAAGTGGAATAGTTAGGATTTCTTAAGCGCATCTTCATTGTTTCAATAACGTATTATGTTAAATAAAACTTATTGTAAATTAAATGATTTGCCTTATCTATAATATGGTTTTACAACATCAGCTACTTCCAAAAAACGTTTGTTTGTGTTTATAAGTGCTGTGTAATGGGAGTAGGCTTCAGTTTGGAGTAACATTTTTTTATTATGTTTTACTTGTATTTTAAAATTTGTGCTTATTCTTCAACACTGCTTAAAAGTCAAGTGACTTTTGTATACCTTTGCTAATAGCTACAGTTAGATTTAATTTTAAAGTTATACCTTCCTTGCGATTTTATATTTGGAGAGGTATGTTATTTTTGGGCAGGGGCTCTGCAAGTAATTAATATGGGCTGAATATGCTAAGATCAGTTTGCACAGAGCAAAGCTGTCTAGGGATATACTTGCACATGCCAATTGAGAGTGAGAAAATGGGACCCAAAATTCAAGACTGCCCTATCGAACCTCTAACTGTTGGGTGGGATGTAAATGAGTGGTTTTATATATTCCAAACCTCCAGTATATATTTTGTGTTCCGTGGAAGGGATTAACTTGAATGCTAACAGCTCAGCTATCAGCTTGATAGCCAGGGCCATACTGACCCACTGGGATACTGGGAGATTTCGGTGGCACCTTGGGCAGGTCACTACAGCAGATTACATAAAACATTCTATAGTAATTCCTCAAACTGTTGTAGGGCTGGTGCAGCCAACTAGGTTGCCGCATTAAGGCTGTCAGCGAAACAGAATGTGACAGTACACTGGTATGCCGGCACTGGGAGGAGCCTCAGGGGAACTCACAAATGCCCCTTCTCCATTTCCTGCACAGCATGGTCACATGGATCTTGCAGAATCCATCCCCCACACTGAAGCTCAACCCTACAGCCTCAGTCAACTGACCTTATAGACAAGAAGAGGTCCAGAATGATAACCTCATACAGGAAGAATGCTCACACTGCCGGTGACAGGTACTTGTAGGTTTTACCAGCAGCCCATGACTGATAGTGATTGTGTGGGGATGTGTTTACCAGTGATCTTGTCTTAAGTGAGCTTGTATGTGTTTGTGTCAGTGAAGTTGTCTGTAGTGAGATTGTGTGTTTCAGTGAGCTTGTGTGTAGTCAGCTTGTGTGTGTATACCATTAAAGTTTGCTTGTAGTAAACTTGTGCGTGTCAGACAGCTTGTCTGTAGTAAGTTCGTATGTGTGTGTGTGTGCCAGTGAGCTTGTCTGCATGTGTCAGTGAGCTTGTGTGATTTATTCGTATGCAACAAGCTTCTTAACATTCACATTTGCCGCATTGATGCCAATGTGCTGTCTGCATGAGCATGGAGGATTGCCCTGCTAAGGGAAATGTCCCCAAGGAGGGTCAATCACAACAGATGGTGGGCGACTGGAGACCCATGGCACTGTTACACCCATGGATCATCCTGAAGCGAAGGGCTGCATGTACGTAACAATATGACAGCTCCAAATCACATAAATTGCTTTGTGATCCCAGTCCAGCCCCGCTGATAGAGACCCCTACCTGTTTCAATTAATTTTGTCAACATCATCAGAATATTAGCAGAAATTAGCTGCTATTTTAGAAATTGAAGTATACAGGGAAGTTAGCCAGGTTTTCAGCAAACATTTAGTACTTAAAATAATTTGTTTACTTTATTATATAGTAACCGATCAGGAGAAGAAGCACTTTAATTAATTTTCAGACTGTATTATAAATCCTCCATAAATGATTGAGGCTGGAATGAGTTTGAAAGCAGTTAAAACGGTTCGTTTATTTCAAAGCGTAGGGAAGACAGATGTTTTAAATGAGTTGCCTCAATTCGGAATGAGTGCATCTTCGTTAAAACATTATTTTATACACATTTCTTAAAGTGAACCTCACCTAATGTATTTATGAAGATATTTTTAGTGGACTTCTGCATGGCAGGACATTTGGTTAATCTAAATTGGTTCATCTGAACAAAGTTTTGGTCAGTTAGGGTTACCATGTGGTATTTGTATTTTGGTCATGCGATCGTTATTTGATCCGTTTGGTTCACAGATTAAGTAAGAAGAAGGAAAAAAAATATATATATTTCTATATTAAAGGAACACTATAGGGTCAGGAACACAAACGTGTATTCCAGACCCCCCTTCACCCACATAAAAGGAAATAAACTTAACTTATTTCCAGTGCCACACGGGTCTGCCGGCACTGGCCCTAATCTGCCTTCTTTCCTGACATCATCAGAACTAAATTATTTCAGCCAATCTAATGATTTCCCTACTGGACAGAATTGGATTGGCCGAAAATCTGCAATGAGGTGGGACGGGGGTGGGGCCAAACACTGCCTTGGCCAATCAGCACCTCCTCATCGATGAATCAATGCATCTCTATGAGGAAAGTTCAACGTCTCCATGCAGAGTCTATGCAGCACTACCATAGGAAGCACCTCTAGCAGCCATCTAGGAGTGGCCACTGGAGGTGTGCCTAGGGGGCAATTTGAACACTGCCTTTTCTTTGAAAAGGCAGTGTTTACATGAAAATGCCTGCAGGGACTGATTATACTCGCCAGAACAACTACATTAAGCTGTAGTTGTTCTGGTGACTATAGTGTCCCTTTAAATATATAAATATAGATTTTTTTTTATATCGCTCCTAATGCTTTTCACTGGGGCAGAGAGATGAGTCACCTGTAACCACATTAACCCCTTAAGGACACATGACATGTCTGACACGTCATGATTCCCTTTTATTCCAGAAGTTTGGTCCTTAAGGGGTTAAACAGGGTAGTAAGGAGGTGGTATATTTTGCTAGTGGCTCCCACATTTAAGGGAGGGCTTGCGAAGGCAGCAGGGAAGAGATCAGTTTTAGATATAATCCCAGTGATAAAATGCATAATTGATTGCATGCATGTTTTAATTGGGGGTATATCTACTAAACAGTGTTTTTCAAAATATATTTTGCATTTTATTAGTGGAGTGTCCCTTTAAGGGCTTGGCTCCTTTAAAGTTTTTAGATTTAGTTTTCTGGGTTGGTTTTCCTTAAAGTGATTGTGAGGATTAGGGGTGGATGTATTGAAAGCCTAATGGATCATGCTTTATAAGCAGTTCTGCCTTAATGAGTTACTGGGTCTTAAAAATGTCAGATTAAGGACAAAACGCATCAACATCATTACTCGGACCGCGTTATGATGATGTTACTGTTATTACATATGTCAAGCTGAAGTTTGTGAATGGTGAGAAGAGCCCAATATTTTTTGGTGATTTTTTCCATATAACCAAGTTGCAGTGTAGTTAGTGAATATAGATCACATTGGACAATTGCCATTACTTACATGTTAGCCATATTAGCCACTTTGGACTGTAGTGCGGCAAGGCTAATTACTGTGCTATGTTATATGTGCACTATGGCTAATTCTATTTATGCACTAAATATATCTATCAGCACGGGGTAACGTTCAATAGAGATATGTTAAAGACTTCATAGGAATGGGAGCCTTTTACATTTATATTAGTGCCACAAGTATGTTTACCTTTGCAAGAAGCACTTCATCTAACTTGTGCTGTTTGCTACCACGTCTACTGGCCCGAGATACATATGTGCAATACTTAAAGGGATGCTATAGGCACCAAAACAACTTTAGCTTAATGAAGCAGTTTGGGTGTATAGATCATGCCCCTGCAGTCTCACTTCTCCATTCTCTGCCTTTTAAGAGTTTGTAGCGGAGAGCTGATATCCCACAGCTATTCTCCACTTAATATCCCAGTGAGGCTCAGGAACAAGGCAATAGTAAATCCACAAGCAGAGTTTCCAGCAGGTAAAATGACACAGCAATATCCCAACCGCAATCCCAATAACTGGACGACACACAGTTTCAGGAGCAGAACTGACAATCTTTATTCCAGGGTTCCTTATAAAGCATGCTCCCATGCAAGGGGGGGATTTACATCAATTAGGACAGTAACCAATACTGTAAATGTAACCTCCCACACATCTCCTCCCCTCAGGGTGACTCATAATCCCCTTAACTTATACAGTATTTTACCCCAAACATGGATGTACCCCTAAACTAGCACATAACATTAATATTAGGGTACCGCTAGGTAGCCCTGATCTGGGTGAACAATATATCCAAAATTCACCCAGATCGGACCAGGGGTTCGGTAGTTAGGTGGAGGGTGAAGTTTGACTGACCGCACATGAGGTGGTAGCCGAAAAGGGTTCCATACATTTGGGCCCTGCGGTCGGTCTCCGTTCGGCAGATGAAATATACAATATTCTTGGCCATCCACACTTAAATTCCCCTGCATTACATTTCCCTCGTTCGGTACTTGGTTTCTACCGAATGGGACTTTGTTAGGTCCCTCCGTTCGGTAGTTACGGAGCTCTGGAGGTCTCAGCGGTGTTCGGTTGTTTGAGTGTCCGATTTGATTTCCAGACACTCGACGACCAAACACCGCTGAGATTCTGATGCGTAAGATGGCCGCCGCACGTGGTTCGTATACCGAACAGCGGCCACCCAGGCATCAGAAATTAATATTCAAGTTGCGGTTTCTGTGAGAAGTGTGAACGCTTAACGAGGCGCACACTTCTCACTGGGGTGGTCTAATGGTTCGGTAGTTTCATTCTCATGGAACTACCGAACCCACATACGAAATTATACATAAAGACATGAATACACAGCACGGATATAGTTACACAGGTACATTATAGGACAGGCTTACTGCATTCCGTTACAGAGTTAAATCACTTTTGTTTCTGTTTATGTAGCCTTAGCCAAACCTCCCTGCCTGTGACTTGCACAACCTTCCTAAACACTTCTGTGTTTCTGTGAGATGCAATGTTTAATCCTCCATTATTGCACAGTCTGTAATTTAGAATTGTTATTCCCCTGTTTCGTTAACAGCATGCTAGAATCTCCTGTATGTTATTGAAGTTGACTTTACAAAGCTTGATATAAACATTTCTAAAGTAAATTAAGATCTGTTTAAAAATGAAACCGTTTTTTTCCAGGCCAGTCATAGGCAAGTGAGGTGTGTCTATTGTTGCATGAACAGAAACAAAGGGATTTAACTTGTAAATGGCAGAGGATTGAGCAGTTAGACTGCAAGGGCATGATCTATACACCAAAACTGCTTCATTAAGCTAAAGTGTCAAAAACACAGCAGACAGGGCCGAGCCGTGCCAAGCAGGCCAATATCACTAAAAACAAAAGGCATTTGAAAAAAGGGGAACAGAGGCAGCTGCGGAAATAATTTATCATTATTTTTGTAGGGAGAAGTGAGTGACCAATTGGATCTCATGTAGCAGATGATGGTTCCTCAAGTATATAACTGAAGAGCAGGATAACCCAAGTTAAACTCAAGGAGGGCTATTTGATCCACAAATTGAGAGAACATTTGTGAGCCTTGGGATTCAGGATGTTCCCTGTAACAGAGAGCACTCACTCACTTTAAACATTAGTTGGTGGAATGCATGATAGTTGCTGGACAACTAGACACAGAGCAGGCCCCACGCACTATTTTCTAATCCCAGCAGTTCCAAGGCTCCTCAATAAGGGGCAAAACAGGTTTATACAAGTAAGCTCTGATCATTTAAGAAACACTTCTTTCCTTTTGTCTACTTACTGCTTCACTTGCTTTCACCAAACAGACATTAGCATTACGCCAAATCTTAACTGTTCCACTCTGCTGTTTTGGAGTTATGCTGGAAGTAGTAGACAATAGCAACGTGGTATTTTCAATGCACTCACCCTCCTAAACCAGCACGCCTTTCATTTGCTGGAAATCACAGGCCATGTTAATAAGCCTGTTCCTCCGATATGTCAGGTTGTTGTACCAGTGACACTTTTTTTTTTCAATCCTTGGATCACACTGGAAAGCTAGCATCATTTCAGGGCAATTATCAACTTGTTCGCTTAGACAAGCATTGAGTAGATCTTTCAGTTACCGGACCACTGCTGCTAAATCAGCATGCAGTGTGTCACCAGGAACACCTGTTTTCCAGAAAGGCATCCATCATAATTATAAAGTGGATGAGCAAGGGGATGGGTACCTGTCCCAAATTGGCAAACCGTCTTCCATATCCTTAAATAGCATTAGAACTGCCTCTAGCTGCCCTGTTATTGTCCAATCCTCATGGTGGAAAGATAAACTGTGGATTGCGCTCCAGTGTACAGAATCCTTTTTTGCATGTCTATAGTAGAGTTACACCATGTTGTTGGTTATCCCTCACAATCCAGACCATGTTAGCAGCTCTGTCAGTGACCATAAACCCAATGTGCAGATTGTTACTTGACTGCTACCCCAACCAATTTCCCACCATTTGTCTAATTGACTGCAATATGTTTGCTCAGCTCAAGTGTGCTTTCCGTCCATCGTTTCAGCATATAGCAGGCAAGATCGACAGTGCTGCTGCTTCTCTACATCCATGCCCAGCCCTCCACTGCCACCACCCTGCCCAGTCCCTGTCCAGTCACTGGCATTTATGGTAAAGGAAGGCATGCTGCCCACTAGAAACACTAGAAGTGCACCTGCAGACCTACAGCCTTAGCCAGCCATTCCTTCACTAGGAGCAAACAGGAATGCTACAGTGATTGGATTATCTTCCTGCTGAAAGTGAAAGAGCAATATCATCATCACTAGGTATCTTACCACCGAAACCAAGACCACCAAGACCAGATTTTGGGGACACTACTTGGCCTCTTACCTATCCCATCCCCCCTTTTCTGGTGACAGGAACAGCACTCCAAATCACCAATGAAAATGAGCAGGTTAGGGATAGTAGTTCCCGCATAATTCTGGAACGCGGCAGTTCAGAAATCGGATATTCTTTCAATCACCCAGTCATTCCAAATTCGGACAAATTGCAGTTCAGTCCAAAGTGAATCTTCAAGTCTGCTTGTTAGTATTTGAATTGTATTCCACAATTTGCTTGTCTTCAGTGAAATAAAGTCTCATAAGTTTTTCAGGAAAGTCTTAATGTTCTTAAAAATAATATTGAAGATTTAAATTTATGAATACTATGTCATGAACATATTGAACAATCATTGTAAAAAACATATTCCATACATTCCAAAGAGGTTTTTGTTTTTTTAAGTTTTCTTTTTGTTTTTTGAGGCATTCCCATCTCTATTGGTAGTAATAGATTTAACCCCTTAAGGACCAAACTTCTGGAATAAAAGGGAATCATGACATGTCACACATGTCATGTGTCCTTAAGGGGTTAAAATTCAAGGTCAACTTTCATAAAAACAACAACACCATCAAAAACTAAAAATCTTAACACCAGTAAATTAGGTCTAAGTGGTACAAATGCTGGCAGAACAGTCTTCTCATCTCTGCATACACCAGTCGATTTATACTGGATATCAGGAAATGTTTGCAAATATATTCCTATTGAGACACAATTATTTGTCCAACAAATTTAATTATCTAACTCCCAAATGTCACAAATAGACATAGAAAATGCTGAAATTGATAAAAAAAAAAAATCACGAAGAAGGCCACAAACCAAGCAAGCAAACTTTAAAGAAGGGAGCTCACGAATCAATAATAATAAATACATTAATTAAGCAATTAATTTAAAAAACATGCATGGCTCTGATATACTGTATGTATTAATATCTATTCTGTGGAAACAATGGTATTGGAGTAATGCTATTTAATTAGACTACATTTTGTTCAGAAACTGTCAATGTAAGTCCTGTGAATCTATGAGAAAAAAAAACGAACGTGAAATCTGTTACAAAAAGTATACAATGCATAATTGCCTTCTATTTACACAAAAGCAAACGATTCCCTGTTTTAGATATAAGAACATCTCTTGGGCAAGGTATGACACTGCTAATAAGGGGTGCTGAAATCTACAATGAGCTCTGCACCTGAGCAGGCATAATCAGCTGTATACTGTGACAAAACATTGTGTTCCTAACAGTGGCATGCCCTTAAAAATAGAAAGAGAGAAAATAAAACTAATGGTGCAGTTAATACCAGTCGTTCAGTAAAAAAAATATTAATAATAATAATAATTAGGAGGAAAATAAATGAGGTTTGATTGGGACAAAAATAAAAATTAATTTAATGCGTTATTAAACTTCTATTAAGTCTGTAGTGTGTACTTTGCGATTCGTGAGACATAAACAAACATATTCAATCAATTTAAAGAAGGAAAGGAATTGTGAGAGGCGGCAGTAGCTGAAATTCGTCACTAGTAAATTAGGTTTTTACCGCACGCAAAAAGAAAAAACACAAAATGTTTAGCAATCTAAGTAAAAGCGTTTGTTTTAAAAAATAATTCAAAATAAAATTCAATTAAGAGATAAATCATTTCAAGCACTTCAGTTCTAAACCATTTACGCACAACCTGTAATAGTGCATGGCGCTTAGTTCTTAGAACGTTTGGGCATCACTAAGGTGACTCGATTTCCCCTCGCATAATAAAATACCCACATTATTTGAATGTGGGCCTGCAGTATTCATTTTCCGCAAGTGGTTGCATTTCAAGTGGACATGTCACTAGAGAGCGTTTTGTAAAGACAGAATCTTTATTCATGTTTTTATTGGCATGCAGAAGTATGAAAGACTGGCTCTTCTTTTCAACAGCCACCACAATGAAATAAAAGCATAGGCTAAAGAAGGGGTTTCTTTTCTTTTGTATGTTTACTGACACATCAAAACAAGTCACAGCTGGAATAGTGCTTAAAGGATAACTAAAGTCACCCAGGTCACATCATCTCAATGAAGTGGTATGGTCATTGGTCATTTTAGTTCTACCCTCTAACCCTCTTTATCCCGACTGGACCATCTCAGAGAAGGCCATGCCTCCTCCATGATGTTGCAGGAGGTAAGCAACATTGAGGGAGTCTCAGCTTTGGAAAAAGGCAAATTGATTATTTATTATCCAAAATGGGGAAAACCATCTCAGACAAGGTCATGCCTCCTCCATGATGTTGCAGGAGGTAAGTAACATTGAAGGAGTCTCGACTTTGGAAAAAGGTAAATTTGGGAGGGGGGGGGGAAGAGAGTATTTGTTTTGTACTAAGGGCAGGGGAAGTTTGCATTTCAAACATTGTTTTCCTTTAATTTCTATTGTTTTACTTTAATTTCCATTGGTCTTGCCTAGCCATTTTTCACTAGCTATCAAAAGGCATATTCTCAGGTGATACACTGATACATCTCATTGTGTCTTTGTGGAAAGATCAGTTAGATTCCTGTGGCCTTCTAGGATCTTCGAAAGACCACTATTGTGGATTGTGCTTGTGAAAGGGCACAAAGATGATGTGGCAAAAGAAAGAACTTGAATTGAGTTCATCTTTATTTTCCATACTCCCTTCACCCAAAGGCTGCCCCAACACTGAACCCAAAGTCCCTTCTAAACATAACCCTAACACATGAATGGCACTGTAATGACTCTTTTGAATACAACACCATTAAAAACTTCATATTATCATTATTATTTTTTATAAAGCACCAACAAATTCTGCAGCGCTGGGTGGACTAACAGACAAGTATTTGTAACCAGACGAGTTTGAGAAACAGTGTAGTGTGTCTGTGTGTGCTGGGGATAGGCTCCTTATGTGCAGCACAGTGTGTGCACTGCAGCCTATCATGACACTTGCCCTTGTTGTATTTGTGGTGGTGTGGCTCCTGGCTGGAGCGGTGTCTGAACTGATTCCTAGCGGTTCTGCTCCTCATGCCCCCACCGCTTCTGCTGGCTCAGTTCTAACTCCTGACCTGCCATCTGTGCTGCTATGTGGGAGACCGCTGCAACACAAAGCCCATGGATTCTGCCACTCTGGCCATGGAGCCCACCCGCAGCACTGCCACAAATTATGTAATACAGTAACAACTGAGGTTCCAGCACGCACAGCTTGTATTCTCAGAGCGCCGGATCTTCGGTGGAAATGTGACCATAACCGTGAGTCCCTTGCCAACAACCCAGATTTATTAGAGTTTTGGACAGCCTGCCTGGTAGAGATTCTGAGTGGGGAAGATGAGGGCCCCATCAGCTCTGGTATGGTGACACAAACATTAAGGGTAGAAAAGTAGATTACTAGAATAGTTTTCACGGAGGGCTTAGTGGGTTTTATTATGAGTTGCGGGAGAGAAAGCAATTAACAGTTTAATTGATATGTTTTCCTGAAGAAGTGAGTTTTCAATAATTTTTTGAAGGAACGGAGACTGTGTGAAAGTCAAATGGAGCAGGGAAGGAAGTTCCACAGGAACGGTGCAACCCTAGAGTAGTCTTGGAGGTGAATATCAGAGGGAGGAGTAAAAACAGAGGATAGACGCAGGTCTTTGATGGAGAGTAGGAGCCTAGACGGGACATACTTGTATTTTAGGCAGTATAGTTAGGTAGGAGCATCATTATGTAAATATTTGTAAGCAAGTACCATCATTTTTAATTGAGCCCTATATCTCATAGGAAGCCAATGTAGGGACTGACAGAGGGAGAGGCGTGGGAGGTACAGGTGGACTGGAAGATGTTCCTCGCTGCTTCTTTCATTATTGGAAACATATAAGACCACTGAGAAGTGAATTGCAGTAGTCAAGGTGAGTGAGGATTGTGGCATGGACCAGTATCTTAGCCACATTCATCGTTAAATAGGGGCGGATGCGTGCTATGTTTTTGAAAAGTTGCAGGATTTGGCGATGCACTGGACATGAGGGTTGTGAGATGTGCTAGTGCCGTTGACTTGTAGGGAGACAGACATGGGAGTAGCAGCACTAGAGGTAGGAAAGACAAGAAGTTCTATTCTGGACATGTTAAGTTTAAGGAAGTGAGCAGCAATCCAGTTATAAATAGCAAAGAGGCAGTCAGAGACAAGAGTGAAAAGGGACAGAGATAGATCAAGAGAGGACAGATGCAGCCAGTTGTCATGCCTTAACTATGGTATCCTCTTACTTCCTGGTTCCACGGAGCCTAGCCACACCCCTTTATGACACGGTCTGCCTATTTAATCTGACTGCACCAGCTGATCAGGGCTGGATTATTGAACTACGTTCCTTACTCACAACCCAGCTACAACTTCGTTGTGAAAGCCTCTGCTACCAGACCGGACTGAAAGACTCTGCAAAGTTCCCTTCACCTCTCCTCATCCACGACTAAAGATTAAACACTCTTTATACGCCTCTGAGGAGATCTCGGGAACCAGTGTTCTATGTGCCGGAAGCTAAGTAAAACCAATGTGATAAGAGTTGCATTTAAAAGCTGTTATTACCTGTCTCCAAAAGTCCTTCGGTAAAAACAATCCCGTTACAGCTAACTTCAACTCATACTTCATCTCAGTTATCTGCATCTGTCTTGCTTCAGTTAAAGTATGGAACAGCTATTGTAATTACTTATCACCTAAACCGTTAACTCTACTAAGAGACTCTTTATTGATTCAGTGTCTGCAATTTACTATCGTTTACTACTTAAAGCTACAGTGCCTGTAATTGTGGACTTCAGTTATCATTTACTACTTAAAGCTACAGTGCTTATAATTGTGGACTTCAGTTATCGTTTATTACTTAAAACAACAGTACCTGTAAATTGGAATTAAAGTCTTTACCTTTTACTTTCTTTAATAAATATTCAAACTATACGAAATCTGCAGTTGTGTTCCTTCATAACAAATGTTTAGACGTGACACCAGTAATCCTCATAGAAATGATATTGGTCAAAGAGGCTGATGAGTTTACCAAGGGAGGCAGTGTAGATAGAGAACAGTAGGGAACCAAGGACAGAACCTTGGGGAACTCCAACAGAGAGGGGTTGCAGGTAAGAGTCAGAGCCAGAGAAAGAAACACTGAAAGAGTGCTGGGAGGGGTAGGAGAAGCATCAAGAGTGAGTAATATCTCTGTAGCGGTACTTACCCTCTCCAGGGGCCGGCCGGGGTCCTCTGTTCTCGCCGCGTGCAGTCCTGCTTATGCACGAGCCGGCGCGCGGCTCATCCGGCGGCGAAATCAGGAAGGCGGGCAGTGACCGCGAGAAGCGGTCACGTGTCCCGCCTGACTCTAAGAGCGCGCCGCGTGTCTCGGGCGCGCTCTTAAAGGGACAGTGGGAGACGAAATTTGAAACGGTCTCCCATTGGCCCCTGTCATGCCACATTCCTCATGCACTCACGTTTTGGGGGCGTGGATATGACAGGGGCCAATCAAAGTGAAGTCTAGGGTATTTATACTCACCTGTTCCTTAGTACCCTATCGTGGTTTCTGTTCAGTTCCCTTTAGTGCTTGTATCGTTCAGTTGGTTTTTTGGTGCTAGATCTTGGCTTTGTTCCTGACTCCGCTTTCTCTTTATCCTTGCTTGTCTTGTTCGCCGGTTTGCTCTCCTGTGTACCAGTCCTTGGCTTGTTCTAGTTTATGCTGTCTCTCTGTCCCCTTGACCTCGGCTTGTTCTGGACTCTGTCTTTTCTTGTCCTCGTCTAGTCCGGCCATTCTAAGGTCCGGTAAGACGTATCTTGTTTTCTTGCCTCTAGACTATCTGGACTATCCTTGCGTGTTGGGGTATATTACCGTGACAATCTCATAGTACAAGATTACGGAGGATGATCAAAAATGTCAAAAGCAGCAGAAAAGTGAAATAGAATTAGGATAAAATAGCGACCACTAGATTTTGCAGCAATTACTTTTGTCAGAGTCATATTATTAAGGTAATTGGCAGGTTGGAACTAATTCATCAAAAGTCATTGTTCAATGGATAAATCTTACCTACAAACCTACAGTATATTAATGATCAGGGGCGTATTAGCCGCGAGGCAAACAAGGCATTTGCCTTGGGCAGCATTTTCCAGGGAGCGGCAAAAAAAGCCGCCCCCAAACGCCCAAGGCAAATGTCTTGTTAGCCTAGCGGTTAACAGACATGCCGGCGGGCTGCTGGGCGGTCGGGCGGTGCTGGCGGTCGGGCGGTGCTGGCGGGCGGCCGGCGAGGGAGCACTTCCTCTGAGCTGTCTGCTCAGCTCCCTAGTGCGCCGCAGAGTGAGGCTGGGAGCCGGAATATGATATCATATTCCGGCTCCGCCTCCCAGCCTCACTCTGCAGCGCGCGAGGGAGCTGAGCAGACAGCTCAGAGGAAGTGCTCCCTCGCCGGCCGCCTGCTCGCCCAGCAGCCACTGGACCACCAGGGAGGAAGAGACACCCCCCCAGCATTCCCAAAGGTAAGGAGGCTGGGGGGAGGGTGTATAAGTAAATTTAAAAAAAATGTTTTAATGTGTGTGTGTGTGTGTGTCTGTTAGTGTGTGTGTCTGTTAGTGTGTGTGTGTCTGTTAGTGTGTGTGTCTGTTAGTGTGTGTCTGTTAGTGTGTTTCTGTTAGTGTGTTTGCCTGTGAGTGTGTGTGTGTCTGTTAGTGTGTGAGTGTGTGTGTGTCTGTTAGTGTGTGAGTGTGTGTGTGTCTGTTAGTGTGTGTGTGTTTCTGTTAGTGTGTTTCTGTTAGTGTTTGCCTGTGAGTGTGTGTGTCTGTTAGTGCGTGTGTGTGTGTCTGACTGTGTGTCTGTTAGTGTGTGTGTGTGTGTGTGTGTGTGTCTGTTAGTGAGTGTGTGTGTCTGTTAGTGAGTGTGTGTGTGTGTCTGTTACTGAGTGTGAGTGTGTCTGTTAGTGTGTGTGTGTTTCTGTTAGCGAGTGTGTGTTTCTGTTAGCTAGTGTATGCGTATCTGTCAGTGAATGTGTGTGTGTGTATTTAGAATGCGGGGGGGAAAGGTTGGGTGGGGGTGGCGCAGGGGGGGGGAATGGCACCTGAGTTTTGTCCTGCCTAGGGCAGCACAAAACCAGGATACACCACTGTTAATGATCATAACAAAACTGCCATATTTTGGGTGCTCATTTTGTTTCACTGTATAATTTGATTTATTTTTTTAAAATATGTTATTAATTATTTCTGCCTTGGTCATTTGTGGTATTTGTTGTTATTATATTTTTAGAGTTCACTTCTTGTTATTGACTGATCTTATTATCCTGATCAGCATTTGGAACGCCATAATCCTGCTCCTATTCCAGTATAACTCCCGGATTTATATAGTTTGTCCTATGATGACAAGACATCACACGGTAATGTATGATTGGAATTTTGTCAATTGTCATTTTTCCTCTTTTGAAAGTCGTTTCGATTCTAATAGTGACATCAGGCCAGTAGCATCATCGAGTCCAGTTTAAGAAACTATTATTGCTCATAACTGTTTGAGTGACATTTATTACTCCCCAGTGTGTCACTTGTCTCTGTTGACAACTATTAAACATAGCTCTTATTCAAATTGAAACATTGAGAAATAGACTGCAACTCCTCTTAACCCTAGTCAAAATCTGAAAGAGCGAGGTAGCTTTTGCAGTCCCTGAGAAGGCACATGAGCCTTTTACATCATCAATCCTTTGTGTTAGGGTCATGCAGCATCCTAACATGCAATTCTAAGTCAGTCAGGTCACATTTTTGGATGAGATGGTTCTACACAAAAAAAATTCCCCCCGAAAATCGTTACCGTGGTGACATCTGAATCTGGCGGCGTCATCTCTACCAGGTTGACCAGGAATGGCTCGTCCTTCCATTGGGGGGCATTATCATTGATGTCCAACAAAGTGATATTTACCTGTAAGAAAGGACACTTGCATAAATACCAAAACAAACAACACTGGTACATTGCATGTACTCTATCAACGCATTGAAAGAATGTGCCTTTTGGCTTGGGGTAAATCTGATACTTAAGGTACAGCTCCATACAGAAAGAACATATATGGAAATTTAAGGATAAGGAAAGAAGACTAAGCAGATCTTTCAAGGTACTGTCACTACTAGCTTATAAACTTCTTTGAGCAGTGTGGAAACTGTAAAGTGTCCTCTTCATCAACATTATTCTATCTGTCTATTACTTGCGGTTATATAAGTATATATATATATATAACTTGGTGGAATTACTTTAAAATTGTGAATAATAATAATAATAATAATAATAATTATACACTACTAATAAAATATGAATGTAGCAAAATATATTATAAAATCTTATTTCTGTGCCAAGTTTGGGCATTGCAAAGTAATAAAGAGTTGAGGCCAATAAAGATAAATGTTTACAAAATACACAAAGAAACCGCACTCAATCCACATTAAGCAAAGGGTGCTAAACTAGTCCTTGGGCCAGCACAAACTCAACAGTGATAAATACCACTTACAGAGAAGAGGTCCAGGTACTCACACAGCTTCAGGCACATGTATTTGAACATGAGGAACACTGTAACGTTTGGACCAAGAATAGGGTCTATGTCAAGCTTGGCAAAGACCCAATTCTGGGTCAAAAGTTGCAGTGTTCCTCTTGTTAAAATAAATGTGCCTGAATTTATTGGGGTGAGTGGACCTCTTCGCTGTTACTGATAAAGATAAATGCAACCTTGCAACTTGGAGTATGAACATATTAGATTTTCTTTAAAAAATGTTAATGCATACAGTCAGTTGACTATGGCACTAGTCAATTGAAAAGAAAAGTATCAAGTAGTTCAGGTCAGTGTTGATAACTGTGCTGTTCCTAATAATGCAGTCATTTAAGTCTTCTATTCATTTACAGAAAGGGAGATGAGCGCTGTTAAGTGAGACAAAAAGGTTTATTGCTGGCTGTCTGGAAACAAAGAGGAAAGACGGCTTTTAAAACAATAGGGAAATGTGTGTGAGGTGACACAGTGTCACGCTGATGAGGCTGTAGGCAACAAAAACGAATTACAGTCTGCTTCATTGACTGAGCGCCTAAAAGACATTTGCGTCAATGGGTTTAATAACATAAATAAAAACATTTGGTGTAATTACGTTTAATTAGACAATTGTTACTGGAGAAAAATTGCATTATCTGTTCAATTACCTTTTAACCTCTTGGATACTGAGAGTACACCAGATGTTTCTAGCACTACAGATTTCTCGTCATATCATCCACTGCAATGTGTATATCTCATGCTGATTTACCATATCTTAATTATCACTGCTGGTTATGCAAAAATATAGAATAAAGTGCTTGCTGTAACCTGAGATGTCGCTTGTGCAAATTAATGTTGTTTGATAATTAAAAAGATCTTTACACATCCCCCTGGAGAACGGTTAAAGAATTAGCAGCATCATGTGATACCCTGTGTCTAGCATGTAGTGGTTACAGTTATATCTATGAATAAGTCTGTGCTAACACATTTCACATTAATATTCCCATTGCTGGATCACTATGAAAGTGTGTACAAAAAGCAGAAACATAAGACACACTCTAGCATTAATGGGTTCAATGGATGAGGATTTCAAATGCTCATCATAATTAATAAAGGACTTCACAACGAGTGCTCGAACACTACACCCATGCTTAAGCTGCTAAGTCTCACATTAGATACTGGCGTGAAGCATGCTGCTTCATTTAAAGAGGGACTCACTCTATTGCCAGTTAAAACACATGACTTGGAAAAAATAAATTTGCTAGCTTATTGCATCAAGGATAGTGTAGGCTCAAAAGTTTACTTTGAGACGGCCAAGAATTGATGCTAAAAGCATGTCTTTGTTGCACAGCCATTCGGCATTAGAATCACAAACAGGAGCTGGTTTCTAATTGTTCATTTAGGATGGGTTAAACCAACAGTACTTGTCTTTAAAAACTAATTAACTGCATTCCAGACTATCTTGAACACAGTGCAAAAACATGTTATCCTGTAGAATGGAATTCTGTAATGGGTGGAATTCTGTGGTGGGTGGAATTCTTTTCTGTGTTTAGTTTTTTCTAAGTAGCAACACAAAATATGTCTTGATGGATGTTCCCAGTAAGTTGACAATTATTATGTGTCTATGTCACTGTACTGCTGAATGTTAGGACCTCACATAAATCTATACTTGTATAGTTTCATAAAAGATGGGTCAAAATATCGTCAACCTATTCAGGACTAACACAGTTATATACCTCCCAACTTCTGTGCCCTTCGAGTTCGGTGTTAAAAGGTCAAAGAAGGTAGGTCAATCCATAGAAGTGACAGGTCAGCATGCCAGGTTTTCTGCCAATCAAGTAGACCAGCCCACCAGGGGCAGACAATACAGAGAGCATTGTTTCAGTGTACTCTTAAGGGTCTTATTGCCCTGTGTATAGTGTAAGCACATCCCCAAAAGCAGAACATCAGAGAACAACAATTGGGATGGAGGGACAGGACCCAGGAATCATTACTGTCCTGCTGAAATTGGGACACTTTGAAGACTTGCAGTTATCTAGATAATAATTATTTCTTAGTCTCACTATATCTTTTATTTTTCTTTCAACATAAAATTATTGTATTTTTTAAAAGTGAACTGTACAGTATAGCATTGCTTACAGACTTCCAAAATCTACATTTAAAATAAACAAGTCATAAAATAAAATTTCCAAGTCAGCTACTTTTGAGATAACGTCCAATTTTAACTTTTATATATCACAAGGTGGTTATGAACGCCCATTGGCTTATTCACGAAAACAAGAAAATGGAATTGAAAATTGTAGGCCAAAATATCTAAAGTGACCCTTTTTAATGTTGTAATTTCCACTTTAGTGAATAACATCAATTGTTTAGTGAACAAAACAATATAACCCTACCTATATGTATGTTAACATATTTATTTAATGTAGGTAGGTGCAACTTAGGTGTTCTTAAATGCAGAATAGAAGAATGATCACATCTTTCATTCCATTTTTGATCTGGCTGTTATTTCAACAGGCATGTTTTAGAACCATGTTCTTTGTGGATGGTGATGTCATATGTGTAATTATCCTTGTAATGAGCAGGTAATATAAATTTACTCATCACCCCTATGCATTCTGGGGGCCGTAGTTTCGAGGAAAACCTGGTCATACATGTCCTACTAATCTAAAGCAGCAATGGGAGAGAAAAGTGTTCTCTCTCTCTCTCTCTCTCTCTCTCTCTCTCTCTCTCTATCAATTGTAATAGTTAATTCCTATTTTCCCTGCAAAAGTGTTAATGATATATTATATAGTTTTGCATGGCCAGCGGATATATGATATGTAAGACATGGGACATGACAGAAATAAGGTAAAAGAAAAACAAACTCTCACTCATGTAAAATATTCACTTGCTTATGAGAATCTTTTTCAAGGAGTCTTTTTCATGGTCAAAAATGAATTTCATTATGTGTAGCAGTAAGTGTTGCTGATTGAAAGTGTAAATTCATTTTTTTCCCCATAAAATCTATTATTTGCCAAGAATCCAGAGTTCAACTTTCTGCCCCCAACACTTCTGGGAAATAGCATTTTGGCTCAAGAGAGACCAAATGAAGTGGTGTTGACAGCAGATGGCACAGGTAACAATCTATGATGATATATGGCTGCTGTATCCACTGGGAATCTTTCATATCAACTCGACATTTCAGGTAACTACACACACACACATTTTATATATATATATATATATATATATAAATGTATTTTGCTTTTAAAGAAACACGGGAGACGTTGTGTAAATAATCATATTTCTTAAAACAGAACGCTATTTTTGATCATGTGCCTTTAAGCATTTATATGTTGGCTAATTTTTACATTTGAGTGCTTCTAGCATTTGGAACTCACAACTACAAACAGCTGGAGATCTGTTAAACATAAATGAAACTAACCGTAGCAATACCAATTTTCTGATTAGATCCCACACCGCCATCTACTGCTCGGATGATTAAGATGTACTCAGACTTGGCTTCACGATCCAGAAGAGTTGTCGTTGTGATTTCCCCTGATAGAAGATAGGATATAAATTTAATTTCAGACTCCAATATTATATGCACCGTCAAATATTCCCTATAACTATTTTTCTTACTAAGATGTGTTTAACAAGAGAACACAGAATTCAGCTACTATACTCACAATAGTTTGTGGATACAGTGGGCTATATATAGGGATAGGCTGGCACTTACATGACCATCCGCAGGAGCATTATTGGACTTCCATTCTGAAGATGAATATTTTTTGTGATTACTGGTGTGCCTTTTATCCAAGATGTTGCTAGGTCTATGTGTGTTAGGGTTGCTAACCTTAACTCAACAAATACTTTTAACACTGGCTGCTTACACTCAAGATCTACACTGAATAGGCCACAACATTAAAACCACTGACAGGTGAAGTGAATAACATTGGAGATATAAATAAAATGGCGCAAGTCAAAGGTAGAGATATATTTGGCAGCATGTGAACAATCAGTTCTTGGATTACATGTGTTGGAAGCAGGAAAAATGGGCAAGCGGAAAGACAAGGACAATATAGTGATGGCTAGATGACTGGATGAGAACATCTTGTGGGGTGCATGTGCATCTTGTGGGGTGCAAGGAAGTACAATCGGTTAACCGGTGTCAGGATCATGGGCGCTGACTTCCCTCTGATGAAGGTTAGCCCATATGGTCCGATCACACACAAGAGCTACTGTAGCTCAAATTGCTGACAAATGTAATGCTGACCATTATATGAAGGTGTCAAAACACATAGTACATTGCAGTTTGCTCATCTATGTTGCTGCATAGCCGCATTCCAGTCAGAGTGCTCATGATGACCCCTCCCCACTGCTGAAAGCGCCTTCAATGGGGACGTGAGTGTCAGTACTTGACCATGGAGCGATGGTTGCCTGGTCATTTTATTTTATATCAGGTTGATGACTGGGAGCATGTGCGCCATTTACCTGGGGAAAGGATGGCACCAGGATGTACAGTGGGAATAAGGCAGGCCGGCGGGGGCAGTGTAATGTTCTGGGCAACACTTTGCTGGAAAACCCTGGGTCCTGGCATTTATGTGGAAGTTACTTTGACCACCTACCTAGACATTTTTGCAGACTATGTACACCCATTCATGGCAATGGTTTCCCTGACATCAGTGGCCTCTTTCCACAGCATAATGCACCCTGCTACACTGCATACTTTTTTTCAGGATTGGTTTGAGGAACATGATAAAAACTTCAATGTGCAACCTGATTGAGCATCTGTTGGATGTGCTGGAACAACAAATACGATCCATGGAGGCCCTACCTCAGAACTAGCAGGACATAATGGTTCTGCTTCTAATGTCTTGGTGCTAGATGCCACAGGACATGTTCATTGATCGCTGTCCTTGACATGTCACTTCCTTATCATACATACAAATACTTGGAAGCCATGATAGACTGTGTGTTCTGGACTACAAGGAGAACTTGGAAGGATTTAACCTTTTCTGATTGATGGCAATTAAGTTGTCTATAAATTTTTCTAGCGATTTAGCGTGACATAATCCTGCTTCATTTTACTGCTCATAATCTATCATTGCATTCTTTATAGCATTTGAATATTTGTACAAATAATGAATACTTAAAAATTACTTATTGTGACTTCAAAAGGAGGCTTAGAGTAGTGAGGGCTTTTTGTCAGATCGACCAAAAAAGGTTTGCCAAAACTGAAGCAGTTACACTAATAGCCTCTCTGCATCATATTCACTCATGTACACTCTAGTAGTTATGATGGTTTAGAGTGTCAAAGAACTGCATTTCAAAGTTGTAATGATTTCATTACGGAGTAAGTTATTCAAGTTATACCCTCTAGTGTTCTTTGTTTGGTGTCCGCACTGCGGGAGTGTGCATACAGATTTAATTGATTTCATATCCCCTTTCTTCTGAACAATATTAGTTTGATATACAATTTATGAATAGGCCTAACAAAGGACCTCAAAAAAAAATAATAGAAATTAATTCTCTTTAAAACTTGCTTCCGAGGGACGCAATACAGGCCGTTTCTTAAAGACATGACGCCTGACGCGTGAAACAAATGATTTTTGATGGGAAAGCATTATAAATTCAGAAGGATCTCTTGAAATACAATTACTTCAAAAGTTTAGCTCCATCAATTAATTACTGGGAGTAAAAAAAATAAAAAAAAATAATAATCTTTAAAATGCTTTAAATATTTAAGTGTTCTAATGATGGATCTCGCCACCCATCTTTGAAATTACCTCCAATTAAGAATACGCCTCAACAGTGCAGATTCAACTAATTTGCAACGCCCACGAACGGTACTTATGTCTTTACAAAGCAGCAGCCAAAGACGTCTGAGCAAAAGGGAACACTCTAGAACGCTGTCATGTTATGCCTTGAGAAGAAACTGAAAGGATTTAAACCAGCAGCAAGACTTCAAAATCAGCTGGTTTCTATTCTTCATTGCCCTCGCAGCCAACAATACTTTTTGGATCAAAAAGTCATTTTCATAATCGCTTACCAGCTCCCATGTTTTGCCGATGGGATTGTTTTAAAGGCATGTGTTAATATTCCAAAGTTTATTCGGGTGAATATTAAAATGTGATTTACCTTCAAGTATTATTTTATCCAATTGATTAATGCCAATTCCTGACATTACTGCACACCTACATAGCACTACGAGTCTCAGAAAGTTAATCCTTTTACCCAGGGCAGAAGATTTGTATGCTAACCCACAGATAACAGCTTGTCCTCCCAAGAGCTGAATATCCGAAGACTTTGCATATGATTGTGAGTCACTGCACTGAGGGCAGGTGTGACAATGTGCATTTTTAGCCAAATTCTGCATTCTGTACTTTTATTGGCACAGTTGGGACTATTCACTAAACAGTACATTAGCCAGCATTGAGAGCAAATTGCTACATAGAATATTTACCATTATTTATATGTATGACTATATATTCATATTCTAAAGCCATCAGATACATATTTATTTTTAACCCTATGAATTATGTCTGGTTGTATAGCTAGCTCTATGATTGTAGCCAGATGCAGCCAGTAGTGGAACTAAAAGGGTTGTCCTGGAGTTTCACCTGTCAAGGGTCCCCTTTGGAAACCTTTATTTAATGTAATGCCAATTCTGCAATGTGTTAACAATTAAATGAACACATGGAAAGTGTAAATCACATTCGTCAATCCCACACACACTCACACTCAGCTAACCCTTACTCACAATCACACTCACTTTACACTTAGCCACCTCGCACACAGCACACAGCTTTTATAACTTTGGAGATCTGTAAGACTCTCCTACTCTACACATTACTATAGGAACTCTGTGATAAACCCACGCACGCTGCACATAAATCTGACTTGTAATGCTGAGGGGTTCTGTGACATATTCATACATTGCACATTACTATGATCTTTATTATTGTGGACCTCTACGATACATCATACACACTTTACATAACTGTGAGTATTATTGTGGAGTTCTGCAATACATTCATACACACTTTACATAACTGTGAGTATTATTACTGTGGAGCTCTGCGATACATTCATACACACTTTACATAACTGTGAGTATTATTAATGTGGAGTTCTGCAATACATTCATACACACTTTACATAACTGTGAGTATTACTGTGGAGCTCTGCGATACATTCATACACACTTTACATAACTGTGAGTATTATTACTGTGGAGCTCTGCGATACATTCATACACACTTTACATAACTGTGAGTATTATTACTGTGGAGTTCTGCAATACATTCATACACACTTTACATAACTGTGAGTATTATTAATGTGGAGTTCTGCAATACATTCATACACACTTTACATAACTGTGAGTATTACTGTGGAGCTCTGCGATACATTCATACACACTTTACATAACTGTGAGTATTATTACTGTGGAGCTCTGCGATACATTCATACACACTTTACATAACTGTGAGTATTATTACTGTGGAGCTCTGCAATACATTCATACACACTTTACATAACTGTGAGTATTATTACTGTGGTGCTCTGCAATACATTCATACACACTTTACATAACTGTGAGTATTATTACTGTGGAGTTCTGCAATACATTCATACACACTTTACATACCTGTGAGTATTATTAATGTGGAGCTCTGCAATACATTCATACACACTTTACATAACTGTGAGTATTATTACTGTGGAGCTCTGCGATACATTCATACACACTTTACATAACTGTGAGTATTATTACTGTGGTGCTCTGCGATACATTCATACACACTTTACATAACTGTGAGTATTATTACTGTGGAGCTCTGCGATACATTCATACACACTTTACATAACTGTGAGTATTATTACTGTGGAGTTCTGCAATACATTCATACACACTTTACATAACTGTGAGTATTATTACTGTGGAGTTCTGCAATACATTCATACACACTTTACATAACTGTGAGTATTACTGTGGTGCTCTGCGATACATTCATACACACTTTACATAACTGTGAGTATTACTGTGGTGCTCTGCGATACATTCATACACACTTTACATAACTGTGAGTATTATTACTGTGGAGCTCTGCGATACATTCATACACACTTTACATAACTGTGAGTATTATTACTGTGGAGCTCTGCGATACATTCATACACACTTTACATAACTGTGAGTATTACTGTGGTGTTCTGCGATACATTCATACACACTTTACATAACTGTGAGTATTATTACTGTGGAGTTCTGCAATACATTCATACACACTTTACATAACTGTGAGTATTACTGTGGTGCTCTGCGATACATTCATACACACTTTACATAACTGAGTATTATTGTGGAGTTCTGCAATACATTCATACACACTTTACATAACTGTGAGTATTATTACTGTGGAGTTCTGCAATACATTCATAAACACTTTACATAACTGTGAGTATTATTAATGTGGAGTTCTGCAATACATTCATACACACTTTACATAACTGTGAGTATTACTGTGGAGCTCTGCGATACATTCATACACACTTTACATAACTGTGAGTATTATTACTGTGGAGCTCTGCGATACATTCATACACACTTTACATAACTGTGAGTATTACTGTGGTGCTCTGCGATACATTCATACACACTTTACATAACTGAGTATTATTGTGGAGTTCTGCAATACATTCATACACACTTTACATAACTGTGAGTATTATTACTGTGGAGTTCTGCAATACATTCATACACACTTTACATAACTGTGAGTATTATTGTGGAGTTCTGCAATACATTCATACACACTTTACATAACTGTGAGTATTACTGTGGTGCTCTGCGATACATTCATACACACTTTACATAACTGTGAGTATTATTACTGTGGAGCTCTGCGATACATTCATACACACTTTACATAACTGTGAGTATTATTACTGTGGAGCTCTGCGATACATTCATACACACTTTACATAACTGTGAGTATTATTGTGGAGCTCTGCGATACATTCATACATACTTTACATAACTGTGAGTATTATTACTGTGGAGCTCTGCAATACATTCATACACACTTTACATAACTGTGAGTATTATTACTGTGGAGTTCTGCAATACATTCATACACACTTTACATAACTGTGAGTATTATTACTGTGGAGTTCTGCAATACATTCATACACACTTTACATAACTGTGAGTATTATTAATGTGGAGTTCTGCAATACATTCATACACACTTTACATAACTGTGAGTATTACTGTGGAGCTCTGCGATACATTCATACACACTTTACATAACTGTGAGTATTATTACTGTGGAGCTCTGCGATACATTCATACACACTTTACATAACTGTGAGTATTATTACTGTGGAGCTCTGCAATACATTTATACACACTTTACATAACTGTGAGTATTATTACTGTGGTGCTCTGCAATACATTCATACACACTTTACATAACTGTGAGTATTATTACTGTGGAGCTCTGCGATACATTCATACACACTTTACATAACTGAGTATTATTAATGTGGAGCTCTGCGATACATTCATACATACTTTACATAACTGTGAGTATTATTACTGTGGAGCTCTGCAATACATTCATACACACTTTACATAACTGTGAGTATTATTACTGTGGAGCTCTGCGATACATTCATACACACTTTACATAACTGTGAGTATTATTAATGTGGAGCTCTGCGATACATTCATACACACTTTACATAACTGTGAGTATTATTACTGTGGAGCTCTGCGATACATTCATACACACTTTACATAACTGAGTATTATTAATGTGGAGCTCTGCGATACATTCATACATACTTTACATAACTGTGAGTATTATTACTGTGGAGCTCTGCAATACATTCATACACACTTTACATAACTGTGAGTATTATTACTGTGGAGCTTTGCGATACATTCATACACACTTTACATAACTGTGAGTATTATTACTGTGGAGCTCTGCAATACATTCATACACACTTTACATAACTGTGAGTATTATTACTGTGGTGCTCTGCAATACATTCATACACACTTTACATAACTGTGAGTATTATTACTGTGGAGCTCTGCGATACATTCATACACACTTTACATAACTGAGTATTATTAATGTGGAGCTCTGCGATACATTCATACACACTTTACATAACTGTGAGTATTATTACTGTGGAGCTCTGCAATACATTCATACACACTTTACATAACTGTGAGTATTATTACTGTGGAGCTCTGCGATACATTCACACACACTTTACATAACTGAGTATTATTGTGGAGTTCTGCAATACATTCATACACACTTTCAATACATTCCTACACATACACACAGGAAGTGATTTTCTTCACCGGGGTCCGGAGTCTCCTAGCTGTGCTACTAGTTTGGGCTGTTGTTGTCATTCATGTCATTGTTTATATTTTAAGCATTATCTGCATCACCTCCCACTTGAAGTACCCTTACAAGGCTGGAAATAAGAACAAGTGACAGACCAGTTTGTTACCTGATCGGGCATTAATTCGGAACTGAGGGGAGCCATCCAAAGAGTATATGATCGACTCCTGGCCATATTCTCTAGAGCGGTCCAAATCAGTAGCATTTAAAAACAGCACTGTGGCTCCTAGAAGAATAATTAAAGTTAGAAAAAACTGTGAACTTACCCAACTTCTAAATTGTTTGTTTGTTGGAATACAATATTTCACCTGCCATGATGTTTTCCATCACAGTAATGATGTAGGATGGGCGGCTGAATGTGGGAGGATTGTCATTCTCATCCTGGAAATTAAAAGACACTGTATTTAAAATAATATGAACACAAACTAGATAGAAAAAAATGTAGCAAAGACATTTTCTTTTACATCACAAAAAAAAGAGGAAAAATAAAGAAATTCATGCAATATGTATGGACATTTAAAAAAAAAAAAAATTGTTTACATTTGTATTTTATTGAATTTTGTGCCAAGAAGCAGACATTCATGTCAGGGTATTGGTCTTTCAAAATTACAGTAGTGAATGATGAGACTTATGACGTATAACTTAACATATTGCGTATAACATAGAATCAGACACACTACATATTAGTATAGCCTAGCATATGCATAGACTCTCAGTGTGTACTCCTTGTGTCATGTAATGGTAGGTGGTGTTTTTGTAGGCAGCGGTTATCGGGGTCTCAGGTCTCTCCTGTTATGTCTGGGGGGAGGGTGGGGTTTGCCTTGTTGTGTGGATGCGGTGGGACCTAGTGAATCGATGTGTAGGAGTCTATCTGGGGTGGTGTTGCGATTCTGGGGTGCTAGCATGTAGCGTAGGGATGTGCTATGATAGTGGTTGAAGTGCTTGCTGTCTCATGTGACCTACTGGTATTTAAAGTCCAGCTAAATAGTGTTCACAGTTTGCGGATTGCCAGTTTAGGTATCTTGGGTATGGTCCGCGGTTTGCCGTCCCCAGTTCTCTGCTTCTCTTCCCCTGTGCGCCTGCTTGTGCTTGCTCTAGGTGTTGTGTCTTCTTTGTTTAGGCTTTGGAGTAGCAGCTCCGGGTCATCAGCCGAGGTGAGTGTGGTGGTGTTGTCTCCACTTGTCACTATCAGTGTTCCGTCTGCTCTCCAGCGGTACCGCATCGACATGTCCCTCAGTTTCTTGGCTACTGGAGCCAATTTCCTTCTTTCCAACAGAGAAGCAAAGGGGATGTCATTAAAAAAGGTTATATGATGGCTCCTTCGAAGTCCGCGCCCCCCAGCGTTCTGGAGCGGGCCATAATGGCCGATTTTGCGACGGTGTCCCTGGTTACCAGGATAGTGTCTCTCTGGGCTGCCTCCGGTGCTGTCGCTGCTTTCCTCACTCTGAATATCGTCAATATCATATTGGAGTCTGCTGTGAGGCCTATAGCTGTTAGCAGCTGGCAGGAGTATGGTAAGAGCTGTTCCCCCTTCACTTCTTCGGGTATTACCCGCAGGCGTAAATTAGGTGCTTCCAGTGAGGCCACAGCACGGTTCTGGACCTGCAAAGTTAGGGTGCCAACGCTGGATTTGGTGGCCTGCAGCCAGGTTCCCCGTGCTGTGTATCTTACCTCCACTTCTTGGAGTTTTTTTTCGCATTGCCCCCATGTCTTGTCGTATTTCTCGGAGGTATTCTTTGGGTGAAGCGGAGCTCTGCAAAAGTGTGTCTGTTCAGTCTCGTGGTTGGCCACGCCCCCGTATATTTAAAAAAAGAACTAACTGGTTGGTGATAAATTGGAAAAAAAATAAACTTGTATAGATCAGCACTTCTTTATGAACACTGGATCTGTGGTAGTCATGTGGGGGGGGGGGGGTGGATTTTGCTAGATCATTTTGATGGTGGGCAAACAAGACACGAAGCAGCATTGGGAATTATTTGCTTTTTGACTAAATAGTAGTCACAGCTTGGCTATTTTAGACTATTTTTTTTAGACTAAAATTCAGTGTTTAATAAAGGGACACATTATAGTCATTGGTGAGTATAATCATTCCCTTCAGGCTCTTTGCAGTAATCACTGTATTTTCAGAGAAAATGCAGTGTTTACATTACAGCCTAGGGATACCTCCACTGGCCGCTCCTCAGATGGCTGCTAGAGGTGCTTTGTGGTGCTGCACAGTGTGACTGCCATTCAGCGTCTCCGCCCTCTGCATCTCTGCATGCAGACACTGAACTTTCCTAAAAGAGATGCAATGATTCAATGTATCGGTATGAGGAGATGTTGATTGGCCAGGGCTGTGTTTTACTTGTGCTGGCTCTACTGATGATTTGCCTCCTTGGCAAGCTCAATCAATCCTATGGGAAAGCATTGTGATTGGCTCAGATCATCACTTCTGATAATGTCAGCCGAGCAGGCAAATCAGGGGCAGAGCCAGCAGCCGCAGACTGGAATAAAGGTAAGATTTTACTATATTTAGGGAAGGGAAGCAGGGGGGCTAAAGGAATGGAAGCAGGGAGGCTAAATGGTGTTTTTAACACGCTAGGAATAAGTTTGTGTTCCTAACCCTATAGTGTTCCTTTAGATATGCATATTGAGTTCACACAGTTGAACTCAACCTGAATATCTACTCTCTCACTGCTCCCATCACTGGAAGGATAACACCTGGGTAGGATGAAGACACAGTGTTGTAAATGGAGTTGTTTCAGTGAAGCTCACCAGGCTGACATGAGACAGAGACGCCATGTGCAGAGTGATGGAGACGTGTTTCAACATGAGCCAAAATTTCAGAAATTTGCTTTACAACGCATTCTTGAGACTTTTTATTCCAGTGACCCCTCAAAAAAGTGGTATTGGAATAGTGTTGAAAAAATATTAGCTGTCTCATTGGGTATGACAATAACACAATACAATACTTGTAAAGGGGTGGGGAAGGCAATGGCTAACAAGAGATAGCCCCCTGCCTGCATTAACCATAATATGAAAATTTTGCTAATATGCAAATTAACAATCCTTGCTATTCAGAAAGTGCATGTAACTGTTGCGACCAACTGGTGGCGATAACTCATTTAAACAAGCAGTTG
The DNA here is from genome assembly GCF_036172605.1 of Pelobates fuscus. Classification (NCBI taxonomy): domain Eukaryota; kingdom Metazoa; phylum Chordata; class Amphibia; order Anura; family Pelobatidae; genus Pelobates; species Pelobates fuscus. The sequence continues at coordinate 131,003,122 of NC_086326.1, forward strand.
GTACTGCACAGGCCTCACAACAAGACATTAGATTATACAAGACATTCCTCAAACAACATTACAATACACACTCTACACCTATAATGTGCACAGCGTGACCATCTGGGGACCTACATTAAGTGTCAGATATATGCTCCCATTAATGGTGACTGCCGTCACCCAAACACACACTGATCCATGCAGATACACACTAACACATACACTCAGTGACCCAAAACACACACTGATCCATGCAGATACACACTAACACATACACTCAGTGACTGATACCCACACTGATCCATGCAGATACAAACTAACACATACACTCAGTGACCCAAACACACACTGATCCATGCAGATACACACTAACACATACACTCAGTGACCCAAACACACACTGATCCATGCAGATACACACTAACACATACACTCAGTGACCCAAACACACACTGATCCATGCAGATACACAATAACACATACACTCAGTGACCCAAAACACACACTGATCCATGCAGATACACACTAACACATACACTCAGTAACCCCAAACACACACTGATCCATGCAGATACACACTAACACATACACTCAGTAACCCAAACACACACTGATCCATGCAGATACACACTAACACATACACTCAGTAACCCAAACACACACTGATCCATGCAGATACACACTAACACATACACTCAGTAACCCAAACACACACTGATCCATGCAGATACACACTAACACATACACTCAGTAACCCCAAACACACACTGATCCATGCAGATACACACTAACACATACACTCAGTGACCCAAACACACACTGATCCATGCAGATACACACTAACACATACACTCAGTGACCCAAAACACACACTGATCCATGCAGATACACAATAACACATACACTCAGTGACCCAAAACACACACTGATCCATGCAGATACACACTAACACATACACTCAGTGACCCCAAACACACACTGATCCATGCAGATACACAATAACACATACACTCAGTGACCCAAAACACACACTGATCCATGCAGATACACACTAACACATACACTCAGTGACCCCAAACACACACTGATCCATGCAGATACACAATAACACATACACTCAGTGACCCCAAACACACACTGATCCATGCAGATACACACTAACACATACACTCAGTGACCGATACACACACTGATCCATGCAGATACACACTAACACATACACTCAGTAACCCAAACACACACTGATCCATGCAGATACACACTAACACATGCACTCAGTAACCCCAAACACACACTGATCCATGCATATGTACACTAACACATACACTCAGTGACCGATACACACACTGATCCATGCATATGTACACTAACACATACACTCAGTGACCGATACACACACTGATCCATGCAGATGCACACTAACACATACACTCAGTGACCCAAAACACACACTGATCCATGCAGATACACACTAACACATGCACTCAGTAACCCCAAACACACACTGATCCATGCATATGTACACTAACACATACACTCAGTGACCGATACACACACTGATCCATGCAGATACACACTAACACATGCACTCAGTGACCCAAAACACACACTGATCCATGCAGATGCACACTAACACATACACTCAGTAACCCCAAACACACACTGATCCATGCATATGTACACTAACACATACACTCAGTGACCGATACACACACTGATCCATGCAGATACACACTAACACATACACTCAGTGACCCAAAACACACACTGATCCATGCAGATACACACTAACACATACACTCAGTGACCCAAAACACACACTGATCCATGCAGATACACACTAACACATACACTCAGTGACCGATACCCACACTGATCCATGCAGAAACACACTAACACATACACTCAGTGACCCAAACACACACTGATCCATGCAGATACACACTAACACATACACTCAGTGACCGATACCCACACTGATCCATGCAGAAACACACTAACACATACACTCAGTGACCCAAACACACACTGATCCATGCAGATACACACTAACACATACACTCAGTAACCCAAACACACACTGACCCATGCAGATACACATTAACACATACACTCAGTAACCCAAACACACACTGACCCATGCAGATACACGCTAACACATACACTCAGTGACCCAAACACACACTGACCCATGCAGATACACACTAACACATACACTCAGTAACCCAAACACACACTGATCCATGCAGATACACACTAACACATACACTCAGTGACTATCTGAATTGACTATCTGAATTGAATCTTACAAATCTCCTAGATTTGGCCATATATCATTAGTTGTTATTTTTATATAATGTTATTATACCTGCAATTAATTTCTAGTCGGGCTTCTACCTTTGCAAAGCACTTTGTAGGCTCAGAATTTATTAATTAAAAGCCTTGTAACAATAGGCACAGGCTGCAAACAAATAAATGGCAGATATTGTATTTCAGCCATTTCCAAATTGTCATAGGTGCTGTTATTTCCCTTTCAACGTCTTCATTTATAACACTTCCGTGGCGAACAGTTACTTTGCTGAAAAGCACGAAAGAAAAAAAAAAAAAAAAAAAGCATGCACACTCCGAAAAAGCCAGTGACCTTTTCAAGTCATGTTTTCAGTCTAAAGTGATTATGCTCTTCAAAGAGCAGTGGGGAGGTATTTAGAATAGATTCTTCCAAACCTTCAACGAGCTGCTCTATCTCCACCTACTCATTTGATTTCAATGATCCCAGTGTTAATTTGTCTCAGCAGAAGAAACATCTAAGAAGGCAAACTGTTTCCTTTGCAGATGTTATTGGTTATTGCTGCTAAATCTGTATTTTGTCCCTAAGGGTGTTTCGTTTTATTAATGCCCAGTTACACTTTGTGCTGTTGAAAGAGACGGTTTATGAAGGTCAAATGTGTCGGTTCCCCAAGCCTGTGTCAGATCAAATTAATTATATCAACTGAGTAGCTGGGACAAGTCAAGCGATAGGATGCATGAGCTGATTTGGATTTAGGAGAAGATAACTACCTGTATTATAAATACATTTCCTCTCTTCACAAATTAGAAATATGTTGGCTTTGAAATCAGCTTCTCAGATCTACGGCACTTTTCATTAGCTCTCTAGAAGTAATTTGCGCTCTTCCTCGCACTTATATTAGAAACAATTAATTATGACACACTCGCAGGCAATCTCTACGGAAGAATGTTGCTGCTTTAATAATATATGATGAGCAAAATCAATTACTGCTTCCCTTTTCTGTGTGTGTGAGGGTATGCTACAGGTATTCATGTGTGACAGAATGATCAGTGACCGACTCGTTTGGAGAAAATGTACCTATACAAGAGCCTACAGACGTTATAATAGAGCATCCTTGTGGCTACCTGGGCTCATCAACTACCCTTGCTACAAATGAAATAAAAAGGCTCAATTGTTGTGCGGTCCATGGTATTGATGTTCTTATATATCCCGTGACCCTGTCACTCACACTCATTTAGCTCTGATTTATTTACCCAGTCAGTCATCTAGAAGCTAACAAAATTCAAATGTTTTTGTTGCAAAGTTTGGTTTTATTAAACTGCACACAATGTTTTCCTATTCCAAATAAGCTTCTATAATGCTAGTGTAGTCTCTATATAATTCATGGCAAGGCAGCCACTACTGCTGCTCAGAAGCTTTGAATATATAATTTGGTGTCGGCCTACAGAGTAATAGTCAACACAGTAAATTTTGCAGATCATGAACCGGCATCATCATCTGATAATCTCTTAAGTCTAAAGCAAATCTTATATATCAAGCACTTGTAGGTGAAGAATCAAGCAGTAAATTCGGGAGAACCGTGCTTTGGATGTGAAAAAGAGTGACACAGCAAGATACGGACATACAACATTGATGTGGAATGGAGAATGGAAGCTGTAATAAATTAGTCTAATAATGAATAATATTGCTAATAAGATAGAGATGGGGCAGAGAGAATCACTGTGGAAAATGTAACCAATATGGCTGTTGGGAAAGGACCAGGTATGGTAAGGGAGAAGCATTAAAGCATACGGGAAAAAAAAGTACTGACTGAGGGTATGACAGGAGAACCTAACTAGAGGAGAAAGGGAGTGAACATTGAGTGAGAAAGGGAAGGTTTTGGTGGAGCTGGTATGGAAGTTGTAAAAAGGGAGACTATAGATGGAAAGAGTAGGGGCCAGAGAAGAAGGGAGAGATACAATGGAACAGAATTCAGAATGAAGTAAGCTCATATAGAAAGGAGGAATGATATCAAGAAGTTGGTTCCAATGATGGAGGTGGCAGGAAGCAATTATGAGTGCAGGATTCTGGGATGCAGACGTGCACATGTCAGATGTGCCACAATTCAGCTAACACACCATAGCCCTGCACTGACATCTTCCAATGCCAAGCAGGTGTCCATATAGAAAACTGGGTGCTGAGATAGGCAAGAGAGATTCTCAGATACACAAAGAGGCAATATAACAGATATCTAAGATATGGCAGTATTGGGGTACATCAACAAAATGGGATGCCTAAAGACTTGACTTTTTCTTTTTAATGTTTATCTCTTGATTACATTTTTTTTATCATAAATAAAAATGAAATTAGATAATACAAAAACAGTATCCATACATAAGATAAATAAAGTATCAATTATAAAATTCAAACTGTATTCCTAAATCAGAACGACCACTTTATTTAACAACAGATATACACTTCTACTTTCATACCTACATTCATCCGTACTTTCATATTGACAAACTTGACTTAATGTCATCTCCAACACAATATATATCAATATTCAATCCCTATAATATGCCAATCTATAAGACTATTGTGGATTCAACCACCAAGAGCCAGACATATATATTGTATGTATTGATAAAAATTCATTACATTGCTGAAGATACTTACAAACACTTCAATGCTGACAGGGACAGTGCTGTTCAGGGGTGGTGTGCCTGCATCCTTTGCCATAACCGTCAAAGATATGACTCCATTAGAAATTTGTTCGTAATCCAAGGGGCGAGTCACAGTTATCACTAAGTATACAAAAGACAAGATTGGTTCATTTGTTTGGCTTTTTTCTTTTTACTTTTTCAGATGAAGAGTGAGACTGACATGGTTATTAACTAAGGAGAGAATTCATAGTGAATTTAAATTTAAGGCTAGGGTAACTGAACGGAAAGCATAGCGGACTGAGACTGTTTCCAGTCTAGCTCTTTTGAGCTTGAATTTGAAAATCACTTTGAATTTACTTTAACCCCTTCAGGACGGAGTCAATAGTGCACGTTCTGATCAAAACAAAACGTAAACAAAAACTGGAATTTGCGCTATATGTCTGTTCAACTGTAATTCACCTCTTTCATATTAAATGCACCCACACTTATTATATATCATTTTGTTCAGGAAAAACAGGGCTTTCATTTCATATAAAATATTTATATATGAAACAATTTATTATGAATAAAATTAAAAAAAACTGTGAGAAATTTGATTTTTTTTTTAATTTGTAGTTCCGCCTCACATTTTAGCTGTAAATGTCATAATACTGTTAGGTTTTACTGCAACAAAATGCACATATTTGTAATCAGCGATGTCTCACGAGTATAACAGTACCCCCAATTAACAGATTTTATGGTGTTTTGGAAAGTTACAGGGTCAAATATAGAACATTACATTTTCAAATTGAAATTTGCCAGATTAGTAATGTTACCTTTGAGACGGTGTGGTAGCCCAGGAATGAGAATTACCCCCATAATGGCATACCATTTGAAAAAGTAGACAACCCAAGGTATTGAACGTGGGGTATGTTTAGTCTTTTTTAGTAGCCACTTAGTCACAAACACTGGCCAAAGTTAGCGTTCATATTTGTTTTTGTGTGAAAAAAGCAAAAAACTAATATTTGGCCAGTGTTTGTGACTAAGTGGCTACTAAAAATGACTGGACATACCCCATTTGCAATACCTTGGGTTGTCTACTTTTGCAAATGGTATGCCATCATGGGGGTAATTCTTATTCCTGGGCTACCATACGGTCTCAAATGCAACATAACTAATCTGGCAAATTTCAATGTCAAAAAAATGAAATGCAAGCCTTATATGTGACTCTCTAACTTTCCAAAACACCATAAAACCTGTACATGGGGGGTACTGTTATTCTTGGGAGACTTCACTAAACACAAATATTAGTGTTTTAAAACAGTAAAACATATTACAACAATAATATAGTCCATAAAAGTGCCGTTTGTTTGTAAAAAATGCAAAAAACGTCACTTTTACTTAAAATATCATCATTGTAATACAATTTACCAGTTTTAAACACTAATATTTGAGTTCAGCGAAGTCTCCCGAGTAAAACAGTACCCCCTATATACAGGTTTTATGGTGTCTTGGAGAGTTACAGGGTCAAATATAGTGCTTGCGAATTAAATTCTCTGCACTTTCTCCCTGTGTTGTCAGGCATGTCAATCAAATTTTAATTAATCAAATGACATAATTATGTTAAAAAATTACTTAAATATACATGTAGAATTTTATTATATATGCATTTATAGGTATTTAAATTCTACGTGTATACTAATGTAATCTTTTATGTAATTATATGTATTTATCTATATATATATATATTTGCGGTTATTTGTATTTTATATATAGATAGATATATATAGAATGTCATTCTAAGTGTATTCTGTTTCCAATATATATATATTAATAACAAAATACAGTTAGAATGAAATTACATATGAATATATAATTTATTTTAAATTTTGTTTCAATATTTTATTTATTTAATTATTTATCTTATTTATTTATTATTGTAATTATGCGTATATATATATATAATATATGTGTATATATCTATTATATATATAATATATATACATATTATATATATGTAACGTCATTCCAAGTGTATTTTAATACTAATATATATATTAATATTAATATTAAAATACACTTTGTATGACGTTACATATATATAATATGTATATATATTATATATATAATATATATACATATATTATATATATATAAATACTTGTATTTTATTTTAACATGTGTATTTTTTTTTTTTATACTTTCCTACCAGCAGGGGGACTGTCTAATATTTTAGACAGTCCCCCTGCTGGCAGATCCATAGCCAGCTATAGGGGGCCATGTGATCGCTCTTTGAGAGCGATCACATGGCCCCCGGGGGCCTCATTTGCCGGAGGGGGGCTGCCTGGGCTCTCAGGCAGCCCCCCAGAAGAGGATCGCGGCAGAGGTGAGTACACAGTACCTCCTGGGGGCTTCAGCCGTTACGGCGTTCTATGCCGCCGCAACGGCTTTAAAGCCCTTTAAAGCCGCGACGGCATAGAACGCCGTAACGGCGTTAAGGGGTTAAAGGAACACTATAGTCACCAAAATAACTTTAGCTTAATGAAGCAGTTTTGGTGTATACCTCATGCCCCTGCATTCTCACTGCTCGATTCTTTGCCATTTAGGAGTTAAATCCCTTTGTTTATGAAACCTAGTCACACCTCCCTGCATGTGAATTGCACAGCCTTCCTAAACACTTCCTGTAAAGAGTCCTCTAAAGTTTATCCTTCCTTTATTGCAAGTTCTGTTTAATTTAGATTTTCTTATCCCCTGCTATGTTAATAGCTTGCTAGACCCTGCAAGAGCCTCCTGTATGTGATTAAAGTTCAATTTAGAGATTGAGATACAATTATTTAAGGTAAATTACATCTGATTGAAAGTGAAACCAGTTTTTTTTTTCATGCAGGCTCTGCCAATCATAGCCAGGGGAGGTGTGGCTAGGGCTGCATAAACAGAAACAAAGTGATTTAACTCCTAAATGACAGTGAATGGAGTAGTGAAATTGCAGGGGAATGATCTATACACTAAAACTGCTTTATTTAGCTAAAGTAATTTAGGTGACTATAGTGTTCCTTTAATTTCTCACTTTAATAACCTTTAGAGAAAGTACCACAGAATGGTTCTCTCTTTCTACCTGTTTTTTAAAATGTTGTGAAGGTTTACTCTATCCCCTTCCCTTCCTTCTCTCTGTTCATCACCCAATTATCTCTTCTTCTCCCACATATTGTTACAGGCAGCTCACTCCACTTTCTCCTACAGGATATTGTCATTTCTAATGGTTTCCCGCTTCCCCTATTCATTTTCTCTTCACAATGTTGTGAAATGTGTGGACATGTTGTAAACAAAATAGAAGTTAATTAATGTTCTTAATATTATTTTAATTAAAATATTCAAAAACGCAGATTAAGCCAGTAAGTACCATTGAAATGAGTAACCAATATTAATCCAAGATCTGTTTATGCATCTATACATAAAAAATGTGCACTGTTTAAATGCCACAATTGTAATATCAACGTGATCTGTTTATGCTTATGAACGCTATTGTGGCGAGGTAAGCTGTCTTGTTTCATTCATGCACTCAAAAATAAAGAAAAAAATCAACAAAAATTATTATGGTCAATTTAGGGTAAGTAACATGTTACAAGGCAGTTTATTGCAATGTATCCTACAAGGTCCGCCTTATCTTAAATAAGCAAAAACATATTTGACAATGAAGTGGTTTGGGTGCCATGATCCTGTCTGTTTAACCCAGCCATTGAAAACATTGCCACTAAAGGCACTTCCACCCAATAGCCAAGTTACAATTGGCTATTCAATTAGGGGTCTCATGGAGACCATTTGATTGGTGTAGTGTGGTGTTTTGCCGTGCATGCACATTAGCCTCCAAATGTTTCCCTATAGGGAAACACTGGATTGGCTGTGAGCATCACCACTGATGATCTCAGCCTTGGAGGTGGATCACGATCATGGAAACAGGTGCCGCGAGGGCTGAATGTACCTAAATAACTGTCAGGACATTATAGGAATATTAATACATGTTTGTATTCCTAACACCACAGCCTTTGGTTTCTCTATTGACATACAGCCTACCTGCTACATTAACTTCCATTCTCATAAAATGTTCATAAGGACTTTCACCAGTGCTGCATCGAGACACTTCACATAAAGAAATGGTATGCCAGCATGCCAGAGCTAACATGTATTCCCATATAATACTAGACCTATAATCACCTGACTCAGTGCGACAATAAGGGATGTACATGCCTTCCACAGATCCATCATGCAACATTATTATGAAGTCATCATTTGTAGCATCCAATGAACATGCATTTATCTTCACAAGAGGTACCAGACAGTCTAAAACAGTTACAATGGAACTTCATACTTATAGACTGAGGCAATATCGGTTTACACTATATGCAAGCATGTCTTTTCCACACTCACCTCCGTAACCTTCAGAGATGGAAATTTCAAAAACATTGCGAAACGCAGAGGCTTCCACGATACTGTATGTAATCTGGTTATTCGGCGCTGAATCTTCATCTGTAGCCTAAACAGTGATACAAGGATAGATAATAAACAAGGGCCTAAAGTGACTTGATGATGTGAAAGCACTTTAGTGCATTAAGGCAGTTCAACTATAGTCTATTGTGCTATTGAAATAGTTTTTAATACGTTTTTGATTTGCCAAATGTAATTATAAGTTTCAAGATATTATGCAGTGTTATAGTGCTAAAATTGACTGTAAACCACATTGCAAAAATGTTAGCTTATAAAAATATTGTGTTTTTCCAATGTAGGCTGAACCAGTTCTAAATGTAAGATGGAGAAATGTACAAAAAACAAACAAATACAAATACCTAGACAGGTTTAAAGATACAAAGACAAAAAAAAAAGTTATGGTGGTAAATATCACAGGACAGAAAGAGTTCTAAGCAAAAAAACGAACATACATACAACATGTATTCCTGACCCTATAGTGTTAACACCACCATCTAGCCCCCCCTGGGTTCCTAATGCCTCCATAAATATAGCAAAATCTTACTGAACAAGCAAGAAGCTGCTGTTTGCCTAAAAAAAACAAAAAAAAAACAAGCAGTCTGCTGACATCATCATAAGTGGTAGCCTGATCCAATCACAATACTTCCCCATAGGATTGGCTGAGAGTGACAAGGAGGCAGATCAGGGGCAGAGACAGCATGATTCAAACACAGCCCTGGCCAATCAGCATCTCCTCATAGAGATGACTTGAATCAATGAATCTCTATGAGGTAAGTTCAGTGTCTGCATGCAGAGGGAGGAGACACTGAATGTTTAGATGCATTTTAGGCAGCCATGACCCAGGAAGGATCTCTAACAGCCATCTGAGGAGTTGCCAGTGAAGTTATCACTAGGCTGAAATTTAACCCCTTAAGGACACGACATTTCAGAAGTTTGGTCCTTAAGGGGTTAAACACTGAATTTTCTCTGAAAAGACAGTGTTTACAGCAAAAAGCCTGAAGGTAGAGATGTCGCGAACATAAAATTTTCCGTTCGCGAATGGCGAACGCGAATTTCCACAAATGTTCGCGAACGGGCGAACCGGGCGAACCGCCATAGACTTCAATAGGCAGGCGAATTTTAAAACCCACAGGGACTCTTTCTGGCCACAATAGTGATGGAAACGTTGTTTCAAGGGGACTAACACCAGTAACGTGGCAAAAAAAATCCCAGCTCTGCAGAGGCTGTCCTAGCACCCCGGTCATACAAATAGTCGTTAACTGCTTTTTCTTGTTGGAGCAGGCGGTCGAACATTAGGAGTGTGGAATTCCAACGTGTCGGGCTGTCGCAAATCAAGCGCCTCACTGGCATGTTGTTTCGCCGCTGGATATCTGAAAGGTGCGCCATGGCCGTGTAGGAACGCCTGAAATGGCCACACACCTTCCTGGCCTGCTTCAGGACTTCCTGTAAGCCTGGGTACTTATGCACAAAGCGTTGTATGATCAGATTACACACATGTGCCATGCACGGCACATGTGTCAACTTGCCCAAATTCAATGCCGCCAACATTTCTTCCATTGTCACAAACCACTTTGCCGATCTCCAGTTGGTGCGGAGTCAGCCACTGAACCACCTGTGCGTTCAGGGCGGACAGGAGTGCTGGTCCGGTGTGACTCTCTGCTTTCAGGCAAGTCAACCCCAAGACGGCGTGACACTGCCGTATCCGGGATGTGGAATAGTACCTGGGGAGCTGGGGTGGTGCTGTTGATGTGGAGCAAAACGCAGCAGAAGAAGACCCAGCCGAGGAGGTTATGGAAAAGGATGGAGTAGGAGGAGTAGAGGAGGTGGCAGCAGGCCTGCCTGCAAGTCGTGGCGGTGTCACCAACTCCTCTGCAGAGCCACGCATTCCATGCTTGGCAGCCGTCAGCAGGTTTACCCAATGCGCAGTGTAGGTGATATACCTGCCCTGACCATGCTTTGCAGACCAGGTATCAGTGGTCAGATGGACCCTTGCCCCAACACTGTGTGCCAGACATGCCATTACTTCCTTTTGCACAATCGAGTACAGGTTGGGGATTGCCTTTTGTGCAAAAAAATTTCGGCCGGGTACCTTCCACTGCGGTGTCCCAATAGCTAAACATTTTTGGAACGCCTCAGACTCCACCAGCTGGTATGGTAAAAGCTGGCGGGCTAAGAGTTCAGACAAGCCAGCTGTCAGATGCCGGGCAAGGGGGTGACTTTGTGACATTGGCTTCTTATGCTCAAACATGTCCTTGACAGACACCTGACTGTGGGCAGATGAGCAGGAACTGCTCAAGGCAAGAGACGGAGTGGCAGATGGTTGAGAGGGGGAAAGGAGGACAGCAGTGGTTGACGTGGCTGAAGATGCTGGACCAGGAGGAGGATGGCGGCTTTGAGTTTGTGTGCTGCTTGTACTCATGTGTTGATCTCATAGGTGTTTATGATGTGCGATCATGTGCCTTCGCAAAGCAGTTGTACCTAGGTGGGTGTTGGACTTCCCACGACTCAGTTTCTTTTGGCACAGGTTGCAAATGGCATCGCTGTTGTCAGAGGCAGACACACAAAAAAATGCCACACTGCTGAGCTCTGCAATGACAGCGTTCTGGTGGTGGCAACAGCATGTGTTGATTGGCGTGCTGTCTGGCTGACCCCGGGTGCCGATGCATGCTGTCTGACTGTGCCACTAGCTCCTTGAGACGACCTCCCCCTGCTTCCAACTCGCCTCCTCCTCCTCCTCCTCCTCCTCCTCCTCCTCTCTGTCTCCCCATCTGAACTTTCCCCCTGTTCTTCTTCTCTTCTAGCGGGCACCCACGTGACATCCACGGACGCATCGTCATCATCAACCGCTTCACTTGTATCTGACAACTCAGCAAAGGAAGCAGCAGTGGGTACAACATCATCATCATCACATCGTACGTCCATGTGTGTAATGCTGCCTGACTGACACATATCCCTGTTATCTACATCCTCTGGCAAATATGGTTGCGCATCACTCATTTCTTCCAACTGATGTGTAAATAACTCCTCTGACAGATCAAATGAAGCGGCTGTGGTGCTAGTGTTGGTGGTGGCGGCAGGCGGGCGAGTGGTAACTTGAGAGGTGCCCGAAGCTAAGCTGGAGGAGGATGGTGCGTCAAGGTTCCGAGCGGAAGCTGTACAAGATTGGGTGTCCTGTGTTAGCCAGTCAACTATGTCCTCAGAACTTTTCGAGTTCAGGGTACGTGACCTCTGAACATTGGGCATTATTCTAGGGCCAAAGGGAATCACAGCACCATGACCACGACGGCCCCTGCGGGGTGGCCTGCCTCTGCCTGTCATTTTTTTTCCGATTACTGGTACTATGCGTGCAAGCTACTGTGACAACAGATATGAGTGGCACTGTGCACTGGCAGAAGTTGTCAGAGTAGACGCTGTAGGCCTGACACACAGGCTTGCAGACAACTAACTGCTATTCAATCTATTACAGTCAAAATTGTATGAAGGAAACTGACTGCTATTATTTCACAGTCAAATTTCTATTTTTTTTTTTTTTTTTTTAATGTACACTACTGTTACACCAGATATGAGTTGCACTGGTGTGACACTGTGCTCTGGCAGGCCCTGAAACGCACACGCGTGAAGGAAACTGACTGCTATTATTTCACAGTCAAATTTCTAGTTTTTTTTTTAATGTACACTACTGTTACACCAGATATGAGTTGCACTGGTGTGACACTGTGCCCTGGCAGACCCTGAAACGCACACGCGTGAACGAAACTGACTGCTATTATTTCACAGTCAAATTTCTAGGTTGTTTTTAAATGTACACTACTGTTACACCAGATATGAGTTGCACTGGTGTGACACTGTGCCCTGGCAGGCCCTGAAATGCACACGTGTGAAGGAAACTGACTGCTATTATTTCACAGTCAAATGTCTATTTTTGTTTTAATGTACACTACTGTTACACCAGATATGAGTTGCACTGGTGTGACACTGTGCCCTGGCAGGCCCTGAAACGCACATGTGTGAACGAAACTGACTGCTATTATATTACAGTCAAAAACGTTTTTTTGTTTTTTTTAAATGCAAGCTATTGTGACACCAGATATGAGTGGTGGCACTGGGCAAGTGGGCACAGTATACGCTGTGAGCCTGACACACACGCTGGCAGGCAGGCAACTGCAATTAGATTACACAGGGGAAAAAAAAAAGCAGACTGATGTTCTAGCCCTAAAAAGGGCTTTTGGGGTGCTGTCCTTACAGCAGAGATCAGATGAGTCCTTCAAGACTGTAGTGGACACTGAATACACTAGCCTAGATATCGATTTCCCTATTAAATCAGCAGCAGCTACACTGTCCCTCCCTAAGAATGCAGCTTCCGGGGGGCAGGGCATAGCTGTCATGGAGGAAAGACGCACTTCGTGTGAGCTCCCTCAATATCTCACTTTAAGCAGCTATCAACAAGCGAATTTCACCCCAGAAGGGGATGACCCAGCAATGTTGCTCCTACCTGACCGACCCGACATGCTTAATAGCGGTCAGCAACTCGAGTCTTACTTACCTCCGCGTGGCAAGTGTGGCCTGGTGCTCACCGGGAGGGAGAGGCGGCCGATCTCCCGATCCTGGGATGCCCAGGAGGAGCTACTTCCCTGCAGGAGCTCCGTTACCCCCCCCCCCCCTCGGACTGGTGGGGGTTATCCCGGTCCACCCCTGAGAGGCTGTCTGGAGCTAATAGATGCACAGAGCACAGCCGCCCAGGCTGACATACTCATCTGCGACTCTCCCAATATGGCGGCAGCCGCGTGTCCTCCTGGTACCAGCAAAGCATGGCAGGATATTGAGTCTAAGCTGGACAGACTCTTTAATCAATTTTGGAAGCAAATAACAAGCAGGAAGCCCCAACAAGCTCCCCCACAGCCCCAACAAGCTCCACCACAGCTAAGCGAAGCAGTCCCCATTAAAATCCACCAACGCAAAAGGCGTCGAAGACGGGACCGGAGGCACAAACAGAATGCAGAGCCTGCCCCACGTCAAGCACTCGCCTCCACCTAAAGCCACCACAATCCCGCACCGGACGTGAAGCACCACCGGGACAGATCCGACCACCCGACAAAACAAGCTTCCACAACCTCAAGCCGCGAACCCGGCACTCAGCCAGAGACTTGCCTTTGTTGTTTCAGGTATCAGGGACTCCCAGGGTCTGCACCTGGCGCCCAGAAGGGATCGGATGAGCACAAGCAGTAAACAGCAGCCTGCCAAGCATGTCCCACTATAGCCGATCCTCCACACCATGCCTTTGATCACATGAACTGCTCTCTGCACATTAACTAATCGTAAAGTAGCAAGTGTTTAAACATGTCATTATTTCACCTCCTAAAGAGTTTATTATCGTAGTTCCTTACATGCCTTTACCTTAACCGTTCATGTATTATGTTATTCACTAGTCTCATCTCATGGGGCGACTCACACTTGATTTATAATTAGTGGTGGAGCTGCTGACATAAATACACAGTTGATAACGTGCAAGCTAGACCCTAAACATGACAGCCATCTTTCACAACAATGTACTGCTATATACTCATACACTCAGTGCAACTAGCCATGATATACGCACATTCAGCCTTGCATGCTCAAATATAACACACTTCTGTCTAAAAAAAAAAAAAGAGAATGCAGCTTCTGAATGAATCTAGAATGGATGCTGTCCAGAAGGTGGGAGCGTCTGGGAGGGAGGGTCTGCTGCTGATTGGCTGGAATGTGTCTGCTGACTGTGAGGTATAGGGTCACAGTTTACTCAATGATGACGAATAGGGGGCGGACCGAACATCGCATATGTTTGCCCGCAGTGGCGAACGCGAACAAGCTATGTTCACCAGGAACTATTCGCATGCAAACTATTCGGGACATCTCTACCTGAAGGTAATGATTCTACTAGCCAGAACAAATTCAATAAGCTGTAGTTGTTCTGGTGACTATAGTGTCCCTTTAACCATGGTTAATATTATTATTGAAGAAAAAATAAATATACTTTGCATGATATAGAATTATTAGAACAATAGTAATAATATTAATATCCTAGCTGGGTTAAGGATAGAAATAACAGAGATTTTTAATATAGAAAGAAGTAGCTGCCACTATTCCCCCTGGTTAGAGAATGCTACAAAAGGCTGGTTATTGAGGATCCGATGGAACTGAATGAAAGATAAGGTTTTTATAGATTATGCTGATTGAATATGATATGACTTTTTAGAAAAAGGCCATGAAGAAGATAAATTAAAATGTGTGATAAAGTAGAAGGGAAAGATAGGAAATATTTACTGTTATATAGGGACAAAATGTAACAAAATTTATTTATGGATTTAGCAGTAATAATGCGATAAGGAATATACTTTGTAAAAATATTAATATAATATATATACACACACACACACACACAATTCACAATATATATAGTTCAAGTAGAGATTGTAGCCGTATTAGTCCAGTAAAAAACGGATACAATTTGTATCTTGTAATACCCTTTTTATTGGACTAACATCATTTTTTAATGACAGGCTTTCGGGAGAACCTCCCTTTCTCAAGTCTGAAGCATTTCTGAGCAAGACACACATAGAATTCAAAGTTGAGTTGTGATACAGGGGTTAAAGCGACATGAGTGCAGATAAGACACAGGTTTGATAGAAAATAGACGCCATTCTTGCAGAGGATCGTAAATATATTTCTGAAGATCAGAGTGAGGGGGGAGAGGGAGAAAAAAAAAACAAGCCGACAGTGCAGAAGAGTCAGTTTGTCATCATTGCTGCCTCAACATATTTTGTTTTTTTGTTTACAATAGTCAATAATACAATACTCAGCGTACACAGGGTTTTTCATGCATCGCTTATTTACATGCGACTTCTGAGATGTAGGATTGTTGGGTGGGTGAGAGATGGGTGGATTAGTGGGAGGGTGGGTGAAATTGAGGCTTCAGAAACTCCCCTAGCTCAGAGGCACGCAATATAAAGCTAACAGACACATTTTATACTAAGTTTATAAGCATTTATTACATACTTGTCTTGCTTTATTTTAGTTTTTATATTTGTGTAAAAAAGTGTTTGCTTGCTGGTTTAAAAAAAAAAAAAATTACAAAGGGGAGAAACGGAAAAATGTATTTACCCACTAAACAATAAATTATCATAATAGCAAAATAAATAGCACAATAGACTACAACCTTTCAAATTACCGAACAGACTAAATTTGTATTTCTCATGCTTCCCCGTCTCCTGTAGAGGGCATTGAATGTCATCTTTCTCACTTATTATGGTTGAAAGTCTTGTTATGTGAATGGAGGTCAGCTGAGGGAATTCATTAGTGATTTTTGAATGTCTTAATCCAGCAGGGACCTCCCATTTTAATGATATCCCAGTTGCATTTATCAGAAAAAGGAAGATTAGAATTGTATGAACGATAGAATTACGAGCAACACATGGTAGCAGAATTAAGTAATTGTCCTTGTGTAGACTGTTGATTGGAAACTGTTTGCTGCTAGTGTTGATACAAATCATGAGCAATTAAAATTCATAAAAATGTCAAGTAAGCTGTTATGCCCTGTGGTTAGTAATCAGCACACCAGTTAAACAAGTGATACAGATGAATAAATAAAACAAAAATGATTTCTGAAAATGATACAAATAGACTGTACTTGAGGAACCACGTATCTTCACGTTACACTAACCCTGAGCTTGACGACAGTGACCACAGATGGTTCATTTTCTCGAATTGCACCTAGATACGACTCTTTCTGAAAAGTTGGGGTGTTGTCATTGACATCCAAAACGTTGATGCGTACGCGCCCTGTGGTTTCCTCGCCACCCCCGTCCCTGGCAATGACTGTGAGGGTGTATCGCTGTGTGGTCTCGAAGTCTAATTTGGCGGTGATGGTGATAACCCCGGTGTCTTTGTCAAGAGAAAACCTACATGAAAAGACAAACACACAAAAATGTCCACAGCATTAATAAATTAATAGAAAAAGGTAACACAAATTTGGGCTTGGGGCCTTTTCATATTTCAGTGATGCTATTTGTGATAAAATGCATATTAAAGGAACCCTCCTATATATATTTTTTTTACAATTTAGTAGGTATACCCACAATGAAAGCATGAATTAATCTACGTATGCACATTTTCATTGGTGTGTATATATAAAAACAGCTTTCAAAAGCTGCAGATTTCTTATCTATAGCCTTTGCAAGCCCTCCCCTCCTTCACAGCCCAGACTTTCTGTGACGGTCCAATCACAGACTTTCCAATGCAGCTCAATGAGAAGTCTTTGCAATGAATATGCTCTAAACAATTGCTGCCTCTAGAGTTTAGCTCCACTCAACTAAACTACCAGGAAGTAATAAGTAAAAAGTTGTGTGATTGACAGCCAAGGGGGTGTAACAAGGTTAATTTAAAAAAAAAAAGTTTCTATCAAAATCTGCACTTTTTGTGATAAAAATGACACAATCTTCACACACAAAGCACTTAAGCAAGATAAAGTGCTTCAGGGGTCCGGAGTGTCCCTTTAATGTGCATGTATCCAGTATTAGTATAGTTCAAAACATTTTGAGACTTCAATTTTGCATGTGATTAAAATGTATCATACAATGTGTTTTTTTTCTGTATAAATGCTATTGCCAGTAATAAGGTTTCACATACAGAAAACCCCCACATTTAACACAGACCATTTTACGGGTGATTAGTCTGTTGAAGAGCATTTCTAATGACTTATTGCATATGAAAGTCTTTAAAACTGTTTTGCTGCAGCCCATCTACTGCCAATTTTTTATTTGATGTTTTCCCTTTTTAGGAGAGCCTTGAGTGACTAAGGATCATGATTGGAAATTACACTTGGTGTGCATAAAATATATTCTGTTTTTAGAGGACCTGTTACTTCTTTGAAAATCACATCATTGAATAAAATACTGAAAAACACTTACAGCTTGCGTTAACCTTTTTTCAGGTCATGCCTCATTTTTATATAGCAAAATACATTACAATTCAAATCAGGCACTGGCAGGGCACAACATGCAAATGAGGAGAAATAGAAAGCTTGGAGAAATATCTCCTTTTCTGTGCTGTGCTGACTACAAGGCACAAAAACAGAGCTTAAAACAATGACAGACATGTAGCGAACATGGAGGTGCCCATTTGCAGGATGTTATTACAGTGCTATAAACATGTTTAATTGTTTCCATTTTCACATCACAGGTGACAGTTTCCCATTGAACCACTACCCAACTTTTATAAACAGGTTGTCAATCTGTCTATCCATCTATCTGATAACAGAGCAAGTCATTCTTCGAAAACTACAATTTGTTGTCTATAAGAAACTGTTTATATAAAGTTTTTATAAGGTTTTCTGTTCCAAATGAAGCCTTAGTGCATAAGCTAACTTTGCGATATTCTGGTACAAAGCAACTCCATCTTAACGAACGAAACCAGTCTCATCAACGAAGTTTGTAAAATACGGTACTCACCTGTCTGGGTCATCACTGAAGAAATAGTTCACTTTTCCAAACGTTCCGACATCATTGTCTGTAGCCTACAAAAAAAAGTGTATGCAAAAATTATTTAAAAAAATATATATATTATTTTACATAATACATATATCTTAAGACAAACATGACTTAATACAGATCAAAGTACACCAACACACTTTTTCTTTTTCAAAATGGAAACGTCAAATCAATAAAATTATGATACCAAAACAGCAGGAGGGATAATATAGATTTTTCTGTGGTCTGTGATTACAACTCTCTCATTTTTGGATCATAGAGACTACAACCACCTCTTTCAACATCATTAACATAATACATCCAAGTACACTCTCTCAAAAAGGAACACATTGGTTTATAAAATCCACATGCATGTATGTTATTCTCCTGTTTACAAAATTTGGATTTTTATCTCCTTTACCTTACATACTTTACCATACATATATTGTGTGTTGTTTTCTTCATTATTACTATTATTATTATTATTATTTTATTATTTATATAGCGTCAGCAAATTCCATAGCGCGGTACAATGGGTGGACTAACAGACACGTAAGTATCAATGAACACAAATTTACACGTTTGCTTCCTTCTGTACTATCTATCATCACAAATAAATGACTTGTTCTTCGCTGGTTGCTTTACCATAATTGCATGACACCCTCCTTTGTAGTAACTATAACCACCGCACAGTCTTCTCTCTGCATTAACTACAATCACCATTCCTTGTTCTCTCAGCTTTATCCATGACCACATCATCACATGTGTATTACAAGCATACCTGCGGTACACGGGGGAATCCAGTTTTCCTCTGGGCTATAATTTCAATTTCCTTTTAATGAGTGTGTAAATAGCTTCACATTTAATCAATACAGTTTCTGGCTACTAGCCATTCTTTAGAAAACATATTGGCAAGAGAATCAATGACTAATTTTATTTAAGCAACGATCACCATTGTTTTAAGTTAGGCTGTGGGAGAGCGCCTTTCAATAAGCCAGCAAAGCACTCTCGATTAGTTATAGGATGTGACAATATGTTGCAGACATTCAGCAGTAAACGGTCTACGGATACATTGTTGAAAAGATTTTTTATTACTTAAAGTTGCTACAAAGCAGAACGTTATGTGCGTATAAAAGCATAGAAAATTGCTGATTAATGTATTGACTACTTTACTCCAATATTTCTTTGTCTGCTAACGTAAAATGTGAGCTACTGGTCTGTGCAGTAATGCAATGAGAATGTTGGTCACCTATCTTAGTAGAGGTAATGTGTACATTTTTTATTTTTTACATGGTGACCCCTTTAAGAACAATGGCCATGCCATCATAAGGTCTTTGGGGACCTTATTAGAGCATGCCATGTGCTATTCATTCAATGTTGTAGAATTACCATTGATAAAGAACAAGGACCATGTAAGGTGAAAGGATCTCTAAAGGGCACCTGTCAATTCTCTGGACATTTCCCCACTAAATATGAAAATCACCTTTAATTTGTGTTAACCTTTTTCTTCACACAAAGCTCTGTTTTCTGTAAAGTGTATGGAAACAAATTAGCAAATGGCACCACAATCCAGTTCAGTGTAGGCAAAGCAAGGGTACGCATTTCAAATGTGGTTGAGAACTAGACACGATAGGGGAGATTTAGCAATGTGTTACAGGAGGTCGCTGTCACAGAACCCCATTCCAATATGGATAGAAAGTAAAACATGAGCTATTGTCACTATGGGAGGGGGTTAAGGAGACCGCCTCGGTGCTTATTCTACCTCCCAGCCAGAATTGGGAGCCTCTGAGGACCACCTGGATCCATTCTGCACTTCACAGACACACACTCACACTCATGTACATATACACATACACAAGCAGTATATATGTTCAAGTATACACAAGTACACACACACTATACACAAGTACATACAATATGCATATAAATACAACCACATGCCCAAATATATGTACATGCACACCAACACATACATCCACCCACAAGCACCTACACATATACCAATGTGCTTACACATACATAGACCCATATTTATGTATGTGTATATATGTGTCTATGTGTGTGTGTGTATATATATATATATATACACACACAGTTGTAATCAATATTATTCAACCCCTATTAGAAATCAGGTTTATTGTCAATATGTACAGACTTTCAGCTGTTTGCAATGAACACATCAAACAAAAGCAATTGAAATAGCTCAACACAACGAATGCTTCAAATGGTTTCCCCAAATTCAACTTAAAATGTAACTTATAATGACTTCTTCAGTTGCTAAATTTTCAACCTCCTGAATAGAATCCCTCACAATAGCACAAATATACAAAACAGGTATTGTCTCAAGCATACCTGGTGCAACTAATCAAGGTTTTAATTAGTTGCACCAGGTGTGCTTGACCTGGAACACTTGAAATACCTCAACTGGCTAGGGTTTTTTTTGAGTTTCACATTTGACTGCATGTTAGAAATATGGCTAAGTCAAAAGAATGGTCCACAAAGTTAAGAAAAGAGATCATCACCCTTCACAAACCAGGAAGAAGATACAAATAAGATAGTGATGGCACTGAATTTTCCTAGAGACACCGTTGGAAGCATAGTTTGCAAGTTCGAAGTTGAAGGAACAGTGGCTACACTACCTGAACGGGGCAGAAAAAGGAAGCTATCAATGGCTGCAACCAGATTTCTTAGAAGGCAGGTTCTGGGAAACCCTTAAGTGACTGCAAAAGACCTGTGTGGGAGGTAAGATGGATTCATTGAAGTATCAGGAAATCCTAGAAGAAAATGAAGCTTGGGTGTCATTGAACCTTCCAACAAGACAATGATCACAAGGATATCTCAAATTATACCAAGGCTTTTTTTTGCAGATAAAGTCTTGGGAAATTCAACAGTGGCCATTACAGTCACCTCACTTGAACCCCATAGAAAATATCTGGTGGGACTTGAAGAAGGTGGTTGTAGCACGCAAACCCAAAAATATTACTGAACTTGAGGCCATTCCTCATGAGCAATGAGCTAAGATTCCTCAGGAACACTGCCAGAAGCTGGTGTCTGGCTATGCATTTTGAAAGTGTTGAATAGTGAAAGTGTTGAATAATTTTTGGGACTGGAAAAGTCATTATAAGTTGCATTTTCAGTTGAATTTGGGGAAACCACTTGAAGCATTGGTTGAGCTATTTCAATTGCTTTGTTTGATTTGTTCATTGCAAACAGCTGGAAGTCTGTAAATTTATATAAACTACATTGATAAGAAAAGCTCACTTCCACAAAACAAATTATACCATAGGGACTGTAAAACAGCAAAACGATTGGTGCACTCCTGTAGATGCTCGATAAATGCTTGATGAATACGTTCAGTTGAAACATAACGATTTTCAAACTGATGATGATTACACAGCCACGGTTACATTCACCCGTGAACATTTCTATAAATATGCGCTATAACTGGTGGCTTTGACTTTCTATACTGACGTTGGTTAATACACAAAACACACTCAATGACAAATGACGATGGTAAGTAAATACACTATTGATGGTGAATGGTTCATTTCTTTGATAATCAGTTTTATTACAATTATGCTATGACATGTTAAGCTATTATTATTATTATTTTATTCTTTATATAGCACCAGCAAAATTCTGTAGCGCTGTACACTTCCACTGTTATTTCCCATTTATTTCAGGTAATATTCTGTAACAAAGGCAGCTTACGGAGCATTACAGCTCCTCCATATATTCTCATTTCCATGAAATAAATAAACAGGTGCTAATAGCCTTCAGTTCCTCCATAAACTCTGCACATAGTAAATAAAATGTATTAATTTAAAAAGCTTTTATGCTTCAAAGTTGTTCTAGGTGGTTTACCTCCCTCTGTAACCAGCAATAACGTGAGATCTCCATTTTCTAAATTGAGATGGAAGTTTTAACAGTGTGTTTTGATCTGACTTGGCTTTGACTGTTAAAGCTTCACACAAGATTCTCTGCCACCTGGGCAAAGCTACGTTATGCCCCATTAGGGAAAGTAGCTGAGATGCCATCAGCCAAGCTTCCTCTCTTCCAGCATGACCTGTCCTGCGACCTGTGTCTCTTTAGAATGCTTTGAGAGATAGGGATCATGAAGTAAATGTGGACCTTGCAGCTGTCCATTGACATCCAGATGGTTAACATGGCACGAAGCCAATGCTGCAAAGGGCTCAAAAACAACCAGCAATTTTAATAAAAGGTGACAATATCTTCCTCCAGCAGGGCACTGTTTACATTGCATCAGCGTGAAAAACAAAAGTGACAGTATGAGGAACGCTTTAGCACTGTAGATGGATGAAAAGTTTCTACTGCCTATAAAATGGCAGACCATCTACTTTTGGTATGATGTCCAGCACTTAAAAAAAAAGTTGTTTACTTTTCCCTTTACTGTCATGTGATATGAGCACAATGAATGCATGCGTCTGCATTTGAGCAAAATAATAGGCTGTATGTATGCACCATAAACCAATTAATATTAAGTGCATTTATAAGGTATTATATAAAGCATCTATAAATATTAAGTGTGTTTTATTTTTTGCATAAGGTATATGTTCTCCCAGACATAGCAAAACATAAAATATCCAATTATATTTTGTACTTTTTTTCCCCAACACCTTTTTCTACACACCTAAGTCATGTTCTATTTTACTAAGGCAGGTTCTAACTACATACAGATGCTGAAACCTGTGAAACATACCTGAAAATATTACTTTCCCCCGTTAAGAATTTTAGCACAAGTACCCGGGTACATTCATTGTCCTTAAAATATATGATGATTTTTCTACATCCTTTTAAGTCTGGGATAAGTGGGAAGTTTTATTGACTGCAAAGTACATTCTCAATACAACATCTAACTTAGCTTTTAGTCCCACAAAGAGTATAATGTTCATGGCAGGAGGAAGCAGGTCCTCAACTGCTCATCAGCCGCATCCTTTTACACCAAGAGAGCCCTTAAAATCAAGTCTGCAATCAGCCATAACTCAAAAAAAATCAATGCATTCTAGAGATTCAATTCTTTTGCAATCTATACATTGCTATTATCAGCAACATTATGTTTTATTTGATATCTTTGTAGCCCATCTAGACAATATAAGATGGCCAATGAGAATTATACTGTATTAGTGTAAGGGAGAAAATAAATACGCATACATTTCATAACTTGGAAGTTAAGTATATGCACATAATTCTAATAAGATAAGTAGTAAGCAAGTGTCCATACCTAACGGATGTTTTCAGACTTTTGGTTTGTGTCACATGAAGGCTTTCAATGCAATCGCAACACAAAAATGCCACAGCATTGTTATGCTGAAGTTATAAATATGAATTGACTTTTAAAATTGTGCTCAACTTTAGCAATCATTGTTGATCACACCATCTCAAAATAGTGAGATTAACAACAAACAAAATGGAAACTTTCCACCCCATAACAATTGTATATCAGTGAAGTCATCAAGGGGGGATGGAGTCCGTGGAAGCCTTCTTACCTTACTCACCCTTTGTGAGTAACAGTACTGTAAACTATTAAAGAAAAGTTTATCCTGGTAAGGTAAGAAGGTACCCATGGTTTCCTCCTACCAGTTAAACGTTGAAATGCTCCACCCCACCACTTTTTGCCCAATGGACCCTTAAAGGTCAATGAAACCCTCACATTGTTACAAGAGGACTTCAAGCCTAAAAGCCATCATAGATACAACCTCACATAGACACAAACCTTACATGAGAAATATCTTCTTTTTCACAGAATTTTATCTTTAATTCTTCAATGTCGTACCTACAGTATTAGGAACTGAGAGATGGATATGCCTTTTGCCCCCCTCCTTCCCCATCCACAATTTTTAAATTGAACACAGCAAGATATGCACAATGCATCATAGTGACATACTTTATTGTTGTGTTTGTTGCACTCGGAGGTTATAGGTGCAGTCCTTCTGGTTATATCAAACCATTTTCAGTTGATTTGACAAATACTGCTTGTGCCCCTCCTTTAATTTATAAATGTGTCCCTTACTTTTCTATAATTGCATTATTTGATTCTCCACTACCTAAGCATCCAAAATGTTTAAGATTTTTTAAGTGGGCATGTCAGGTATCTTTAGTTGTATATCTTTTTATATGTCAATATTTAAAATACCCCTTTCTGTCTCATTAGAGATATCTTTGCCAGAAGCTACATAGTTACATAGCTGAAAGTTCAGCCTTCTTCACATTTGTTGTTTGCTGTTGATCTGAAAGACGGCAAAAAAAAAACCAAAAAAAAAAAAAACAGTTTGAAGCACTTCCAATTTTGCAACAAACTAGAAAAAACAATTCATTCTTGACCCCAGAATGGCAGTCAGATTAGTCCTTGGATCAAGAAGCTATTACCCTACATTGAATATTCTGTTTTTGCAAATATGCATCTAGTAGCTGTTTGAACATCTGTATGGATTCTGATAAAACCACTTCTTCAGGCAGAGAATTCCACCTCTTTATTGTTCTTACAGTAAAAAAAACATTTTCTTTGCCTAAGACGAAATCTTCTTTTTTCCAGTCTAAACGCATGACCAAGTGTCCTATGTAAAGTCCTGTTTGTGAATAGATTTCCACACAATGGTTTGTATTGGTACCGAATATATTTGTATAATTTTATCATATCCCCTCTGAGGCGAATTTTTTCTAAACTAAAGAGATTTAGAAGCTCAAGGAAGCAAGGTAAAAGGTTAGTGTAGGACCCACCTGAGAGGTTTTCCTTGACGTGGCAGGTGGGCTAAAGTCTCTCATGGCCATTGGAGAAACTAAATAACCTCCATTTGTTTAAATATGCATAGGGATTTGGGAAGAACGCATTACATGTCATTTATTTGTTTTAATTTGGCAATGATATATGATACAGACAATATGTGGTTATTACATACAGTGGTATATAGTCAAAGAATATAGTAGTGAAACCAGGAGGCTGCACTCACCTTAACATGCATAAATGGGGTGCTGCTGTGGCCAATTCGTACAATACACAAGATCCAGCACACTCACTCATCCACTAAACAACAACTTCAATACTCACAGATTGTATTAGTTTTTTTAATGAGTTTTTTTTTTTAATTCACCTACCGGTAATCTAGGCAAAAATAATTGGGGTTCAGTTACAGTATATGGTCATACATTGCATAAGCCTGCCACAATGTCAATCTTTGGCAGGTCCTATTCTAACAACCTAATGTCAGCTCTTATGGGATTAACCGACTTACTTGAAAAACAAATTCCATATGGGGCTCTCTGCAGTGCAAGGCTGAAAAGGAAGGGCCCTAAAATGAGGCACCTGTGACAGGGAGGGGTGCAAAACCAAGAAGTTGGCTCACACTCCCAAATATATATATAGGTTTTATTGACATTATCAATCCAGAAGTAATTTGCCTAATGGCCCTAAGCCATATTTTTGGCCAGACAAGAGGGCAGAGTCATCTGGAACTACATAGCCATAGCAAGTTTGATTTGCCAGTCAATGGCAATCAAATTAATTCACCTAATACCTGCATTGTTAGAACTAATATTAATTTAGATATATCATTTTGAATTAGTGGGGTAATGGGCTTCT
Organism: Pelobates fuscus; assembly: GCF_036172605.1. Taxonomy (NCBI): domain Eukaryota; kingdom Metazoa; phylum Chordata; class Amphibia; order Anura; family Pelobatidae; genus Pelobates; species Pelobates fuscus. The sequence continues at coordinate 131,029,588 of NC_086326.1, forward strand.
TGATCCCAGGAGATATCTGACTGCCATTCTGGAATCGAGAAGGATTTTTTCCCCTAGTTTGTTGCAAAAGTAAAAAGCACTTCAGACTGGAGTTTGCCTTCTTTTGTATCAAGAGATAAAAAGATGTAAAAAAGGCTGAACTTAAAATGTGTTTTTTCTTCTCTTTACTAGAACATATGTACTCCCACCGTACGTGTTCTTCTCGACCATAATAAAACCTTCCCCATTTGATCTGTAGTTCTGACGACACGCTGTGGTAACGTATTTTACAAAGTAGACCACATGTCCAAGACATTCTAACCTGGAAGCAGGGCCGGCGCGTCCATAAGGCGGCAGAGGCGGCCGCTTTAGGGCGCACCGGCTCTGGGGGCGCAAGATTCCAGTGACCGGCAGGAGGGAAGCGCTCCCTCCTGCCAGGTCACCTTCTGGACCCCCGGCGGGCGGCAGTGTTCTAATGAGAGGCGGCGAGGGAGCTCTAACCTGTCTGCTCTGCTCCCTCGCGCACTGTCTGCTGATGCCGCGGGAGACGGAATATGACATCAAATTCCGTCTCCCGCGGCATCAGCAGACAGCCCGCGAGGGAGCAGAGCAGACAGGTTAGAGCTCCCTCGCCGCCTCATTAGAACACTGCCGCATGCCGCACTGAAGCCACAGGGACAGATCCACATCAGATCTCCAGGTAGGGAGGCTGGGTGAATATTATTAATAATTTGTGTGTGTCTGAAAGTGTATGTGTGAGTGTGTGTTTGTCTGTGAGTGTTTGTCTGTGAGTGTGTGTGTCTGTGTATGTGTTTGTCTGTGAGTGTGTGTGTCTGTGTATGTGTTTGTATGTGAGTGTGTATGTGTGAGTGTGTGTCTGTGTATGTGTGTGTGAGTGTGTGTCTGTGTATGTGTTTGTCTGTGAGTGTGTGTATGTGTCTGTGTATGTGTCTGTGAGTGTGTGTATGTGTGAGTGTGTGTATGTGTCTGTGTATGTGTCTGTGGGTGTGTGTCTGTGTATGTGTTTGTCTGTGAATGTGTGTGTATGTGTATGTGTTTGTCAGTGAGTGTGTGTGTCTGTGTATGTGTTTGTCTGTGAGTGTGTGTGTATGTGTCTGTGTGTGTATGTGTTTGCCTGTGAGTGTGTGTGTCTGTGTATGTGTCTGTCTGTGAGTGTGTGTGTATGTGTCTGTGTGTATGTGTTTGTCTGTGAGTGTGTGTCTGTACGTGTGTGTGTGTTTATGCATTTGTGAGTGAGTGTGTGTGTGTGTCTGTAAATGATTGTATGAATGTGTGTCTGTCAGTGTATGAGTGTGTTTTGTCAGTGTGAGTGTCTATCAGTGTGTGTTTGTGAGTGTGTCAAATCAGTGAGAGTATGTTTGTGATTGAGTGAATGAGTGTGTGTCAGATCAGTGAGTCTGTGTCTGTCAGTGACGCATTGAGTGTGTGTGGCTGTTAGTGTGTATACACCACTGAGTGTAGCGTGGTGGAGCGGAGCGCAGTACAGGAGCTTCTGTTTCCTGTACCTGGCCAGACTGACAGGAAGTGCTCACCGAGAGAGGACTTCCTGTCAGTCCAGCCAGGTACAGAAAACTGAAGCTCCTGTAGAGGATCTGCTCCGCAACGCTACAAGACAGGTAGGAGGCACACCAGGGTGGGGGGTGCACCAAGGGACAGAGAGGAGAGGGGAGAGAAACACCAAGGGACAGGGAAAAGGGGGAGGGGAGAGGAACACTAAGGGACGGGGAAGAGGGAGGGGCTGGTTAGGCGGCACATAGGTGAAGATGTTAATTTTAGAGGGAAGGGGCGGAAAAATGCATCTTCGCCTATGTACACAAAAATCCTTGCACCGGCCCTGCCTGGAAGCGGCAGAGAATCCCCCCTTCCATAGGTGGCTGTTACCAGATTAGTAAGTGCAGAGCTCTGTTCTATTAAACCTCTGGTTTGTGGCTGCTCAGGTTAATTAAATTACCAACTAAAATGTTTTAAAGTGACGTTTTGTTTTTTTACTGTTGATATTGGAAAAATAAAGCATTCTTTATGTGACCTCCTAGACAGGTAATATGTATATGGACACTCATTGTTATGGAACTGTAATGGAAGGTACCTTGACCCCAGGCTCAAGCTACTAAGATGACCAGATGTCCAGTCTGTTCTGAGGCACTCGGATTTGGGAAATAATAAAATGTCGCTACTTTTGCAGAAAACAAAAAGACTGAACGTGATAGATGCATGTGTCTTTTCAGCTATGTAATTATGTAATGTATTTCCAATGGTATAAAATCAGTTCTGATAAACTAATGTAAAATGTTATTATTCTAAATATGAAATCTTTATTCAGTTGCAAATACTACATTTATAATAACTAGCAAGAATTTCGGAGGACATCTATCTAATACTTGCAACAATTCCTATCATAGATTCCTATGCATAGATTTGATATTGTTGGATAGGCTTTCCAAATACATTAATATTTTGGGATAAACTTTTCAGATGACCTATTTGACATATTAAGATATCAAAACATATATCATATATAGAAAAAAATTGTCAACGAATAATAAAAAACTTTTTTATGACATTAAATCATCTTAAAAGTTTATCCAAAAATATTGATCCATTTGGAAAAAATGTCCAAAAATATTGGATAGAGGCCATGACATCACCCTGCAACTGTATCCAGTGTATATGTTAGATGTGGCACAAAAAAAATTCAAAGATGTCTATAAAGCATAGGTTAAGCTGAACGGCACCATGTTTAATACTAACATCCCATTCTACCCAGATTGCAGCATGGCCGAGTGGTGACGTGGCAGAGCTATGAATGTCCCTCAGTCCAGTTTGTCACAGGCGCCCGAAAAATAAGTGTGGAATATGAAAGGTTGAAGTGACAGGATATAATGATAAATCCCTGCACTCCCACTCACTCACACAGCTACTCAGAGTTCCACTAAAAATTGTCAGAGGAACATGCATAGTGTCTGATGTGTTCCTACTTGCATATACTACTTCAGGACAGTACAGTGTTGGAATTTTTTGAATTAGTAATCCATATGATTGTATACCATTTAATAAATCTCTCTGCAAAATTATGTTTTGCAGAGAGATTTATTATTATTGTTGAGTATGGTTCCTTCTAAGTCAGTGGTTTCCAACACAGTCCTCAATGCAACCAAAAAAAAACTAAACAATTTAATATTCTGATCCTGTGGGTATACTGGTAAATCTTGGGCCATTGGAGTACATTGAGAAATTAGTCGTGGACCACAGTTCTAAGCAACATGATTTAACTCAAAAGATCAAACCTCAATAATTGTCATCAGCCACAGCTCAAACAATTGAAGAATAAGTGTAAACACAGCTTTTATGAATACAAATTTTGTTCTAAGAGAAAATAGGTTTTGTTAAATTAAAGAAACTACTAAAAAGCATTAATGACACTTACTATATCTAAAATATGGGAGTAAATTACAAAACAGTACATTTAAATGTGTATGAAAACAAAATGAAATGCCTCTAATGGAATTGTTCAAGTGATTTATTATTCTCATACGTTAATAGCTGCATGATATTAAATTATACGGACACCTCCACAAAGCTTTTTTTTTTTTTTTTTTTTCATTTTAAAATGAAAAATCCGTGTGCAGATATTATTCATCATAATCATACCTAGTTTACTCTTTAGAAACATTATACTTTCTTTTTGGTTCCACTCTTCAGATAAAATTCTTTTTATTTTGCATGTATGTTTACATCATAGACAAGTTTAATTAAAAAGTATAACAAAAAATGTATGACCACTATATGTCTAAGTACCAACACTCAATCAAAAAGTGTGCCCTCCAAATACCAAACTAGAAATTAAACATACAAAAAAGTCTCCACAAAATAGGAGATTATACCACCTTAAGAGATAAACCAGAAGAAAATCCAGATATCTAGAAAAGAATCAAGATCAACATAGGGTAAGTCTACAGATTACACTCACGAGAGGTAAGATGAATTCAAGCCCATCATGTACAATCCAACCGGAAAGCTGTGTGCATTTCTGAGGGGACGTATATCTTTATAACTTGCAATGGAAACAAAAGGCAAAAGATAGTACAGATTGTAAAAATACAAAACATGGTTTATTTAGATTGCACTAACAGAAAAGTAGTAAAAATTCAGCATGTCTCTGCATATAGCAGATCTATGTGGAGTAAAGCTGGTCAGAAACGATTGGAAACATACGAATGGAGTCCCGGGACAAACCAGCCCAAAAAGTCCCTTGAGGTTAATCCTACGCGTTTCGTCTGTGAAGACTTCTTCAGGGATATACCTCCCTCATCCCTGGTATCGTTTAAAATAGCAGGGTTAATCCTCCGATGGGTATCAGCTGTGTTTCCGGATCGGCGATGCATTCCAAGCTAGAACTCTTCCGCTTCTGTCAATGTCTGTTTCCTGCACCCATACGTCATGTGTTCCACAATGGAACGCAAAGTCCATTCTCATTCAAATTCTATTGTAATGGGATCAAGGGGAACAGGGAGGTATATATGTATATATATATATATATATATATATATATATACCTTACAAGCCAAAATTAGGCTTTTGTTACGACCTGGACAAAATTTGTTAATTTTAAAAGCCTATCATCAGGATAAGGGTATCATCAGGATAAATAAAATATATCCTGACAAACATATAAAACTACAGTCGCAAGAAAAAGTATGTGAACCCTTTGGAATGATTTGGATTTCTGCACAAATTGGTCATAAAATGTGATCTGATCATCATCTAAGTCACAACAATAGACAATCACAGTCTGCTTGAACTAATAACACACAAAGAATGAAATGTTGCCATGTTTTTATTGAACACATCATGTAAACATTCACAGTGCAGGTGGAAAAGGTATGTGAACCCCTAGACTAATGACATCTCCAAGAGCTAATTGGAGTGAGATGTCAGCCAACTGGAGTCCAATCAATGAGATGAGATTGGAGGTGTTGGTTACAGCTGCCCTATAAAAAACACGCACCAGTTCTGGGTTTGCTTTTCACAAGAAGCATTGCCTGATGTGAATGATGCCTCGCACAAAAGAGCTCTCAGAAGACCTACGATTAAGAATTGTTGCTGGAAAGGGTTATAAAAGTATCTCCAAAAGCCTTGCTGTTCATCAGTCCACGGTAAGACTAATTGTCTATAAATGGAGAAAGTTCAGCACTGCTGCTACTCTCCCTAGGAGTGGCCATCCTGTAAAGATGACTGCAAGAGCACAGCGCAGACTGCTCAATGAGGTGAAGAAGAACCCTAGAGTGTCAGCTAAAGACTAACAAAAGTCACTGGCAAATGCTAACATCCCTGGTAGCGAATCTACAATACGTAAAACACTAAACAAGAATGGATTTCATGGGGGGATACCACAGAGGAAGCCACTGCTGTCCAAACAAAACATTGCTGCACGTTTACAGTTTGCACAAGAGCACCTGGATGTTCCACAGCAGTACTGGCAAAATATTCTTGGACAGATGAAACCAAAGTTGAGTTGTTTGGAAGAAACACACAACACTATGTGTGGCGAAAAAGAGGCACAGCACACCAACATCAAAACCTCATCCCAACCGTGAAGTATGGTGGTGGGGGCCTCATGGTTTGGGGCTGCTTTGCTGCGTCAGGGCCTGGACGGATTGCTATCATCGAAGGAAAAATGAATTCCCAAGTTTATCAAGACATTTTGCAGGAGAACTTAAGGCCATCTGTCTACCAGCTGAAGCTCAACAGAAGATGGGTGTTACAACAGGACAATGACCCAAAGCATAGAAGTAAATCAACAACAGAATGGCTTAAACAGAAGAAAATACGCCTTCTGAAGTGGCCCAGTCAGAATCCTGACCTCAACCTGATTGAGATGCTGTGGCATGACCTCAAGAAAGCGATTCACACCAGACATCCCAAGAATATTCCTGAACTGAAACAGTTCTGTAAAGAGGAATGGTCAAGAATTACTCCTGACCGTTGTGCACGTCTGATCTGCAACTACAGGAAACGTTTGGTTGAAGTTATTGCTGCCAAAGGAGGTTCAACCAGTTATTAAATCCAAGGGTTCACATACTTTTTCCACCTGCACTGTGAATGTTTACATGGTGTGTTCAATAAAAACATGGCAACATTTCATTATTTGTGTGTTATTAGTTTAAGCAGACTGTGATTGTCTATTTTTTTTTTTTAATTCTTTATTTTTGCAGTGCATTTAATGAATACAAACTGGCTCGAGGTACCCCAACAGCAATCCTCGAGTTGCTTAGCATAAGTAACAAGTAGGGTAATTGCTGGACAATGCACATTTTTTAGTTTATAATAGCAATAACGTTAGTGAGACATTAGAGCAGTATTAGTAGATTGAGTAACAAACATAACATCTAACTTGCCCCCTTACTGATAAAGGATAGGTATTTAATAAGAATAGTCAGGGTAAGATAAGAGGTACAGGAAAGTATACCACCCCAGACATCCCCAATACATCTGAGTGACAACCCTTAGTAAGGCAGCATAATAGACTTCTTTATCTTCTAGACCTGTCGATATAAAGTGGGAGTGAGGAGCTTGTAAGAAACATACGTGTGGCAAGCAATAAGTCTGATTCGGCTTGGTTACCCCTGTCTGGGTATGCGCTGGGGGCCTGGGGCCCTGGGGCCATCCAGTTGATCATCCTATCCCCATTAAAGGGAATTTAGTGTCCCAGCTTGCTTGGATTCTCAGGCTCAGCAGGGCTCTCTGCAAATTGTCTTGCTGCTGTCGCTTTTCATTCCTCTCTCCGACCCCGTGTGTTTCCGTCTGCGTGTTGTTGGGGGTTTTGGGCTTCGGGGTTTGCAGGTGGGCTAGAATTACCGCCTTGTGCCGCTTAGGCCACCTCCACTGCCTCCGGTATGTTGGGCTCGTGGAGTGAGCAGCAGGGCACTTCGGAGAGTAGCAGGATGATTCTGGAGGTGCCTTGGTGGGCTCAGTTGGTATCAGCAAACTCTACAGCTTCTTCCAGAAGGCTTCAAAGATTGCCTCTAGGCGCCGGTTTATATCCGGCATTTCCCCTCCAGGAGTCTGAAGACTCGTGTCGTCCGCCATCTTGGGTGTTGTTTCACCTCGCACGACGATGTTCACGGCACTGCTGCAGCTCCCCGATGTAGTTTGGGGGCTATCAGGGTGGGGACCGGGATGACCCCCGCCGGTCCAGAGGGGGGGTAGCAGGGCTCCAGGTACATGTTCAGCACTTCGATCGTGCCAGTCAGGGAGAGCGGCCGCCTCTCCCCTCCTCAGCGCTTACCAGGCCTCAGTGGAGCTTGGCATCTGGAGTGCTTGAGAGGGCTGTTGAAGGCATACCCAGGTCGGGTCTTCAGTTTTTGTAGCTGGAGGTAAGTCGCTTGTTGCCCGGTCTCGGGTATGTCAGCCAAAACAGTAGGTTTGATTACTGCGTCCCTGGGAGCTCACCAGAAACACATCCAGTCGCCATGATTGTCAGGCCCCGCCCCCGTGATTGTCTATTGTTATGACGTAGATGATGATCAGATCACATTTTATGACCAATCTGTGCAGAAATCCATATCATTCCAAAGGGTTCACATACTTTTTCTTGCAACTGTATATAAAATGTCTGAATAAAGATACATAGAATATCTAAATACAGTATACATAGAAAAATGTATATATGAAAATGAAAAATATCAATATAAAAATATATTAAAACATTATTGTCCTTGTCTGAGCCAAAAAACCTTATACATAAAAATAAAACACAAATTGTACAGAAAATCACAAAAAATACCAAAAAATACATTTCATGAATCCTATTAGACATGTGCAATTCGTTTCGGTCCGAATATGAATTCGGACAAATTTTGGGCAATTCGGACATTTGGGTACTTCCGAAGTGTTGAAGTGCCGAAGTTGCAGAAGTTCTGAAGTGTCAAAGTGCCGAAGTTCCGAAGCACAGTATTGCCTAAGTACTAATATACTTACCCAGTTAAAGAAGAAGAATGTTACACTGTATACAATTTTAAATAAAAAGTATACAAACATAGCCAGGATTCACCTGTAAGCATTTGCAACACTTACAACAATCAAGTAACATACATTCATATAAAATGTAAGTTACTTGGCCAGTCAATGTAATGACAGGAATGAATAAGTAGATAACTCCCTAATTCCCTGGTATTAGGGAGCTATCTACTAAAAGGCTGAAAGACCTAAATTGGCCTTTCAGCCAAATTTACTAATACTAAGTAAAGATTAGTAAATTATGCCCCTACTCGCTATACCGCACTGTTAAAAAAAAACAAAAGGCCCCCCTTTCCGAGCCCCCACCCGCAACGCACGAGTGGGGGCATTTAAACTAAAGGGGGGACCTATTGCCCCTCGGCCCGCAGCCCTGAGCGGCGGGTTGGGGCCCTTATGTAAAATAATGGGGGGGAAACCTATGTTCCTCCCCCCGGCCCCCACCGCTGAGCGGCGGGTGGGGGCGCTAAATCAGAATAGGGGGGGACCTAATCTCCTCCCCCCTGGCCCCCACCCCAGAGCGGTGGGTGGGGACCCTAAATTATAATAAGGGAGGACCTAATGTCCTCCCCCGGCCCCCACCTCTGAGCGGTGGGTGAGGGCCCTACAGTAAAATAAGGGGGGGGACCTAATGTCCTCCACCCTGGACCCCACCCCTGAGTGGTGGGTGGGGGCCCTAAATACTAGTAAGGGGGGGACCTAATGTCCTCCCCTCTGGCCCCCACCCCTGAACGGTGGGTGGGGGCCCTAAATACCAATAGGGGGTGGACCTTTTGTCCTCCCCCCCCGGCCCCCACGCCTAAGCGGCGGGTGGGGGCCCTAAAATGTTAACGCCCCTCCCAGGTGACTAGGGGTCCCCAAACCCCTAGTCACCCCCTCCCCACCAAAAAAAAGTTAACCCCCTACCTACCCTCCTCACCCTAAAAATAATGAGGGGGGACCTTTAAGTAAGAACCTGTAAAAAAAAAAATATTACCATTTGATTTTTTCTTTCTTCTAAAATCTTCTTTTTTCAGCCCCAAAAAGGCCAAATAAAAAGCCATAATAACCGACGCACTTAAAAAAAAAAAAACGAGCGCCCAAAAAAATAATCCATCTTCACCCATGGAGGGCTCCGCGCAGACTGAGCTCTGCAGGGCGGGGGAAGGCTTATAAAGCCTTGCCTCGCCCTGCAGTTAGGCTCAGAGCACTCTGATTGGTGGGTTTAAGCCAATCAGAGTGCTCTGACAGGTAAATGAAGAGACTGACAGGTAAGTCTCTACATTTACCTGTCACAGCACTCTGATTGGTTGGTTTGAAATCCACCAGAGTGCTCTGTGTCATTTTACACAGCATGGAAAAAGTTCTTTGGAATTTTCCCACGCTGTGTAATTTGACTCATAACACTCTGATTGGTTACTTAATCCACCAATCAGAGTGTTATGAGTCAAATAGTTAGCTTCAATTTAGGGCCCCCACCTGCCGCTCAGGGGTGGGTGCCAGGGGGAGGACATTAGGCCCCCCCCTTATTAGTATTTAGGGACCCCACCCACCGCTAAGGGGTGGGGGCCGGGGGGAGGAAAATAGGTCCCCCCCCCATCATTTTACTTTAGGGCCCCCACCCGCCGCTCACTGTGTGTAAATTAAGGGGATTATTATCTAAACTTAGTTTTCACACAAAGTGGTGTCTATGTATATATCTGTTTTTCTGGGTCAATAGGAGGACCCTAAGAGTGCTACAGCTGCTGATAATTAAATTGATATCACACCCCAAGTATTAAGCACCTCAATTCACACGTATAAGAAAAACTGTGTTTTTCTTTCCTTTGTTTTGCATAGCTTAAACATAAGGTTGTAAAAAGAAATCAATATATTGGGAGAGTTTCGAAGACAAAGAATCTATACCGCTAATTATAGGACAGCCTCGGGGATTTTTTAAATCCTTGTGGATTTTTGGAAGAAAATAAAAAATTGCTAATTTGCAATCAGTGTTAAACGAAAAATGTAATTAATCCTGAGAGATTATTGCTTTCTATTTCCCAGGTGACAAAAGGCAACCTAACTCCTTTAGATGTAATTGTGTAGGATCCTTTTTGAAAATTTTGTATGTAGAACTATCTCCCAAAATACTATGAGTTTCCTTCTTCTAAAATTGACATCTCATGATGACTGCCCCCCCTCCCTTGTCTGCCTCTTTTATGACCAGGTTATGATTATCTGTAATCTGTTTTATTGTTTGCCTTTCTTGTTTAGTTAGATTAGGGGAGAATTTGTTACTGGAAATTTTGTCCAGGCCGTCCTGTACTAGTTCATTAAATAAATCGAGATGTTTACTTTTTTCGGTCCAAGGACAGAAATTTGATTTATTTTTCAATTTCGAATGCATAATGGGGATTTGTTGTATATCTGGATTTTCTATATTAATGTATTTTGATTCTATTAATGTATTTTTGATTCTATTAGAATGAGTATGCTTTTCAAAGAATATTTTCCTCATTAACTTCTTTAGAAACATTTGATTATCTAGAAATAAAGAGAAAGGCTTGGGATTGGTTGCTGGGGCAAATTTCAATCCTTTTTTAATAAGTGAAATGTGTAGACAAATCTATATCTGAGATATTAAAAATACCTTGAAGTTTTTCTAAAACAGTCTGCCTGGATTTGGGGATTGTGTTATGTTCTGTGTGTCTATCTCTATGTGGGATCTTTTTTTGTTCGGAGATCTTAAGCTGTGAAATCTGTTTTGAACGGATGAATTGTACTGACTGTTGTTTGGATTTTGGCTTGGCTCCCTGCCTAAAAAAACCTTCTGAGGTGGGTCTTGTTTGTCTTTATGGGAATGAATGGTTCTAGAACCAGCGCCTAATTGTTCCTGTGTATCATTTCTCATTATCTTTTTGTTGTGATCTCGGTGAGTATTATTTTCTCTATAACTATCGGAATTTTTCTGTTGGTGTCTTTAGGGAATCTAGAAATGTAATTATTTATATTTTTTGAATCCCTATATTTATATTTGTTCTGACTAAATGTGGACCAATTTCTTTGTTTCCCAGTCCTATAGTCTTCTTGATCTTATTTACATTTTGAGGCTTTGTTAGAAGAGATTTTGTCATCAATGATATTAATTGTTTCTTTTAGTTTGTGATATTTCTGTTCTGTTACATTACTCTTTATAGCTAATGGTTTCAGTCTCTATTATATTGATCTCACTTTCTAGGTTAGATAGAGATCTCTTTAGAAATTCAATGAGACTTTTCATATATTTCAAAGGAACATTCCTCGCTAGCTTGATTCCATTCCTCCATGAGCTGTTTATCCTCTAAACCAAAAGCGGGTGTTTTTAAGACCATTAACCCTATGGGAATAATATTGGAAGCAAGGTACTTTTCTAGGGAGGTCCTTAACCCTATGGGGATACTATTGGAAGCAAGGTACTTTTTTAGGGAGGTCCTTAACCCTACGGGGATAATATTGGAAGCAAGGTACTTTTCTAGGGAGGTCCTTAACCCTACGGGGATAATATTGGAAGCAAGGTACTTTTCTAGGAAGGTCCTTAACCCTACGGGGATAATATTGGAAGCAAGGTACTTTTCTAGGGAGGTCCTTAACCCTACGGGGATAATATTGGAAGCAAGGTACTTTTCTAGGGAGGTCCTTAACCCTATGGAGATAATATTGGAAGCAAGGTACTTTTCTAGGGAGGTCCTTAGCCCTACGGGGATAATATTGGAAGCAAGGTACTTTTCTAGGGAGGTCCTTAACCCTATGGGGATAATATTGGAAGCAAGGTACTTTTCTAGGGAGGTCCTTAACCCTATGGGGATATTATTGGAAGCAGGATACTGTTCTAGGGAGGTTATCTCCCACCATTTTATTTGTCTCTTTCTCCCAAAAAATTCTCTAAAGTGTTACATTTTTTATTTAAGGAATCTTCCAAGTTGTTACTGCTACCATAGAACATGGAATTATTTTTTTTAATATATCTTTCTCTTCTCATTTCTTGAAATACATTATTGGACGGATGTTTGAGGAGCAGTCATCCTTTATAAAAGAGCGTTATAGGGAAATGGGATATGATTTAACAAAGTTGGAAAAGGATGAGGATTATGTCAACTCACTGGACAGACTTACTATGTTAGTTGGAAATACAAAGAAACAGGACAATTATTTATTTATTTATTTATAACATATTTTACCAGGAAAGATACATTGAGATTTCCTCTTGTTTTCAAGTTTGTCCTGGGTAAATAATAGGGAAATAATGCAAAATTTAAATTTGCATTTATAACAAATTCAATTCCCAAGCTAAGAAAATTTTAAATTCTCATGGGACACGTTTTTAACCATTGGAATTGATCATGCAGAAAAACATTGGAGGGGAGGTGATAGAAAATTGGAATTAAATAGGAAAGAAGCCTAGTGAATTTATAACCTAAGGACATTAATGCAGAGTCTAAATCAGGACATTGATTTGGTGGGTTTAGTTTGATAGATTTTGGGCACATTTTTTTGTGTGTTTTTACCTTTTTTTCCTTTTATAAGTTTTTTCCTGTTCCTTCTTATATATGACATATTTCCTTTATATGCACATTTTGTCCAATCTAGGAGGGAGGTCATAATATAATATAAAGTTGATCTATTTGTATAGAGTCTGACATCTATTTTCAGTTACAGGACGGACCAGTCTGGATTCCATAGGATTCATGAAATGTATTTTTTGGTATTATTTGTGATTTTCTGTACAATTTGTGTTTTATATTTTATGTATAAGGTTTTGTGGTTCAGACAATGACAATACAATTTTTTAAAATATATTTTTTAATATATCTTTCATGTTTATATTTTTCATTTTCATGTATACATTTTTCTGTGTATATTTAGATACTCTATGTATCTTTATTCAGACACTTTATAAAGTTTCATATGTTTGTCAGGATATATTTTATTTGTCCTGATGATACCCTTTATAGGGTTTTAAAATTAACTACTTTTGTCCAGGTCGTAACAAAAGCCTTATTTTGGCTTGTAAATTCCCCTCAATCCTATTACCATAAAATTTGAATGAGATCGGACTTTGCGTTCCATTGTGGAACGCATGACGTATGGGCGCAGGAAACGGATATTGACCAAAACCGGAAGCGGAGGAGTTCCAGCTTGGAACGCATCGCCAATCCGGAAACACAACTGATACCCATCGGAGGATTAACACCGCTATGTAAACCGATACCAGGGACGAGGGAAGTATAACCCTGAAGAAGTCTTCCCAGACGAAACGCGTAGGATTAACCTCAAGGGACTTTTTGGGCTTGTTATATGCAGAGACATGCTGAATTTTTACTACTTTTCTGTAAGTATAATCTAAATAAACCATGTTTTGTATTTTTACAATCTTTTGCCTTTTGTTTCCATTGCAAGTTATAAAGATACACGTTCAGAATTGGACACAGCTTTCCTGTTGGATTGTACATGATGGACTAGACTGCAGGCTGACACTTTTTTTTAAACAATATTACCCTCTGTTGTTTTTTAATTTATAGATATCTGGATTTTCTTCTGGTTTATCTATTAAGGTGGTATAATCTCTTATTTTTAAGAGACTTTTTGTTATAACACCCTACCTGTTTGTATGTTTAATTTAAAGTTTAGTTAAAAAGACTTCACATTCACCCCAACTCTATAAAAATATAAAATTAAGGTTTGTGGTGTGGGCACACCATATTTGAGCATGTATAAAAATAATTGGGGCAATGATAGCACACAAAATAACCCAATAGGCTCAGCAAGAAAAACTAAATTGTATGTGTCCTATCAGAATCAACTGTAGTTCTACAAGAGGCTGAAGACACAGAACCTCTAGACACAGGACCTCTTGGATAATCTTGATAGTCTTGGATAAACTTTTTTAAATGTTTTAATATTTTTAAATAGGTTTAAATATGTTAATTTTAATATATGTTAATATGTTAATTTATATATGTATTTGAATATTTGATAGTCTAATATTTTTTACAAAATTCTTTCAAAAGTTTATCCAAAGATATTACATCATATGAAAAGTATATCCAAAAGTGTTTAATCAAGGCCATAATCATGTTTTCAATCATTTAAATGCTAAAGGTAATTGTGTGCAAGACAGAACAAACAAATGCTTGTTTAAAACCCCTGACCAACTCTGACTCTTTTTGATCCTCTTTAATCGGGCTTACACTCATTCTTCTGATAATATTTTATTTTATTTTGACCAAGGTCTCAATGTCATGGTTACATCCAATGGTCCTTATTAACGTTTCTTGACCTTTCTCTTTTGCCATGGTCAACCACACTCTCATTCTTCAAAGACTGCTGCTTACTAATTTTCACCTTACCTCTCCAAACATTCCTTTAGCATCTGGTAACACCCTCTGCCCTCAACTTGTCTTATTTGGAGCTCTATGTGGAGTCCCCTTCTGTTTTCTTTCTATGCTGCCTCTCTTGGAATGTGTATTAGTCACCTTGGGTTCCAGTACTATGTATACACTGATGACAACCAGATAAACCTGTCTTCTTTGGTATGAGGGGTGACAATGATGGCCTATGCAGAAAATTTAAATTTGTTGAACTTGTCTCTTTGCTAATTATTCTCCAAACAGAGAGTCGAACTTGGCCGAGTTGGTACATTTATTCCATGTAATTTCTTTTGAACTTGTATCTTCAGTTCCCGATAACGCACAATAAACTCATAATATCAACTAGAATATCATAATATCAACTAGATAATAATATAATTCTAACATTAAAAAAAATAAATCTTTTAATGGAGTATAATGTCAGATGTAGATAATCTGATGTTCTCTGCTCATTAAAACCACTTTACACCAACAGTGATCACGTTACCCTTTATACATTTTCTTTTTTATATTGCTATCACGATAATGACATGTTTGCTGCTAAAACATTGATCAGTTTTACACAACTGTTATTAAACTGCTTTTATTTTTAAATACAAGACTCAATAATGCATCTCTAAGTCTGTATAACGCATGTGTATGTATGATTTGTTTGTTCTTTCGTCAGATCCCCATGGTTTTCAAGTTGCCTTTAACCCCTTAAGGACACATGACATGTGTGACATGTCATGATTCCCTTTTATTCCAGAAGTTTGGTCCTTAAGGGCTTAATGTGATCTAAAGAACTCCGTGCCTTAACAACTGAACCATCAGCCAACGTGGATTGAAACACCACTGTGTTCAATGAAAGCACTTTATCACCCAAGACCTCAGGGCTGGGATCAGTAAACCATGTATGCTTCTAAACCATGTCTAAGTCAATGCGGAGCAGGAAAAAGCAAATACATACATACGGCTATTTGTCTTGCTTGTGAAGTCTATATTCTGCAGGCAGGCTATCCCTTCGTTGATTACTCTTAACCACATTATGGCATTGATAGAACTCTCTCGTGGGATCAAGTCAATCATTTAAACAACGCACTCTGCTCACATTGTTGTGGTACAAAAGAAGTGCATTACTACTGAACTAGTTACTTTTCACAAAAAATTTGGAAGACACTACATTTATTTTATCTAATTTCTCTCACTCCTGGGTCTGTACATTATCTCCGACAGAAACTTACTCTACAAATCACCATAAGAGGACAAATATTCACAATCAAAAGGGTTCAAGTGCATGTTACTACCATTTTTTTTTCAAAATAGATTATAGGTTTTTTCACAGATTTTATACTTTTTCTGTGCAAAAAAAAATGCCTATGAAAGTTTACATCAATGGCTTACTCATTACAGCGATTCTGTGAGTGCAACTTCGATTCTATGATAAATTAGAATTATTTAGATATTTTGATTTGTGCTGTTGCTATGAAATCATTTTAGTTGAATGGGAAAATATTGCCTCGCATCAATCATGTATCGCATGAAAGAACAAATACTGAAAGCAAAAAGTTCTTAGACAGATCTGTTCGTGCAAATGTGTTTAATAGTGTGCGGCTAAAGAAGTATATTAAGACATGGTCTATGAATATGAAGCATGTCCCACTGTGACCTTCTAGACATTTTCGACTATAATTTCTATAATTGTTTGCTGTCTATATTCTGGAAGGAAATTGGGTTTTGAACCTCAACACCATCTGGAAACTGCAACCCTGCACCTTATATGGCATCGAAAAATATCTAATGCTCTTTGAATTAGATTTTCTGTCTCTCGTACTTATGCCGTGATCTCCCCCCCCCCCAGTCCCTCCCCGGGACTTGTTCCCTCCAACACCCTTGTCTGGATCCAATGATATATTACTCGCTTAGCAGCATAGCAGACTATTGACATAACCAGCAAACTAATTTCTGCATTGCACAGTTTGTAATTGCATTTATAAGAACTTATTAGAATGATGAATAATGCTTAAGGGAAAACTGATAATTCCCCCCCCCACACACACACTCTCGTCCCACAACTAATCTAAAAGATTGTGAAAGTGCATGTTCTTTGAACGAATAAACCACATGAAAACTGCTTACATTTCTAAACAATTCCATCAAATCAAGAAAGAAGCTATGGGTTTCTTAAAGATACAGGCAGGAAACAAACAATAGCTACATGGATTATTTTATTCAATTCCATCAACTACAATCTGTTTCCAACCACACGGCATCAACCAACATGATGTTGACAGCAACCAACCTGTCCAGAAGGTTTCCATGTTATTATTAATATTATTAATATTGGTGCAAACTTATTCCGCAGGGTTTTACAATATTGTAAAGGTGGGGGAGTTTAACAAGGAGTGAGACAATTACAAAATGTCTTGTATTCACAGTTAAACGGAGCAGTCAGAAATCACTGGAAAACTGCTTGCTGCCTAACCCACCTGTAATGATTACAACCTCTATTTAGCCCCTCTCACATTATTTGTGCGTATAGTTTTAATTTTTAATTTTATTTTAATGACTTATCTCGAAGTTTATTTTTTATTTTTTTATTTTTTTATTTTGCACACACTAAGTGTTAGAACAAACTGACACACAGGCCTCCATTTAATATTTTATAAATAATTCAACACTGCTGTAAAAAAAAAAAAAAAAATCCAAACATTTTATCTACAAAAAAAAATCCCATAGACTTCTGTTACTATTTCACTTGGAAACTTCCAAGACCCGTAGGTGCCATTTTTATTAATTCTTTATTTTTCTTGTGCATAGATTGACAACAAGCGTGTAGAGCCACAACAGCTTCTACAAGCATTTCCATAACATTTCACAGTGTGGCAGTGAAGACGGCACATATTTATATTATATGAAGATAGCAAGCTCTTAAACATCGTTTTTGTGATAAAACACGTTAGGTTAGACATGCATAAAACAGATCTAGTTATAGGATGTATATAGTCGATTAACTGCGCGTTTTTAAGTATACTTGTCGCTTAGCAATTTTGAAGTATAAAAAAAAAAAAGGAAAAAAGAGAAAAAAAAGAAAAAAAAAAGGAAAATGAAAATAATAAATAAAAATAAATAAATCAAGCCATTTACGTTCGTGTTAAACTGTAGTTTGAGACAATAGTAGTGTGAACGCAGTAGCTTAATGTGTATGCATATTACTATTTATCATATATAAGCTCACTGTTGCTTATTGTGAGATATGCAAGTCTCGTGCTGAGCTTATTAAGAAACAAAACAAAAAAAACAAACAAAAAAAACCCCCATAAAATACGCTAGATGTACGCATGGTATAGACTGAAGCTTAAAACCTATTAATAACAGCGTGGATAATGAAGGCCTGAGACTCAATTATGTAAAATGGCTTACATGTCTGGCATTGATCCTTAAAGATTTGGCTAGCCACTTATACTCATACTGCCCTGCCAAGGCTTAGGTAACTAAAACTAGCATGGCTAAGTTAAAAAAAAAAAAATCAAAAGTATAAACGAAGAGAGAAAACATGAGTTGGTACATACAACCAGGTGAGTATAAAGGTGATATGCACATCATAAATTATGCTGTGGTTAGTATGCTGTTTCACCGTATTAGTTAAGTCCCATAAGTGTTGCAGACAGTATGCCTAGTACGGCCATGGGTGTCGCAGCCAAGCAGCAGGCATGAGGTGTGGGCCCAGAAGCCTGTTCAAGTCGTGTAGGACCCGTTCCTGCCCTCCTCGGCATCCCCGCCAGGGTCCCACTCCCCGGACCAGGTACTTGCACAGGTAAGTAGGCGCTGCCACACACAAAGAGGCTGTCCCTTAACCGAGTCTTGAGTGCACCTGTCGCGAGTCTCGTGCCCGCAGTGGAAAGGGTAACAGGCCACTGGAGCAGATGGGTTGCGTTGTGGCATAGTGTGTTCGGATGGCCGATTTTGGAGCAGTCCGCTACACATGAGAGGGCCATTGTGGTGAGGTGTAGACTTATTGTGCCTGTTCCACCGTGACGGTTGTCCCGCGTTTCTTGGTGTGTATCTGGGTAGACGGTGCTGATGACCGGCCCGGTGCTCTCGTGGTACTGCACCGTGAATTGCGTGCATGTAGATAGGCCTCTGTGCTCTAGATTTCTTTCTCGGGTTGCGGTGAGGAGTGCGGGTGTTGGCAGGCTGAGCTTGTTTTGGTGGATGAGACCAGGTCAGGTCCCGAGTGGCCAGCTGCCTGTTGCGTTGCCTCCGCTTTCCCTCCAGCCTCCCTGTGGCTTGCTTGAGGTCCGCCTGGCCTAGATTCTTGTCTGTTCGTATTTTGCTTTGAGTTAGTGCTGCAGTGGCACCCTGTACGTCGCTCTGTAAGGTTATTTCTCGGTATTTGGCCCAGAATGCATCAAAGGCCTTGGCAATACCATCTTCCCGGGTGGCCCACAGCTTGGGGGTTTGGAGTGAGATGAGCCTCGGTTTGGTGGCCATCTTGGCTCCCTCCAAGTCGGAGTCCGGCTCTGCTGGGTACCTCTGGCTAGGATGGGGTGAGTATGTCTGCGCCTTATGGGGGACCGGGATGACCCCCACCGGTCCATAGGGGGGAGGGTGGGAGTGATTGTGGCCTCTATGGTCGGCCTGAGTGCAAGGAGAGCGGCCGTCTCCCCCCGCCTTGGCCTCCCATAGGCCGCATGTTTGCACCATTGTGGAGTTGCTGACCGCTGGCGGACTTACTTCATGCACCGCGTCCCTGGGCTATGTACGAGTGCCCAGTAGGTGAGTGGAGCCGTGTGCAGTTAGTTTTGGGTGGTTAATCAACGATTTGCTGGTTTTGGGCCCGGAGCTCGGGCAGCATGCGACCGTCCGCTCCAGCAGTCAGGCTCCGCCCCCCCATAGGTGCCATTTTGAGGGGATAAGCCCGACTTGGGGTAGTAGTAGGTAGGGTGACTGCTTTCGAAGTTCCTCTCTCAGACGGAACAATTTGTCTTTCAATGCGCTCGCTCACATTGGTAACTTGTGTGCAGTATATATCTTCGGAAATGAGAAGTCAGTAGTAAATAGGACCAATGAACGAAAAGTGTCGATTTTTATGGATACAACAGTCTGCTAACATTTTATATTATTTCCGCATTGGAAAGAAAAGCAGGGAGAATTAATGTAAGCAGAGCAATCTGTAGGCTATTTACAGTGTACAGTGTGTAGGCTCATCACACTGAAACTCTTGCCAACTGGACTCAAGCTGTAAAGACATTGACACCCTGTTTGCAGAATCCCTCATCTAAAACGGATGTTCACGCACACACCTTGCTCTTAAATGCATACTCGTAATTCTTCACCTCTATTTACATTTACACACATTTAGTATTTGTATCATAATAGTAAGCCCAAGTAATTGGGTGGAACAATGAGCAGAGGGGCAGCTTAAACCACCTACTTGGCATATTGAACGACCATAAATATTTGGAGGTCCATGGGACCACATCATGGATTAACTGTAACAACTGCCCACTGCTTGTTTGAGCGAGTTGAGTAATTTTTTTTATTTTGTGTTTTTCATGAAAGGCACGAGACAAAAATGTATGTGTGCCTCTGGATGACAAAATGTGTGGTCAGTTCTGGTTCAGATCCATAGTTTATTTTGAATTCTGACAAAGACCTCAATCAAATAATGTCGGATAAGTTTTTGATTATGATTAATATTTTTGGTCAAATATTTTAAATAAAAATTTTTTTCCCCAAAATTTAAAAAAACAAACAAAAAACCTCCATCAATATTTCAAAACCTATCACAAGTTACCAAATGAAAATATGGTTCATATTATTAAATTAACAATAAATTATTATTATTATTATTATTAAATCATTTGAGAAGCTTATCAACAATATTAAATCAAGGCCATAATTAGTGCAATTTTTATTTATTTATTTTATATCACCCAAACTGCCCGAAAGAGAATTAGAACATTACTGAATAATCTTAAAATGCATAGAAAAATAAAACACTGTTCTGAGGCATTTACAATCGCAGTAACATGATCATGTTCATCAGAGATTTACAGAACATTTCTATTAAGGACACATGATTCTCTGATGAGGAGTTCCTGAATGTACTGTCTGGATACAGATAAAGCAGTTACCATGATTCTTCACTCTCCCGCTGTGCGACTTTAAGCGTTATAAACATCCACCAGAGCCACACCATTTCAATCACAATATTCATGGGATGTTTTCTTCTGATGACATTTCATCATTTACTTATAAACACGGTATTAAGGAATTGAAAACAAAATATAACGGCAGCCGATATATGTGTTCCGGTAGAGAATAGTAAATCAGTGGTTTATATGAACAGGGCAAGAAGGAAAAAACTTTAGAAACGGCATTTTAAAAGCCGTTATATTCTCTGACATAAATATTGCGGTACAAGTTAGCTTAGGGACAAAGCAGTAAGAAAATTGATGATCAGACTGTTGTGTCTTCTTCTGAAGATGTATGTCGAAAAGATTGTGGTAAGATCAAACACAAAGAAAATCCCACAGTGCAATGGAAACGACTGCTGTACTTCACCTGCCCAATAGCTCCCAGTTCAATTAATAGTCTTGATAAATTAAACGTTGTGGGGCAGTTTTAGTGTATGTATCATGTCCCTGCAGTCTTAATACTCTATTCTCTGCCATTTAGGAGCTAAATCCCTTTTGTTTTTGTTTATGCAGCTTGAGCCACACATGAAGCAACACGTGACCATATACATATACAAAACAAAAACAGTATTAGACAGGAAATGCTTAAAGGGACACTATAGGCAACCAGACCACTTCATCTCAGTTTTAATCCTGCAAGTGAAAACGGCTATTTCAATCATAGATGCATATCATAGATACCATCTCATACATACACATCATAGATCCATATCATAGATACATCTCATAGATACCATCTCATAGATACATTCCATAGATACATATCATAGATACCATCTGATTGGCACAGTTTGGCATTTTGCCTTCCTATGGGAAAGCATCTGATTGGCTGTGAACATCCATCTTGATAATCTCAGCCTCGGAGGTGGGATGGTAACACTGACACCAGTGCGAAGAGGGACAAAAGGTAAGTAAAATTACTTTTTACGTGGTAGAAACAGGGAGGCAGTCACATAACTAGTTTGACGGGCACTACAGTGTTAGAAATACATGTTTGTATTCCTAACATTATAGTGTTTCTTCAATAGTCAAAACATGTTCTCTGTGTGCAGCCCTCCACACCACTCCATTTAGGCAATGTACCACGAGTGTTCTGCTGGCATGTCCTCCCACTTTGCCCATGAGCTATTAACCATGTAATCTATTACTTACCCCTAAAGCTTTCATTTAACTTTTCAGGTCATATAGGAGTATTTGTATCTAGGGCTGTTTTGTTGTATATATGACTCCTGAAATATCAAGTAGCAACACAATCAGAAACAATTCATGGAAGGTGGCGATACGACATAATTTAGAAATTCCAGGTGCCATGCAAACTCAATATAACTTAACAACTAATTCACACATAATAGGAGAAGCTGAACTGACTCTATATGAAGCGTCAACTTTACTATATGAAGTTAAAAGAATGTATAATGCTTTTACTGTTTAGAATATTGTATCCTCCCTGTTTTATGTTTTGTTTGTTTCAAATCAATAAAATTGTACTTTTTTCCCACAGTGATGGGACGTCTCCTCACCACAGTCCAATCCTCCTCCTTATGACTTTCATCCAGTCAGATGATTTTCAAGAAGCGATGAAGAGACGTTGCACAGACAAGAACTGAACAAACACAGCGTCAGGCATCAGCATACTATGCATACTGACGCCGGGCATCAAATAGCTGAATAACTGAATTTCTCTAAGTCTGACGCCACCAGTGACTGTCTGTATAAGACTTACTTGTAAGGGTTCAAACTGCGAAATGTAAAGAATGCCGTGTCTCCAAAACTGTTTTCATTTGGAAAACTGCAGGATCAGTATCTATGCCCCCAAATTGCTTTATTAAGATGAACTGATTTTAGTAGCTAGTCCTTCCCTTTAAACATGCTGAAATGAAATTACTACAAATTGAATCTTTAATTTAAACAGTTCACTCTGAAATCATTTATCCAAAGTCAACAAGTGATGTACTCAAATGCACCTCATGAGGTAACACTATTGTTCATCTTTCTTTTTTGGGGGTGACTTACTATTTATTTTAGAATGGAAAGAGCTACAATTTAATTTTAAGCATCCGATGTGAGCAGATATACTAATCATCGATACACAATATTCATTGTACCACAAACATTGCCTTCCACTGTTCCTTTCTAATCACAAGTTCTAATACCAAGTTTACTGGCTGCTGATCAGCACATATTTGAAGAGGTTGAGAAGGCTGCTTCTAGTAACCTGTTAGATGCCTGCAAAGTTTAATTGTCAACAGTATGTATCGCCTCGATTTGTACTCCCCCGTGCTACAGGCATAAAACCTTAGCTTGTAGTAGCAGCTGCAGAACAGCGTTAAGATGCCATGGGGGGAAGCGGATGCTGCAGAGCGATTATGCTCTTGTGCACAAATCTGGAGACGAGGGCACACTGTACAATTTGTTCATGAAACAATAGCAATGTTTGACATGTCATAAGGATTGATGGAGCAGAAATTTACATGGGAGAATGCATTTTTAAAGAGCTCCGCCGAGCCCCAGAGAGGCTGCGGCAACTGTAATAGTTTTAGCATTTATCATACTTTGAAGCCCAGCTGAATAGCTGTGCAACGCACATAATATTAACTGCACTTCGTCTAATGTGGAAAGGTGGAGAGAGATCAGTTTACAGCTGTTTGCTTAGAGCTCGTACACACTCACAAAGCGACTCAAAGGCATAATATGCATAGATATCACTGACGTAAACATGCACATAGAAGATAATGCCGCATATTAAAAGCATGTTACGGACAGAAAAGATAATGAGGAAAAAGAAACACAATAGCGCCAAGCAAAACGCTGGGCCAGTTTATCTGCACATAATATGAAGTACGTATTGTTCTCTCTTTTTTTGCACACGAAGACGAGCCGAATGTTTAATATCATTCGTGGAATTACTTGATTGCTAGTAATGTAATGCGTATATAGAGGCTTGCTTATTATTTTACATCCTGACTGTATTAAGTTATGGGTAAATACTCATACATAGTAATAATTGATAACAATTCCAGTACTGATCAGAAATATGATGTTTCATAACGCAGGTGAGGTGGTCCATTCCGAGGGTGAAGGTCACCCTGCAAAAAATGTTGATGGCGAAAAAGGTGCAATCCTCCAATAGTACTGTAATTATTACTTAAAATCTCAAACATTGCTCTAACAAATGAAAAAAAAATTACAGTATCACTTTGAGGTTAAAATATTCTAAAATTATTTTACGTATCCTTATTCTAAAAATAGCTTTACTTACCTAATAACTTATTAAAAAAAAGCTTTATTTATTTATTCTTTTTTTCCGAGTTCCACTAATGGTTTTCACATGTGCCGTGGGGCAGCACAAGGCTCATTTACACCTGTCTATGTAAATCAATTCGCACCCCAAGGCCATATTTCATTCCAGTTTTCTTTTAGTGTCACCTAATGGTGATATTTGTTACCGAGAGCTTCTTTGGCTGCTTGATTGAGACTTTCTTATGAGCCAATGCAGTTATTGGGCTCTTGCAATGAACGGAAACAATAAGAACCACCCTGTTGTCATAGTTAATGAGAAACTCAGATCTAGAAAAGCCATGTCAATAATAACAAAAAGACGACGAGACAGTCATGCAAATAGTGTTTAAAGGCAATTTGCTTTGTTCAGTACTGAATAAAAAATAAGTAGATTGCAGAAACAGGCCATATCACCTCTCCTACGTCTGTGGTAGACTAAGATGAAGGAGATGAGGCTGCAGGAAGTACTGACCCTCTTGACCCAACACAAGACGCAGGTCTGACCACAGCTTTCTTACAGTACTTTTGTCAGATACTAACTTATCAGTAAAGTTATTTTATATTCATTTACCTCTTCTGGAGGTTCCTTTATCATTGCTCTTTATTTGGAACCCGTCCAGAGAATTCAGCGCTTATGACCGGTACTCCCTACTCATATGACTTAGTTAGAAATACATACCTGACAATTTTACTAGTTGGTGGTTAGTCAATTTGCTTTGGATACATATTGTATTTCTTCCATGCTCACCCTTTATGTTTCCCTCCTGGGCTACCCAAAGGGCACCCATCAATGACTATTGCCTTGACGTAATGTGATAACATAGATTGTTTCATGTATTATCGTCTGTTCACCTATGAACCTTGTATATTTGTGTTACTGAACATTGAAAACACAATTAAAATGTTATTTACAAAAACAAGGTAGATGTCAGTTCAAAAATGTAATGAGTAAAATACCTTGATGTGAACCATATTTAGCTTGTGACTTTAACTACATATTTGCATTCCAAATATACCCAAAGAACTAAAGCAGTGAAATCCCTTTGTGATTGCCACAGCTACCATACCCGTTGGTCATAGAGTCCAGTTCCTTAGACCATTGTCATATTGTATTACCAAGTACAGATGCCTTCTGACCTTCTACGATTATTATTAGCATTTATATTGCCAACATATTCTGCAGTGCTTTGCAATTATAGAAAGAGGACATTTGACAACATGTAACTGAAAAATAGAATACTACCAGAGACAAGAGGTGAAGATGGCCCTGCTTAAATGAGGTTACAATCTATTTGGAAGTGGTGAAGAAACACAAAAGGAAAAACAGAATGCCAGAGAGGAGATAGAATGGATGGATAAGATGTCTGTATCAAAAAAGCTAGTAAAAGTGTTGTGTAGAAGAATAGAACAGTGGAAGACGATATAGTGAGCTGGGCTATGGAAGATAAAAAAGGGGATTTCAATTGTAATGAGGGAAGCTTTTACCTAGGAAGATGGTAGTCTATACTAAGAAGGTATGTTATTAGTGTCTTCTTGGAGTAAGGATTCCATAGGAATGGGGCAGCCCTTGGAAAAATCCTGCAGATGAGAGCTAGCAGTGTGGGAACAAGCAGATGAAGGGAGGTCACTTGCAGACATTGGAATGAGGAGTTGGATATGTTGAGTAAGGAGAAAATGTAGTGCGAAGTGGAATTATTGAGGGATTCGTAGGTTAGCGTTAGCAGTTTGAATTGGATCCTGAAGGGAACAGAAAGCCAATGTCATGATTGGAATAGGTTTCAAGTGTGGGCATATCAGTCAGTCAAAAAGATGAGCCTGGCAGTAGCATTCAACAATGTTGAATGTGGCAATGTGGGCATTTGGAATGAGGATGAAAAGTGAATTGCAACAGACAAGTTGAAAAATTATGAGTGCCTGAACAAGTTCCTTAGTTGTATCTTCTTTTGGTTTTGGATTGGGTTTCACTAGTTTTTGGGTGATTGCTGCAAGAGTATTCAAACACACATATTGATTTTGAACACATATTTTATATATTGTTTTAGCACTGTCCACTTTTTGGTTACCTTGGATGTGGTTGGTGTTCATAAATAAATATGATTATTTAAAACATTAGCCGGATACTTCTCTTAGCAGCCGATAATTTGTGTAGGACAACACTTGCTGATCTGTATCTCTAACATCTCTGAAGATTGAAACTATTTCAGGTGCCAGCAAGGGGATAATATAGCAGGCAAAGATTGTTCCTTTTTTCCTGAAGCTTTGATGTTTTTTTTTTCTCACTTACTCTAGTGCTTTATTTATGAGCCTATCAGTTTCAGTTTAGTTACGGAATTGGTCTCAAATTCCATTACAACCAAACTAATGGAACATTTACAACCTACAACAATTACGGAAGTGTCGGGATCATGTGGTTGGTGATGCGTGGAGCTGCATGTTTCTGAAACACTAACACCTCTTTATAATGTATGCAATAAAGATTTAATGGCTGGCAGGTTTAGCTCCTTTTGCAATAGATTAAACATATTTTCATATGCTTTGACTCCCACTTCAAAATGTTAACATTCTCTTTCAATTAGAACTAGCCAAACAACCTTCTAGATCAAGGCAAAGCCTTACGATTAAGAAAAAGCAACACAGCACACCGTTTTTGATATGAGAGTATTTTTACTGTCCTTAAAGGGAGAGTTTAGGCACTTACATATGTTGGTTATTTGATCATTAGTTATGCCACTTATTTTAAAACAATTGTTTCCCACCCCAACTTGACATCCTTAAACTGTAGAAATACAGCCTGTAATCCACTAACACAACTGATCATGGTACAGATAGTCCTCACTCCTCCATACTTATGACTAGGTTATTAAATGAATTGGTCGGTAAATAAGGATGCGCTAGAGAGCAGGTATATATTCGGGGGAATTCCTCCGAACATAGACCAGTTCACTAGTGCTGGGAATCCTGCGAATCTATGCTCGGGAAAAATTCCCCAAACATTGATCAGCTCTCTAACGTAGGGAATCACCTTGAATCCCCACACTAGAGAGCTGGTTATAAGACAATTTAATAAGCTTTTTAAACGATTCAATACAAAATTCCAAATGATTTATCTACAGAAATCCCAATTATCGACCATGGAAATGTTTGTGAATAAATTAGTTGGAAGGTTTTTCCGACAGTTTTGAATTATTTGGAATGCTTATAAATTGAGACCATAGCTGTACTTTCACAAGCAACTGGGCAAAAACTCGTACAGCTTTTAATGGCATAACAAACCAAATAAAACAATATGGTCAAAGTAAAAAAAAAAATCTGTGCCACTTGCAACGGACAGCTAAATTCACCTAGAAGACAAAGCCCATGGGGGTTTGTGGAATATGCACAAATCTTCCAAAGACATCTACAAGTGCACACAATTTAGCTGAACAGTTTGAGAAGTAGCACTTGAGGATATGCAGCAAATGCAAGAAATTCCAAGGTGGATAATTCAGGTGTTACAACTGCAGAAAACTCGTTTAGTAGAAAAGTCACAATTTCCAGGTCCTGTCTCGCTGCCCCAATTTAGTGCTCCGATGTCCCACTTTTGAGAGCTTCATTACACGCCCTTCTTGTCTGAAGTTCTGGGTACTAGGAACCTGCATGGAGCATCTGGCCTCAATAGACTGGCCTGATTGGCAGCCTGGCATGCATTCATTTACCTGCCAGTAATTTTCACTTGGGTCTGCCCCCACCAGGGACGTCATTGGCCCTATCCAGCTTCTCAGTACAGAAGGAATGCCAGTGGCATTTCTGTATTCAGTGTGCTCAAAACAGTCTTATAACATGACATTTAATTATTAAATTCAGATGTCTGGCTAATGAGTTGAGCAACTGATGTAATTTCTACAAGTAAAAAACAAAACAAAAAAAAAAACCCACAAAACACAGTGTTTTAAAAAATAATAATAAAAGCATAGTGACACTTGCAGCAGTGAAATAGTATTTGTTTATAATTTGACATTAGTGGAAGTAGAATATTGCGCACACAGTGGAATATGGAAAACTGTGTGGATCTGCCTTACCTTCATTATTTTACTTTTTTTTTTTTGTATATATTGGAAGATATAAAGCCGGAAACTGGAATTGATGGAAAGCAAATTGCCTGGTCTGGAAATGCGGTGACTAAAAGAGTAGTAGCGGTAAAAGCAATTACAGACTGTCATAAATGTGTCAAGGCATCCAAAGTGACCTATAGTTATTACTATTATCCCTGCAGAGCTGTCAGTTTGGATGATCGGGCTCATCAATGTGCACAAGTGATCACTAGAGGGCAGTAGACCAATATTTGAATGGTCACTGAATGCATTTTGTTAGTGCTTTCAGGTTGAAAATCAGTTTCTAATAGTCATTGCTAGACACGTTTCAAAAAGTTTTTCTTACTTTGAGAATAAGGACAACTTTGAGTATAGCAATATCTTTAAACGAAGACATATAACCAGCCGTAGTGTTTTTGGAAATATTTGTCAACAGCAACATTATAACTATTGTACAGTATCAGCGGTAATTCATTAATAATAAAAACAAAGTATCTAACCAGGAAAGGTATATTCAGATTGCTCTGGTTTCCAAGTACGTCCTGGGGATGTTACCTTAGCCCAACATCCAGGGGTTGTTATTATTACCCAATTTAATGGTACTCATTTTATCTACCTCGGAAGGATGAAGGGCTGAGTCAACCCTGCCCAAGGGTTGAACAGATTCTACAGATGATGCATTAGCCCACTCAGCTATCTCACCGGCCCTAAAGTGAGTCAGTGATTCTTTCATTTTGGCTAATCTGGCCTTAAATTTAAAATTCATTTTGAATTCACTTTGTGAAGCTCAGTATTTGCTTTCCATAATGGTGCTTCATTTGGGCAACTTCTGTGTCAGGGGTACATTGCTATAGACACAGGCCATCACTATGAAGGCACAGAGAAAATAATTCACTGAAAAGGAAAATTCTAAAGAGTGCAGAACCATTAGAATTAGCAGACATCCATTTCCCCCAGTAACTGGATGACACAGAGTTTTCAGAATCCAAATCAAATTGATTTTTAATAGGACATGGGACAACAAAGTTATATACAGACCCCCAGCAAATAATTGAGTCGGGAACTGTACAAACTCAATTATCCCCCCAGGTAAAAAAAAAAACCATACAATTTTAACCCCTTAAGGACACATGACATGTGTGACATGTCATGATTCCCTTTTATTCCAGAAGTTTGGTCCTTAAGGGGTTAAAACACCCCCACAAACACATTTTAATATTTCAGAACTCTACAAAAGTTACATTACCGAATAGCTGGGATCTGGGGGAGGTGTCACGCCAAGGGTACATAATTCATTGTTGCACTATAGAATATTGCCATTTAATATAATTTGTGTAGTGCATGTATGAATGTAAATTGTATAGGAATGTGAAAGGTGGCAGATGGTTTACAACATGGATTGATCCTTTGATTAACCAAAGGCTCTGCAAGGTGTGGAATTCTACACATGAGATGCCTGGATGTCTAGTTCCAATGTAAACTAACTGACTTCAACCATATGGCCTGTACCTCTTAATTGATGAGTTAATTTCTTTGATATGTTAATGATCTTTAGCCTTCAAGAAAACCCTTGAGTTCCAGGATCATATCCAAAAGAAACATTAGTACTTACCCACAGTATAATAATAAAGCATTATTTTTAATATATTTAGAATGGGACAAGCACAGTCTTCTAATCAAGTCTAAACATGATGTGTGGAAAAAGGGGACCACACAGATAGGGAGATCCCCCGCATGATGACCTGAAAACAATAAGCAGGCAAGCGAGTGAGCACATGTGGGCATGGTACTCAGTGACGGCATTCTGTCACACCTGCCTCCCTACCTTTGGGAGTGCTGGTATGAAGTCTATTACCATGGAGCTTCTGCGCTGAGCGGCTGGGCGTGCGGTCCCTTGGGTTCAATAGGGCTGCTGTGCTGAGCGACTGAGCATGTGGTCCCTGGGGTCCAGTAGGGCTGCTCTGCTGAGCGGCTGGGCGTGCGGTCCCTTGGGTCCAATAGGGCTGCTGTGCTGAGCGGCTGAGTGTGCGGTCCCTGGGGTCCTGCAGGGCTGCTCTGTTGAGCGGCTGGGTGTGCGGTCCCTGGGGTCCAGTGGGGCTGCTAAACAGCTGAGCGTGCGGTCAATGCAGGCGTGCAAGGGAGTTCTGATCTTCCTGCTCAGCCCCATTGCACGCCTCTCAGTGATAACGGGGCTGGAGTGACATCATATTCCAGCTCCGGCATCACTGAGGTGCGCGCGAGGGAGCTGAGCAGGAAGAGCTCAGGGGAGAGTGCTCCCTCGCCACCCACCTCAATTCCAAGCAGATGGCAGCCTCTGGGGGGCCCAAGGTGGCCAGCCGGCCAGCCCCTGGACAAGAGGTTGACAAGGCATCTGCCAGGGCATTTGGTGCCTGAAAGTGCTGCCCAAGGCAAATGCCTTGTCAGCCTCACCTTAAATACAGCGCTGACTCCAAGCATCATATTATAAGTAGTAAAACTGTTTTAACTACAATACGTAGTAAAAGTGGGGAGAGTGAGCCAAAAAATTAAAAACACTGCTGCAGCTGCAGTAGTTATGCTGCACAAAGTGTTCACTTAATTTAACATTTTAGATCTAGATTGCTGGAATAGAAAAAATCTTAAAATCAGCTGGACTTTTATTTTGACTATTATGACCAATAATTAAAAAATACGAAATTAACTTTGAATTTGCAAAGCTTTAGTGAAAACCCTGTCTATGTTTTACTGACCGTATATAACTAAACCATGTGATACAGAGTAGAGCAATGTGTCTGCTTTATTTATAGCAAGTATCACTATAATTATTATAATAGGGTGCCAACATATTCTGTAGACCTGCTGTGGACCTTGGCGACAACAAGGCAAGTCAAGGTGAGTCACCCAAAGTTCTCTATCTAAATCCCTCATTCTGCAAAGGAACATTTATATCATGCAGCATGGCACAAATCAACAATTTTCTGGCTGACCTGCTCAAAGCAGTGCAATGGTCTGTTATTAAATCCATACTCGCTTTTATTTTAGTTTTCTCTTCTGAAATACCCTGCCAGCTTTTTCAGCAATCAGTCAAAAAAAGAGAGGGTTTACCTGAAGGCAGGAGCACCAGTCCTTCCCATAATGACCTTGTTGGGTCTTTATCTCATTGTAGGTACATATGTACAATGCAGCTGTCAATCACCTTGACAGGGAAAGTCAAAACTCTCTCAATGAGGTTTTTTTTTTTACCAAAAAGTTTGGCTTTTTGAGAGAGTTAAGGACCCGATCGGTGTATGTGTACTCTCAGCATTCTACCTGCAAATGTGACTGTCTAAATCTGGCAACCCTCCCTTTTTTTCTTCCATGAGGTTAGAGTGATATCACTATATTTATCAATTACTTGGTGGATCCACCAGATTAGTGGCAGATGACTAATGTATACATAACTGATTAATTGAGGCTTTCTCTGATCAATTTGGGCCCAACCTTGATTTCTATATACTGTGTATTATAGCCCTAAGATATATTTTTGTTCATGTATTGTGTCATTTTCTATGTATAAAATTGCATAGAACCTTTTTCTATCCTCTTCCGTGTAATGATAATCAATTTTCTCTTGATCAATTTTTTCCTTAGAAGCAGGAACCCATGAGCAATCCCCTCCAATGAACCAGGTACTGAAGCGACCCACAGGAGACTCGGGAGTCAACAATATGTTGGATCTCGTACTCCTCCTGGCCATGAACCAAAACAGGTGGAAGACAAGACCAGGAACGGGAATGACTATTGCAAACAAGAGGTTTCAGGAGGGACGTATGAAAGACGTTGGGTACACGGAGGTTTGGGGGCAAATCCAAGGCATAGGAAACAGGATTGACCTTCCGCAAAACATTGTGAGGTCCAATGAACTTAGGAGCCAACTTCATAGAGGGAACGCGTAAGTGCAAGTTGTGCGTAGACAACCAGACTCTATCACCAGCTACTTAAGAAGGTGCCACCCTACGGTGCCTATCAACAAAGGTTTTCTGAGTAAGCACAGTCTTCTCCAGGATGGCATGAACCATTCTCCAAGTGTCATGTACAGTGGATAAGTGTTCATCTAGAACTGGCATTCCCTTGTGAGAAAACGAAGCCAGAAGCATATTTGGATGATGACCATACGTGACAAAGAAGGGACTGTGACCAGAAGCAGAGTGCTTAGCATTATTCCTGGCGAATTCAGCCCAAGGAGAATGTCAGCCCAGTTGTCCAGGAGTTGAGACGTAAAACAATAGAGATATTGTTCAAGGCTTTGATTGGTCCTTTCAGCAGCACCATTCGTTTGAGGATAATAGGCTGAGGAGAAAGCGAGTTCAATACCCATGTCTTTGCAAAAGCTCCTTGTAGCGGATTGGTACCGGGCTGTCCCACGACATGTATGAGAATAAGTGTATTTGGTCATATGGCTGGTTTAATGTGTATGTACATGTATAGAAAGCATGGTATCCGGGTATAATGACAGTTAAATGTATGTAAAGAATTGTATTCCTCTAGTTGTTCGGTAGAATCATTCAAATAAAACAAGGGAATGAAACTACCGAACAACCAGACCACCCAGGAATGAGTGTGCCTCCAATTACCGTTTGCAACAATGTTGCAAACAGGTAATTGGCAATCAGTGCAGTGTGGTCTTTGTCCTCTGGGTGGCCGCCATTCGGGAAACAAACACGTGGCGGCGGCCATCTTAAACTACCGAACAGCGGTGTTTTGCCGTCGAGTGTCTGGAACTAAAATCGGACACTTGACTAGGCAAACACCGCTGAGACCTCCATACTTCCAGAAATTCGTATGGAAACTACCGAATGACCCGCCGTTCGGTAGAAAGAGCCCCATAAACAAGGGAATTCATTCAAACCCTCTCCAGGCTCTATAACACAGGCAATTCGCCTGTTTTCATTCCCTTGTTTGTGACCGACCGCAGGGCCAAAATGCATGGAACTGTTTTCGGATACTTTACCCCTGCGGTCGGTCAAATCTTTGGAACCCCATATCTCACGAACCATTCATCCGAATGGGCTAATTTTTAAGTATGTTGGTCCCCCAGAATAGAGCTATCTGGGGATGTTGGATGTATTTAGTAAGTTGCAAGTATTTAGGGTACATCCAAAACTCGGGGAAAACTGTGTACACAATAAGGGGATTATGATGCTAGAGGAGGGGAGGAGATCTGTGGGAGGTTACTACTTAGAGATTGGATAATGTCTTAAGTGTTAGAACCTCCTCCCTTGCATGGGAGAGGGCTTTATAAGGAACTGTGGAATAAAGCTTGTCAGTCTACTCCTGAAACTGTGTGTCGTCCAGTTATTGGGATTGCGATGGGGATACTGCTGTATTACTTTACCTGCTGGAAACCTTGCCTATGGACTTAACATCACCTTGTTCCTGAGCCTCACTGGAATCTCTAGTGGAGAATAGCTGTGCAAGATCGGCTCTCCGCTACATTGGTTGGCAGCGCTGGGATCCAAACTCACAGAGGAACAAGCGTAAATGGAGTACGGATGGAGGTTGATTTTTCTGCGCTAAAACGCTCCACGCTAAAGGACCTCCTAGAGGCAAGGGGTATACAAGCCAGCAATAAGAAGAAAGCAGTACTTGTTACAGAACTCATGGCAGAGTACAGAATGGAGGGCGATTCAGTTCCGGCACAGAGGGAGCCGGGAGGAACACCACAAGGATCGGAATTCCAGAGGCAGGTTCAGTTCAGGCTATCCTTTTATGGGGAAAACCCCCCAACAGAAATTGTTACCAGGACAATGGCCGAGGTACAAGAATTCATCCTAAGGACACAGGCACCAGAACAAAGCTCTGCAATTAATGTGCCACAGGAAGGTAAGCCTAAAATACCATACCAGGCTTTTAAAACATATGTGGAGGCAGAGGAAGATATAGACGCTTTCCTGCAAGACTTTGAAAGACTGTGTGCACTGCATAAAATTAACGCAGAGGACTGGGTACCTATTTTGGCCGGAAGGTTAACCGGGAGGGCAGCAGAGGCATATCGGACTGTACCTAATGACGAAATAAGGAATTACAGTAAAGTGAAAGAAATTATACTCGCCAGGTATGCTATAACACCCGAGGCATACCGGCGGAGGTTCCGGGATCTAAAGAAAACAGAGAAGGACTCGCACGCAGAGTGGGCATGCCGATTACAGGGGGCAGCGCTCGGGTGGGTGCAAGCTAGCAAGGCACGTTCTATGGAGGATGTAATACAAATGTTGCTGATGGAGCAGTTCTATGAGGGAGTAACCAATGAGGTCCAGGAATGGGTAAGGGACAGAAACCCTACTTCCCTTACCGAGGCGGCTAGGAAAGCGGATGACTACCTGGATGCACGCAGGTCACAAAAACCTGCAGCTCCAAAAGCAACCTTTAAAACATTCGGGGGAAACAACTACACCCCAGCTCCACCGAGACCGCTACCACCACCTCCACCACCCGCTGCACAGCCCCGGTTCCGACAACCCACCGCTGGCCCCTGTCATCACTGCCAGAAGTGGGGACATTATAAAAGGGAATGCCCACAGCTACGGGACCGTTCCACCTGGATTCGTCCAGGCCCACCTCCACCCAGGGCGGCCGCAGCCCACCACTACCATGTCAGGATCGGGTCAGGGATCCAACACGCAGAGTACAAAGAGTAGCAGATACGTATACCGGTCCTTAGAATGGCCGGACTTAACGTATAACTACGATAGAATGGTCAGAGACAAGCCGAGGTCGAGGGAACGAGAAGACAGGTAAGCGAGAGACAAGCTGGGTCAAGGATAACAGAAAGACAGGAGAGTAAATACCAAAGCCGGGTCGGAACCAAAAGACAAGAGAATAACAAAGCACTGTGTGACTAGGCGGACTAGAACCACGACAGGGCAATGAGTGAATGAGAGAGCCACTGTTAAGTATCCTGGCTAGGGAGAGAAGACACGCCTCCGGCGAGTCCTGATTCGTCTCCCGAGATTTGAGTGACAGGACGTTCCGGGTTGGCGTCATGACGTCTACCTCCGGTCCTCCTGTTATAAAAGGAAGTGACTCCCTCGCGGCCGGCGTTAGCAAGACCGAGTGAACCGCGAGGGGCCGAGGAGACATGCCGTCCGGATGGATAAACTTCTAAGTCTCTACCTCTCTCAGAGGTAGAGGCCTCAGGTACCCTGACAGTACCCCCCCTCTCAGATACGCCCACCGGGCGGAAGGAGCCGGGGCGAGATGGAAAGCGGGAGTGAAATGCCCTGCGAAGGCGAGGAGCATGAACATCCTCTCGTGGTACCCAACTCCTCTCCTCAGGACCATATCCCTTCCAGTCAACTAAATATTGTACTCTCCCCCG
This sequence comes from Pelobates fuscus, assembly GCF_036172605.1. Taxonomy (NCBI): domain Eukaryota; kingdom Metazoa; phylum Chordata; class Amphibia; order Anura; family Pelobatidae; genus Pelobates; species Pelobates fuscus. The sequence continues at coordinate 131,064,833 of NC_086326.1, forward strand.
GGAGACACGAGAATCAATAATGGAGTTAACCTCATACTCCTCCTGACCCTCCACCTGAACAGGGCGCGGAGGGGCGATTGTGGAGGAGAATCTGTTGCAGATTAGAGGTTTCAGCAATGACACGTGAAAGGAGTTCGGGACGCGTAAAGTAGCTGGGAGAGCTAGACGATACGCCACTGGGTTAATTCGAGTCAAGATCCTGTAGGGACCAATATAACGAGGAGCGAATTTCATGGAAGGAACTTTAAGACGAATATTCCTAGTACTCAACCAAACTCTATCGCCTGGAACAAAATTCGGAGCCGCCCTTCTACGTTTGTCAGCATGTTTCTTAACCAGTACAGAATTGTGTAGAAGAATCTGTCGAGTCTGATCCCACAACTTCCTCAAATTGGCCACATGGACATCAACCGACGGCACTCCTTGGGAAGGAGAAACCGAGGGAAGAATAGCTGGATGAAAGCCATAGTTCATGAAGAAGGGGCTTGAATGCGTAGAGTCACAAACGAGATTGTTGTGCGCAAACTCCGCCCAAGGAATCAAACCGACCCAATCGTCCTGGTGCTCGGAAACAAAACAACGTAAGTATTGCTCAATCTTCTGGTTGGTACGTTCGGCAGCTCCGTTAGACTGAGGATGATAGGCGGACGAAAAATTCAATTTGATGCCTAATTGAGAACAGAACGACCTCCAGAAGCGTGAAACAAATTGGGAGCCTCTATCAGAAGTGATCTCCGAGGGAATCCCATGCAAGCGAAAAATCTCTTTAGCAAAGATTTCCGCCAATTCAGGAGAAGTCGGGAGTTTAGGCAACGGTACGAAATGTGCCATCTTGGTAAACCTATCGACTACGGTGAGGATAACAGTGTGCTTTTTAGAAACAGGCAAATCCACAATAAAGTCCATTGCCACACAGGACCAAGGTTTGCCAGGAATTTCCAGAGGCTGCAGAAGGCCACAAGGAAGCGAATGCGGTAGTTTAGTTTTAGTACAGACCACACAAACTCCGATAAAATCCTTAATATCCTTCCGTAGCGAAGGCCACCAGAAATCTTTGGAGATCAAAGAATACGTCTTGCGAACACCCGGATGACCGGCCACCTTACTCTCGTGAAGACACTGTAAGAGCTCCAATTGGAGTTCAGGAGGAACGAAAAGTCTGGAAGCCGGAGTCAGTCTAGGTGCCAGATGCTGCAAGCTCCTTATCTGATCAAGTAACGGAGAATGGACTTTGAGAGTAGTGTTAGCAATAATGTTACACTTGGGGACTATAGAGGACAAAACCGGCTCAGATACGGCAGCAGGTTCATACTGGCGAGATAAGGCGTCGGCTTTAGAATTCTTAGAACCTGGCCTATATGTGAGTACGTAGTTGAAGTGAGTGAGAAATATGGACCAACGAGCCTGTCTAGATGATAATCGTTTAGCCTCTCCAATATAGGATAAGTTTTTATGATCTGTCAAAATAGTAACAGGATGCAAAGTACCCTCCAATAAATGTCTCCACTCCTTCAAGGCCATTATAACCGCTAGTAGTTCCCTGTCACCAATGTCATATCTGCTTTCAGTACCTGACAACTTTTTGGAAAAGTATCCACAAGGATGTAATGGTTTATCTACACCCAACCTTTGGGACAGAACAGCACCTATACCTGTCTCAGAAGCGTCAACTTCGAGTAGGAAAGGTAGTGTAGTATCAGGGTGAACTAAAATTGGTGCGGAAGCAAACAGCTCCTTGAGTGTCTTAAAAGCCAGAAGTGCTTCAGTAGACCAATTCTTAGTGTCAGCCCCTTGTTTGGTCATATTGGTGATGGGAGCAATGATAGAGGAGTATCCCTTAATGAAACGTCTGTAGTAATTGGAGAAACCAATAAATCTCTGGATAGCCTTGAGACCCTTAGGTAAAGGCCAATCTAATATGGATTGGAGCTTCTCCGGGTCCATTTCAAACCCCTCCCCAGAAATCACATAACCAAGAAAGGTAGTTTGGGATTGGTCAAAGCTGCATTTCTCTAGTTTGCAGTATAAGCCATGCTGAAGGAGTTTGTGTAAAACCCTTCTGACTTGTCCGTGGTGAGTCTCAATATCCCTGGAATGTATAAGTATATCATCAAGGTATACAATCACACAGTCATCTTGAAACTCCCTAAGAACCTCATTAATAAGGTCCTGAAATACCGCCGGGGCATTGCAGAGACCAAAAGGCATTACAGTATACTCATAGTGCCCATATCGAGTATTGAATGCAGTTTTCCACTCGTCACCGTCGTGAATTCTCACCAAATTATAAGCACCTCTAAGGTCTAACTTAGTGAAAATTTTAGAACTTTTTAATCGATCAAAAAGCTCGGTGATCAAGGGAATCGGATATACATTTCTGATGGTTATCTTGTTAAGACCTCGGTAGTCAATGCAGGGTCTTAAAGAACCATCCTTCTTTTTAACAAAAAAAAATCCAGCCCCAGCAGGAGAGGAGGATCTTCTAATGAACCCCTTGTCTAGGTTCTCACGAATATACTCCTCTAGAACTAAGTTTTCATTCGTAGACAAAGGGTATACATGACCCCTGGGGGGCATGGTACCAGAAAGTAAATTAATTTTGCAATCAAAAGGCCTATGTGGTGGTAAGGTATCAGCCTTTCCTTTGTCAAATACTGCCTTTAAATCTTGATACAGGAACGGTATCTGTACTTTGGTAGAGTCGGTAGCGTTATTAAGTGAGTTGACACTACAAAGAGGTGACACTTTCTTTAAACAATTCTGTTGACAATCCTGACCCCACGAAACTATTTCCCCTGATCTCCAATCTATAACGGGGTTATGTCTCTTAAGCCAGGAGTATCCCAGGACTATGGGAACAGAAGGAGATGAAATGAGTAGTAGGGATATTTCCTCCTTGTGTAGAATACCAATAGTTAAGTAAAGAGGTATGGTCTCCCGGAAAATCACAGGCTCAACTAAAGGTCTACCATCAATGGCTTCAACAGCCAAGGGTGTCTTCCTTAACTGGGATGGGATAGTGTGTTTGGTGAGAAACTCTTGGTCGATAAAACTCTCAGCAGCGCCGGAGTCTATCAATGCCATAGTCTCTAAAGTTCCCTTCTCCCAAGTTAAAGAGACCGGTAATAGGAGTCTATGTTCTTTGTAGTTATGAGTAGAGGACAAAATCGAAACACCCAAGGTCTGTCCTCTAGAGAAACTTAGGTGCGAGCGTTTCCCGGACGACTGGGACAGCTCAAACGTACATGACCTCTGACCCCACAATACATACACAGTCCCTCCCTTCTCCTGTACTGTCTCTCCTCCTCTGATAGACGAGTAAGGCCTAACTGCATAGGTTCTGAAACCTGTGGATTTTTGGTTTCAGAAATTTGAAATGATGGTGCTAGTGAAAAGGAAGATTTACCGGTTCTATCTCGAGTATTTTGTCTCTCCCTTAGACGTTCGTCAATACGAGAGATAAAGGAAATTAAGTCCTCCAGATTCTCGGGAAGCTCTCTTGTCGCTACCTCATCAAGTATTACATCAGATAATCCATTTAAGAATACGTCTATATAGGCCTGTTCATTCCATTTTACCTCTGCCGCCAAAGACCTGAACTCTAGTGCGTAATCCACAAGTGTTTGGTTGTCTTGTCTAAGGCGCAACAGTAATCTGGCTGCATTGACCCTCCTGCCAGGGGGATCAAAAGTTCTTTTAAAAGCAGCTACAAAGGCATTATAGTTATAGACTAATGGATTATCATTCTCCCACAACGGATTAGCCCATCTCAGAGCTTTCTCAATGAGTAAGGTAATAATAAATCCCACTTTTGCCCTATCAGTAGGGTATGAACGAGGCTGTAGTTCGAAATGAATACTAATCTGGTTCAAAAAGCCACGACACCTTTCAGGAGAACCAGCATAACGTACAGGTGGGGTAACTCGGGAAGAAGCACCTACAGTAACTACTTCTAGCCCTGAACCCACAGAAGAAGCAGACATATTACGCATCTCTTCAGGTGGATTAATAGGACGAGACAGCAGCGCCTGTAGTGCTAGAGCCATCTGATCCATCCTATGATCCATGGCGTCAAACCTAGGATCAGGAGAACCAAGCTGACAATTTGTACCTGCAGGATCCATGGCCCTGTCGTAATGTCAGGATCGGGTCAGGGATCCAACACGCAGAGTACAAAGAGTAGCAGATACGTATACCGGTCCTTAGAATGGCCGGACTTAACGTATAACTACGATAGAATGGTCAGAGACAAGCCGAGGTCGAGGGAACGAGAAGACAGGTAAGCGAGAGACAAGCCGGGTCAAGGATAACAGAAAGACAGGAGAGTAAATACCAAAGCCGGGTCGGAACCAAAAGACAAGAGAATAACAAAGCACTGTGTGACTAGGCGGACTAGAACCACGACAGGGCAATGAGTGAATGAGAGAGCCACTGTTAAGTATCCTGGCTAGGGAGAGAAGACACGCCTCCGGCGAGTCCTGATTCGTCTCCCGAGATTTGAGTGACAGGACGTTCCGGGTTGGCGTCATGACGTCTACCTCCGGTCCTCCTGTTATAAAAGGAAGTGACTCCCTCGCGGCCGGCGTTAGCAAGACCGAGTGAACCGCGAGGGGCCGAGGAGACATGCCGTCCGGATGGATAAACTTCTAAGTCTCTACCTCTCTCAGAGGTAGAGGCCTCAGGTACCCTGACATACCAGGACCTAGTCACCACCCCATATGGTTCCGCAGTCCCCATTACTACTGTGGAACAATGGGAGGTACTGCACGAGGCAGATCTGGTCCAGGCCAATGTGGATAATCTACGGCACCATCGACAGACGGTATATCTGAATGGTACAGCAGTCCGGGGATTACGAGATTCGGGAGCCACCATCACTTTGGTACAGAGCCACCTGATTTCAGATCAGGCAAAACTGAACAAAACTGTTGCCGTCCGGGTAGCTGGGGGAGCAGTGTACCGGCTACCTACAGCAAGGGTACATTTACATTGGGGAGCGGGGGCAGGGGAAGTGGAGGTGGGGTTGATGCCACATTTACCGGCGGAGGTTTTATTGGGGAACGATCTGGGGAGGCTCACTTCTGCTTTTGAGCCCCAGTCACCCACCACAGGAGAGGTCAACCCTGTAGTCACCCGACAACAGGCCCGCACCCAGGACCACAACACACTGCCGGAGGTCCAGGTAAGCAACCCTACCCCCCCTCTAGAATGTGTCCCCTGGGCTCCACCTAATGAATTTGTAGCTGAAGTCGCAACAGACCCCACGCTTCAGGTGTATAGGGACAAGGTTGGCACGGGTTCCCCCGGGGCGGAGGGAGAGAAGTTTATCTGGGATAAACAACTTTTATACAGGGAAACAACCAAACAGATTACGGGGTTAGACCCGATAGCGAGGAGACAATTAGTGGTACCCCAGCGGTACCGGGCTGAATTACTCCGGATAGCGCATGATATTCCGCTATCCGGACATCTAGGGGTTAGTCGCACCAGGTACAGACTAACCCAGAGTTTCTTCTGGCCAGGGATTAGCCAGGAAGTACGCAGATATTGCACGACTTGCGATACCTGCCAGAGAGTGGGAAAAAGGGGGGATCGCAGGAAGGCTAAACTTCACCCCTTACCCATAATAGAGGAACCTTTTAGCCGAATAGCGGTGGATCTGATAGGCCCCCTCAATAAAGTTAGCCCGTCAGGAAAACGGTATATTTTAACGGTCGTAGATTATGCCACCAGGTATCCAGAAGCAGTGGCTCTGACCAACATCCACGCTGAGACGGTCGCGGATGCCCTCATGCGGATATTCTCCCGGATGGGATTACCCAGGGAGATTATTTCGGATCAGGGTACCCAGTTTACCGCAGAATTCACCCAACACCTCTGGAGGATCTGTGGCATTAAGCCTATTATCAGCGCCCCTTACCACCCCCAGACGAACGGGCTCTGCGAACGATTCAATGGTACCTTGAAGCAGATGCTCCGAACCTTCGCAGAGACCCACAAGGACTGGGAACGATTCCTGCCGCACCTCCTATTTGCATACCGGGAGGTGCCGCAGGAATCCACAGGGTTCTCCCCGTTTGAATTATTGTTTGGAAGGAGGGTCCGAGGCCCATTGGATCTTATTAGAGAGCATTGGGAGGGAGACCGGAGCACAGATGGCACTCCCATCCTACCATATGTGTTGGCCTTTCGGGACCGCCTAGAAGCGTTGACCAAGACGGTACGGGAAAACCTTCAGGAGGCCCAGACCCGCCAGCGTACATGGTATGATCGGGGAGCCAGGGACCGTAGCTTTCAGGTCGGGCAGAAGGTACTAATTTTTAAAACCTGTCCGACATGATAAGTTACAGGCCGCCTGGCAGGGCCCATATAAGGTGGTGGAGCAAAGATGCGATACCACCTATATTATCGGCCCCTGCACAGGGACTGGGGGGCGACGCATGCTCCATGTGAACATGCTGAAGCCCTACCACGAGCGTACTGAGGAGGTAACCGCCATCTGTGCCCCTAACACGGAAGAGTTTGACAGCTTACCCCTCCCCGATTTGCTGGGGGATGGGCAGCTGTCCGGAGATTTAGGGGAGGTTACGCTGGGAGATCGGCTGAGCCCACAGGAGCGGATCGAGGTACAGCAACTATTGGAAGAGAAACGCGACACGTTCTCTAATGTACCTGGATACACGCCTCTGGCAACTCACCGGGTCGAGACCCCAGGGCAACTACCCATGCGCCAGACGCCATACCGCATTCCAGAAGCGGTACGGGCAAACATGCGTAAGGAGATCGACGAAATGCTCCAACTGGGGGTGATTGAACCCTCAGACAGTCCTTGGGCGAGACGGTACGACCCGCTTCTGCGTGGACTATAGGAGATTGAACGAGAAGACTGTATCTGACGCCTATCCGATGCCCCGGATAGACGAGTTACTGGACAGAATGGCCAGGGGCCAATACCTCACCATTATTGACTTGTGTAAAGGGTATTGGCAAATCCCCCTGGCCCCAGACGCCATCCCGAAGTCGGCCTTTGTCACCCCATTTGGCTTGTACAAGTTTAAGGTCATGCCATTTGGGATGAAAAACGCCCCAGCCACCTTCCAAAGGATGGTGGATCGACTCCTAGATGGATTCCAGGACTATACATGTGCCTACCTGGACGATATTGCTATTTTTAGCAATACGTGGCAGGAACACTTAGCTCACATCGGAGCTGTACTAGATAGGATAAGGGAAGCAGGTCTGACCTTGAAGCCGGCCAAGTGTAGTATCGGCATGGCTGAGGTACAATACCTGGGACATAGAGTAGGGTGCGGTAAACAAAAACCCGAACCCGCCAAAGTAGAGGCTGTAGCCCAGTGGCCCACCCCTAGGACTAAGACCCAGGTTTTAGCGTTTCTAGGGACAGCAGGGTATTACCGGAAGTTTGTTCCCAATTATAGCGCCCTGGCCAAACCCCTCACTGACCTGACCCGTAAGAACCTTCCCCGCCAAGTAAACTGGACCCCGGAGTGTGAGCAGGCATTCCAACAATTGAAAAATGCACTGATAAATGCCCCTGTCTTGGCAGCTCCCAATCCAACTAAACGTTTTCTTGTTCACACAGACGCTTCTATGTTTGGATTGGGGGCAGTACTGAGTCAAGTCGGGGCCGATGGCGGGGAACATCCAGTGGCTTACATCAGTCGCAAACTGTTATCTCGAGAAGTAAGCTACGCCGCCATCGAAAAGGAATGCCTGGCTGTGGTGTGGGCCCTAAAGAAGCTACAACCCTATTTATATGGACAGCCCTTTTCCTTGCTCACGGATCACAACCCGTTAGTCTGGCTGAACCGGGTGGCTGGAGACAACGCCAGGCTGCTGCGCTGGAGTTTGGCGCTACAGCCTTTTGACTTTAATATCCAGTACCGGCCGGGTAAGCAGAATGGAAATGCTGACGGGTTGTCAAGACAAACTGACTTAGAGAAATGATCCGTGAGCCCCCGGACATCCCCAAGCCGATCCGTGTTGGATCAGACTGTGTATGCCGGCTTGTGGGCAAGGGGGAGCAGTGTAGCGGATTGGTACCGGGCTGTCCCACGACATGTATGAGAATAAGTGTATTTGGTCATATGGCTGGTTTAATGTGTATGTACATGTATAGAAAGCATGGTATCCGGGTATAATGACAGTTAAATGTATGTAAAGAATTGTATTCCTCTAGTTGTTCGGTAGAATCATTCAAATAAAACAAGGGAATGAAACTACCGAACAACCAGACCACCCAGGAATGAGTGTGCCTCCAATTACCGTTTGCAACAATGTTGCAAACAGGTAATTGGCAATCAGTGCAGTGTGGTCTTTGTCCTCTGGGTGGCCGCCATTCGGGAAACAAACACGTGGCGGCGGCCATCTTAAACTACCGAACAGCGGTGTTTTGCCGTCGAGTGTCTGGAACTAAGATCGGACACTTGACTAGGCAAACACCGCTGAGACCTCCATACTTCCAGAAATTCGTATGGAAACTACCGAATGACCCGCCGTTCGGTAGAAAAAGCCCCATAAACAAGGGAATTCATTCAAACCCTCTCCAGGCTCTATAACACAGGCAATTCGCCTGTTTTCATTCCCTTGTTTGTGACCGACCGCAGGGCCAAAATGCATGGAACTGTTTTCGGATACTTTACCCCTGCGGTCGGTCAAATCTTTGGAACCCCATATCTCACGAACCATTCATCCGAATGGGCTAATTTTTAAGTATGTTGGTCCCCCAGAATAGAGCTATCTGGGGATGTTGGATTTGTGGATGTACCCCAAGTATTTAGGGTACATCCAAAACTCGGGGAAAACTGTGTACACAATAAGGGGATTATGATGCTAGAGGAGGGGAGGAGATCTGTGGGAGGTTACTACTTAGAGATTGGATAATGTCTTAAGTGTTAGAACCTCCTCCCTTGCATGGGAGAGGGCTTTATAAGGAACTGTGGAATAAAGCTTGTCAGTCTACTCCTGAAACTGTGTGTCGTCCAGTTATTGGGATTGCGATGGGGATACTGCTGTATTACTTTACCTGCTGGAAACCTTGCCTATGGACTTAACATCACCTTGTTCCTGAGCCTCACTGGAATCTCTAGTGGAGAATAGCTGTGCAAGATCGGCTCTCCGCTACACCCCTCCAAAACTTTGAAATAAATTGTGAACCCCTATCAGACACAATGACGTCTGGCATCCCGTGTAGGCGTATTATTTCTTTGGTGAATATTCTGGCTAATTCAGCAGAAGAAGGCAGCTTTCTCAATGGTATGAAGTGCGCCATTTTAGAAAAGCAATCAACTATAACCAAAATAACTGTAAAACTCTTAGATTGTGGCAGCTCGACTATAAAATCCATAGACAGTTGAGACCAAGGAACTGACGGCAAAGGGAGGGGATGCAAGAGACCACATGGTACTTGATGGGAAGATTGGAAGATGGGAAGTAAGTAAGAAGATGGGAAGATGGGAAGTAAGCTTCAACTTCCTTTCTAAGAGATGGCCACCAATATTGTTGTGTGATCAAATCAATCATCTGAGATACCCCATATGTCCAGCCATTTTACTGTCATGGTAATGGTTGAATACTTCCCCTCTCAGCTCGGGAAGCGCGTAGTATTTTTCAACAGGTTTATCACTAGGTGCCCTATCTTGGACCCTTTGGATTTTGTGCAGAAGAGGGAAAGAGACCCTGGTTCTAGTCAAAGCGATGATTCTCTCCTGGGGTATAGAGGGTTCTGTTATGACCTCCTCCTTATCAAGAGTGGCAAACTGTCTGGAAAGAGAATCTGCTTTAGTGTTACGATTACCCGGTCTATAGGAGATCACTTAGTTGAAGCGGGAAAGAAAAAGAGCCCAGCGAGCTTGTCTAGATGAAAGCCTCCTAGCGTCACTTAAATAGGATAAATTCTTATGATCGGTGAGAATCATCATAGGAACCAGAGATCCCTCAAGTAAGTGATGCGATTCCTTGAGAGCTGATATTATGGCTAATAATTATCTATTACCTATATCGTAATTATTTTCTGCAGGTGTCAGCTTACGAGAAAAGAATCCACAAGGATGCAACAGAGCAGTAGGAGATGCCCTCTGGGATAGGATAGCTCCCACACCGGTTTTGGAAGCATCAACCTCAAGGATGAAGGGTCTAGAGGGATCTGGATGTACCAGGGCGGGAGCGGAGGCAAAAGATTTTTTCAAGAGAGTGAAAGAAGCCTTGGCTTCCGTAGACCAATTGATATGATTAGCCCCCTTTTTGTTCATAGCGGTGATTGGAGCTATAATCTGGGAAAAGCCCTTAATACATTTTCTATAGTACAATATATACAAAAAAGGTAGGCCTAGGGAGAGAGGAGGAAACTCCTCATCCCTCCACTAAGTCGACCCAAAAGCCCCTCCCTTAGGTAATGCTGCAAAATAAAACTTAACCTTTATTGTAATTAATCAATAAAAAATATATTGCAAACACAAACAAAAAATAAATAAAAAGAAGATGAAAAAATAATAATAATGAGGAGTGCCACAGAAATCACTGTGGGTGTGGACAATAATCAATAATATATATAGTCCTATAAAATATACCCCCAGCTAGAATTCCAGCAAAAAAGCTCAATGGCTAAATAAGGTAAGCTATAGGGAGGAGAGAACGGGGGGGGGGGGGGGGGGGAGTAAATCAAATAGAGGCGCTGAAACGCACGTCAGATTACTTTAGTTAGGAGTAGCCACATGCAATAGACTCTAGCAAGTATTAGGTTTAGCAATCTGGGGGTTGAGAAGGCTCGATTTAGAGAGAGGTGCTTTGGAAGTTTCACCCTTAGGATCTGGGGGTTTGCAAAGGGTATTTCTCGGGAGAGTGACTTTGGAGGTTCAAGTTTTATTTTTAGCTTGGACAGCTTTGTTAATACAGATTGAGTGCATCTCAATGGAAACATGATTTAGTTCAGTATCCCATTACACAGGGATCCTAGTGTAATTTAGTGTCTATGTGCACTTGATACAATTTGACAACACCTGTACTACAGAGTATATTAGGATTCTTTTATCCCATTATTTGATTTACTCTCCCCCCCCCCCCCCCCCCCCCCCCCCCCCCGTTCTCTCCTCCCTATAGCTTACCTTATTTAGCCATTGAGCTTTTTTGCTGGAATTCTAGCTGGGGGTATCTTTTATAGGACTATATATATTATTGATTATTGTCCACATCCACAGTGATTTCTGTGGCACTCCTCATTATTATTATTTTTTCATCTTCTTTTTATTTAGTTTTTGTTTGTGTTTGCAATATATTTTTTATTGATTAATTACAATAAAGGTTAAGTTTTATTTTGCAGCATTACCTAAGGGAGGGGCTTCCCTTTGGTCGACTTAGTGGAGGGATGAGGAGTTTCCTCCTCTCTCCCTAGGCCTACCTTTTTGTATATATTGTCTTTTCTCACGTATGTAAGGGTTACCCCCTTTAAGGATCCCCCTGACACACTAAAAGGCTGGTTGACTTAGTCACTGGCTTTCTCTCTCTTTCATTTTCTATAGTAGTTAGCGAACCCAATGAATCTTTGTATGGACTTCAATCCAATGGGTAGGGTCCATTTGAAAGCCATCAGTAGAAATTATATACCCTAAAAACTGAATAGAAGTCTGATCGAATAGATATTTCTCAAGTTTGCAATACAAACCATTAGCAAGGAGGGTCTGTAAGATATTTCTAACTTGTTGGTGATGTATCTGAATATTAGGAGAATGAATGAGAATGTCATCAAGATACACAACAGCGCAAGTGTGCAAATAATCTCTTAAAACATCATTGATAAAATCTTGGAAGACAACCGGGGCATTACATAGACCGAAGGGCATTACTGTGTACTCATAGTGACTGTTATGAGTATCAAATGCTGTCATCTATTCGTCTCCCTCTTTGATGCAAACGAGATTGTAAGCTCCTCTAAGGTCTAATTTGATACACAGGATACACATTTTTTATAGTGATTTAATTCAGACCCCTATAATCTATGCAGGGACGTAAATCCCCCTCCTTTTTGGCAACAAAAAAGAAGCCAGCCATTGCAGTGGAAGAGGAGCGTCTGATAAACCCCTTACTTAGTGATTCTTGTACGTATTCCTCCATAACCTTATTTTCTATTTGAGAAAGAGGGTAGACTCTCCCCTTGGGGGGCATGGTACCAGGAAGGAGTTTAATGGCACAATCGTATGGCCTATGTGGGGGAAGATGGTCTGCCTTCACTTTGTCAAAGACCTTCGCCAGATCTTGGTATTGAGGCGGTACATTAGTGGAAAGTGGAGGAGCTGAAGGAACATTAAAAGAACAAAGGGGTTTAACTTGATTTAAACATGTATGGTTACAGGAAGGACTCCAAGACATGATTTGACTCTCTCTCCAGTCAATAACAGGGTTATGTTTTTGTAACCATGGAAAACCAAGAACCAAAGGGCAGAAAGGAGAAGAAATGACCTGGAAAGACAACTTCTCTTTATGGGTTATATATATATGGGTGATATAACAACAGTCTTAGTTTGATGCGTAACATAGGGGACTGTTAATGGTCTACCATCTATGGCCTCAACGGCCAAGGGTGTTTCTTTCTCCTCCAAAGGAAGAGAAAAAGCTGTTGCAAAGGTCTAGTCGATAAAGTTTTCTGCAGATCCAGAGTCAATGAGGGCCATAGTGAGATGACTAACACTTTCCCAGAATAGGGTTACAGGCATAACACACCTGTATGAATTTGTTTTAGGGGACAGAGACATTACACCCAAGGCCGGTCCCCTGAACTTTGGACATTTTCACAAAGGGATTCTTCTCAGGGTACCACGCACTATAATAGGACTTTAGAATTGGATCTCAGATTGTATAGTGTATTCTATATCTGTACACTTTCTAATTGTGCTTATGTCTTATGTTTCCAGATCAAACATGATAATATTTGCTTATGGGTTAGCTCCTCACCTCACAGCAGAAAGGACAGGAAATAGAACTCTGAAATTTATATAAATAGGTCCTACCCCTCTCCATCCGAAACACTTTTTTTCCTGTCCTTCACAGCAGTGTGGAAGGACTTTGCTTTAGCAGGCCAACATTGTATTTTATGATCACCAGTCCAATATGTTTGTAGGCCCAGCCGGAGTTCAAAATCTAATCTCAAAAGATCCATGAGATTGCACAGATGTAAAGGTTCCATCCCTTTAGTGGTCATGGTCTGACCTAATTCTCTCACTAAGGGAAGACAGCAGTCCACTGCATAGATGAGGCCAAGCCAGGGCTAAGCCTCTTTCCTTGAAGACCCAGTAAACCACACTTCCATAAGTTGACTACATGGATATCAGATACCACCATGTCCGGGATCTGTTTTAAATCTTCCCTCACTGGTGATGATAAAGGGTATATGGGGTGCAGATTGAAGCCTACAGTTTAAACAGTTTAGGCTACCACCGGTTTAAATCCTAATTTGCCACTATAATACAGGTCTGCAGCAATTCATCTGTCTCCATAACTGCTTAGTATTTTTTCCCACCTCGGAGATGTACATTAGTACCGTAATATAAATTAAAGACTAGTATACCATAGTATACGTGCCAAATTATATATACATAAACTGAGGATACATTTCAGATACTTCCTCTAGTAAATACCACTGTTAATTTGTGGCACACTATATTGCTTGTAAATATACCACAGTCTGTATACATTATATATGATCATTATCTATGCAAATTTTAAACAGGTTTTATATAACACATCCGTTGCAAAAATAATACTGAAAGCTATGTCTAGAGATCTTTTTACGGTCTCAATGGATTAAAAAGATTCCGAGGTTTGAATGCAGAAAAAAAGTCTCGACAATGGAACAGAATTCATATCCTTTACAAACCATCAGATGTTCTTCTACCACCAGCTAGAGACTGAGCCGCAGTAAGGCTTGTCTCCTGCAATCATTGCATAGCCTGCTTTTCCATATTATTATTTATTTATTTATTTTATTTTTTCATTTATTTATACACCACAATATAATTCTGCAATACTGGACGAAAAAAAAAAATAGTAATCTTAATACATCATGTCTATTACAAATTCCGGACGATCTGTGTGACACTTATTGACATACATGCATGCTATATTTTAAAAGATGTGATTGTCTCTTTAAATTGTGGCTGTTTCACAAATCGAGCCAGGGTGGTAGATGTGCGTTGCCTTCGGAGAAAATAAGCTGCTAACTTCGCCACATTGTTGAGTATTTATCAACTGGATAATTCCATATGGGAGCAAATAAATACAGATTATTTTTCATACCTTATTTGTCGAAATCTATTCATTGCAAACATTTGACACCTTGAAGAAAATAGAATAAGTTGGCATATTTCTACCCATTATTTATGGAGGAATAATTGGCAGCGGGTATTTTAGTACTGACATATAAAGTACACAAACACGAGGAAATCCAATTACATTGTCAACTAGAAGTTCTTCTCTTTCCAGTAGAGATACATTTAAGTCTTAAATAAACATCTCATTGTCCTAAATGATCTCTTGGTATTTTTGTGGATGAAGCAAGGGGGGGAGGGGGGGTTGATGCGCATTACGGCTATGAAAACACATTGTTTCTGTCCTGAAAGGTGAAGAATATCAGATACCCCCAACAGCGAAAGAAAATTGCTTTGCAGTGAACTGAAAAGCTTACAGTGGTAATTGAAATGAATAAGTACTTTGAAATGGGTTTAACCCTATTCAATCTCATATCATCCCTATTCTGTGTGTTCCTGCATAGCTACACGTATCCGTAGGACAGCTCTTATCACTGCAAAATGCATTGTCTATCAACTACAGCAAAATGTAATATCAACATGTACGTAAATGTTTAGACTTGGCCCAATTTTCTATGTATAACACACCGTTTTCTGTTCACTAAACTATCAACTTAAAACAATAAATGCAAACATTATTTTACGTTTTTGTTACTAATTTCACCTTTAATCTTTGCAATACTGTTGTTTGGAAATGTATAAAATATTAAACCTGTTGAAGACCCGGTAGGGTGGAAACGTTGCTGCTTTTGCTCCAATAAAGCTGCTATTTCTGTTATCCCGGAGTGCCTGAACCGTTTTTTTTTCTGCATATCTTGGAAGGGAGGCCTGGCCAGCACTGGCTTCAGTGCACCTGGGTTATTTGGTGACTGTGGTATACAGTACGTATCTACTATTCTAGTGTTAATGGACCTTAACAAGCTCAATATTATTTGTATGAGTTTTTCAAACAGAGTTGGAGATACGACTTGAGATAATCTGATTGCTTTGATATAACAAAAATGAACGCAGCAAGGATACAACTACCATATGTATTTTCTTCACCGCTAAATCACTAAAATGAAAACGTAAATGTATACATTAAAAATAATAGTCAATGAGGCATCAGTTTAATTAAAGTGTCTTTTTGCCATTTTTTTTACAGGATAAACTGCCCATGAGGTCACGAATGTTGCAAAAGATTAGCTGTAAATACCATGCGTACAGTAAAAAGCTTAATGACATTATATATACATATGTCAGAGAGGTCTGCTAGGCAAACAGCTATTAGACATGCCGTATTAGAGGGTCATTAATGGCCTAATATACATGCCTTTTATGTGAAATCGCAAATTGACAGAACTCAAATACATACGTTAAAGTACTGGGATTTGTCTAGGATGCATTAAACCACATCAAAAAACTCTTTATTTTACTGAAAAGCTGCAGGGGGAGAAAGGAGAAAAATAAACCAAGTGATCCATTTTAATTTATTGCTATATTCTAATCGGCTGCTTGCTGCTTTCTGAACACAAACCGAAATTCAGATCGTGGTCAGTGACCAGAAAATCCGTAGATGAGAAAAATGTAATGGCCGATCTCAGTCTGCTACGAATTACAGACTTTAAAGAACAACAGTGACATAGGCATGATCTGTGACTTTCGTATATATTTTAAAACCTCTCGAAATAGAACCATTTGAACACGTTTGATGGAGCCACTGCAACACATACATGGGTAACACGATCTACATACTCCCAGTTTTTATGAACACATGATCAGTAGGCAGATATTCTACTGACTGATCAGCTGACACGAACGAAAGGAGCAGGGAAAGTACACAAAAAACAAAAATTGCTTCTCAGAATTCAATATTCTTGTGCAGTGATACAAATCATGCTTTGCTTCAATGATTCCAAAGATAAAAAAGTGCCTTCCTTGATCTGACACTTACTTTCCTCTTTAAATGCTTCACCATTGCTTTTACATTTGTAACATCATATCCTTCTTTCACTGACAACATTGACATCAATCTTTTTATTTCGTACATTTTATCACTTTTTTTTTTTTTTTTAAATTTAGTTTGATTATTTTCCAAGGTGACACCATCTGCCGTGGGTAATATTCAAGTTTATTGATGCTCCAAAAATTGGTCAGCACACATTTATTTCTAACTAGCCACGTTATTGTAATATGCTCAAAGTCTACTTAAATGGTAAATGTTGCTTCTCATAACTATTTGCAGTCTTTCTGTCACCAAGTCAATCAAGGTACTTAATGAACTTCATAGCTTTAGATAAGCTGAACATTAAGGTCAAGGGTCATCTTGGGAACTATAAATCAAGCGTAGTTTAAAAAAAATGTGTTTTAAATACAATCTTATATCCATACATCAGATGAATGATAAAAAAACAACAAATTTTACTATGGTGCTTAGGACAAAGACAGTCTAAGCTTTTTTCCAGTTGTGCAGTTATGCCAAATTGTTTAATACGTTATACCTTATCCAATAACACCGTACCACCATAAAATAATCACAGACCAATCACTCTGTAATTTCTTAAGCAGTAATTATAAAATGTCTCTGTTAATTTAAAGTTGGAAAGTCTTTAGCAAAACTTGTAGATATTTAGAATTTTCAATGAATAATGGGCATTATTCTGGGAATACAAAGCTTTTTTTTAATAAAGACCTTTCCATTAAAAACTGTTGAATTTATTCTAGCAAAATCCGTGGTCAATTAGACCTGTCTATTTCACATAATGCACCTTGGCATGTCAAAATGAGGACTGCATGTCAAGGGACCATTTTATGAATATCAAACATATCCCATTGCTGGCGCTATATAAATAATAAAATAATAATAATAATATCAAATTACCTTATGGAAATTGTAACCGTTATTATAGAATGCACGGTTTTAGAGTAAAGGAGGCTCCTATCTTTAGATCATCTAGATTAGGGATGTGAATGGGCAAAAACTTTGGTTCAGTACTTCCGAAATTCGGGACTTTGGCAATTCGGACATTCGGAAGCATTCAAATGTCCGAATTGCCGAAATTCGTCCGAATTTAAATTCGGACCGAAACGAATTGCAAATGTCTAATGTATATTATATTATCTAAATCTCAAATTATAATATTCTATGTTTAGAGAACGGTTATCTAGCAGAAAGGGTGATTATGTAGGGAAACAAATAATCAGGATAACGGATCACCTACTGAACTGAGTTCAGTATCTCCACCATGGCAATATACAACTAGTGTGTCCTCCACTCAAACACCCCATACATTTACCATTTGCTGAAAGTTAAAAAAAACCTTGTGTGTTGCAAAAATTCTAAATTGTATCTACTTTGATAGAAAGATTGTCTTCAGTTTACTTTTGCATTGCCATAATCAAACAAAAGTGATATAAGCAATACTACAATACTACTTGTAAACAAAATTCAGGTTAATGTACTAAATGCCATAAAAACTGCCATATCAAAAAGAAAAATGACTTTCACTCACACTTACTATCTCAGCTTAAAATTGACATTTGAACATGACACAGCAATATCAGCACATTTCCTATAGTAAGTGCAAACGTTGCACTATGCCCTAAAAAATTGTATAAGAGATTTGTTACAATTGTTTGTAGCTATAACGACATAAAAAATTATATATATATATATATATATATATATATATATATATATATATATATTCACAAAAGTGAGTACACCCCTCATATTTTTGTAAATATTTTATTATATCTTTTGATGTGACAACACTGACTAAATGACACTCTTCTACAATGTAAAGTAGTAAGCGTACAGCCTGTATAACAGTGTAAATTAGCTGTCCCCTCAAAATAACAACACACAGCCATTAACGTCTGAACCATTGGCAACAAAAGTGAGTACACCCCTAAGTGGAAATGTCCAACTGGGCCCAAAGTGTCAATATTTAGTGTGGCCACCATTATTTTCCAGCACTGCATTAACCCTCATGGGCATGGAGTTCCCTAGAGCTTCACAGGTTGCCACTGGAGTCCTCTTCCACTCCTCCATGACGACATAACGGAGCTGGTGGATGTTA
Organism: Pelobates fuscus; assembly: GCF_036172605.1. Taxonomy (NCBI): domain Eukaryota; kingdom Metazoa; phylum Chordata; class Amphibia; order Anura; family Pelobatidae; genus Pelobates; species Pelobates fuscus. Next base: position 131,083,212 of record NC_086326.1, read on the forward strand.
GAAACCTTGCGCTCCCCCATCTCCAGTTTGATGATGCCCCACAGATGCTGAATAGGGTTTAGATTTGGAGACTTGCTTGGCCAGTCCATCACCTTTACCTTTACACTGTTATACAGGCTGTACACGTACTACTTTACATTGTAGCAGAGTGTAATTCAGTGTTGTCACATCAAAAGATATAATAAAATATCAACAAAAATGTGAGGGGTGTACTCATTTTTGTGAGATACTGTATATACACACTGAACAAAATTATAAATGTAACACTTTTGTTTTTGCCCCCATTTTTCATGAGCTGAACTCAAAGATCTAAGACTTTTTCTATCTACACAAAAGGCCTATTTCTCTCAAATATTGTTCACAAATCTGTCTAAATCTGTGTTAGTGAACACTTCTCCTTTGCCGAGATAATCCATGCACCTCACAGGTGTGGCATATCAAGATGCTGATTAGACAGCATGCCCTACGGAATCTGTTGGCGCTATATGAATGGCGGTAATAACAATAATGATTATTGCAAAGGTGTGCCTTAGGCTGGCCACAATAAAAGGCCACTCTAAAATGTGCAGTTTTACTGTAACTTTCCAACATTACATAGAAACATAGAATGTGACGGCAGATAAGAACCATTCGGCCCATCTAGTCTGCCGAATTTCCTAAATACTTTCATTAGTCCCTGGCCTTATCTTATAGTTAGGATAGCCTTATGCTCATCCCACGCATGCTTAAACTCTCTCACTATGTTAACCTCTACCACTTCAGCTGGAAGGCTATTCCATGCGTCCACTACCCTCTCAGTAAAGTAATACTTCCTGAAATTATTTTTAAACCTTTGCCCCTCTAATTTAAGACTATGTCCTCTTGTTGTGGTAGTTTTTCTTCTTTTAAATATAGTCTCCTGCTTAACTGTGTTGATTCCTTTTATGTATTTAAATGTTTCTATTATATCCCCCCTGTCTCGTTTTTCCTCCAAGCTATGCATGTTAAGTTCCTTTAACCTTTCCTGGTAAGTTTTATCCTGCAATCCATGAACCAGTTTAGTAGCCCTTCTCTGAACTCTCTCTAAGGTATCAATATCCTTCTGAAGATACGGTCTCCAGTACTGCGTACAATACTCCAACTGAGGTCTCAACAGTGTTCTGTACAATGTCATGAGCACTTCTCTCTTTATAATGCAAATGCCTCTCCCTAAACAACCAAGCATTCTGCTAGCATTTCCTGCTGCTCTATTACATTGTCTTCTTACCTTTAAGTCATCTGAAAAAATTACTGATAACTCCCTTTCCTCAGATGTTGAGGTTAGTAGGGTATCAAATATTCAGTACGCTGCCCTTGGGTTTTTACACCCAACATGCATTATCTTGCACTTATCCACATTAACTGTCAGTTGCCACAACTCTGACCATTTTTCTAGTTTACCTAAATCATTTTCCATTTGGCTTATCCCTCCTAGAACATCAACCCTGTTGCAAATTTTAGTATCATCCGCAAAAAGACATACCTTACCACCAAGACCTTCTGCAATATCACTAATAAAAATATTAACGAGAATGAGTCAAAGTACAGATCCCTGAGGTACCCCACTGGTAACTAGACCTTGCTTCAAATATACTCCATTGACTACAACCCTCTGTTGCCTGTTATTTAGCCACTGCCTTACCCATTCAACAATATTGGAATCCAAACTTAAAGATTGCAATTTATTGATATGCCTTCCATGTGGAACAGTGTCAAAAAGCCTTATTGAAATCTAGATAAGCAATGTCTACTGCAGCACCCTAAACTATTATTTTAGTTACCAAATAAAAAAAAATCAATACGATTAGTTTTGCTTGATCTCCCTGAAGTAAACCCATGTTGTCTCTGATCTTGAAATCCATGTGTTTTTAGATGTTCAACAATCCAATCCTTTAACATGGTTTCCATCACTTTTCCCACTACTGAGGTAAGGCTTACTGGCCTTTCTTGTGAATGGGCACAACATTTGCTAACTTCCAATCTTCTGGGACTACTCCTGTTAACAATGATTGGTTAAATGGTTTTGCTGTTAATGGTTTTGCTAGTACACCACTAAGCTCTTTTAATAGCTTTGGGTGTATTCCATCAGGTCCCATTGACTTATTTGTCTTTACTTTTGACAGTTGAAATAGAACCTCTTCCTCTGTAAACTCACATGTAACAAATGACTCATTTGTCCTTTTTCTTAACTGAAGTCCCTCTCCTACATCTTCATCTGTAAATACTGAACAAAACTATTAATCGAGGCAGTCAGCTAGACCTTTATCCTCTTCTACATACCTTCCTCCTTTTGTTTTTAATCTAACTAATCCTTGTTTTACTTTCCTTTTCTCATTTATGTATCTAAAATGTTTTGTCCCCCTTTTTTACTGACTGTGCTATTTTCTCTTCTGTGTGTGATTTGGAAGCTCTTATAACTTGCTTAGCCTCTTTATGCCTAATCTTATAGATCACTCTGTCTTCCTCACTCTGTTTTTTTTTTCATAATTACTAATTGCTTATTTTCGTTTTTTACTATTCTGGCCACTTCTGCAGAGTACCACAGTGGTTTCTTATTTTTTCTGCTCTTCCTGACAAGCCTATGACATTCCAATTTATATACATACTCTAATAGGACCATTACAATAAACCATAACATTTTACTTTCCAGGTCCCTTAAATAGTATCCCAGGAGCTCATTGTATGCAGAACACATCATTGATAACACAAACAAAGACAAAACTCATATCCCGGCCTTGGAACACTATTATTAATCCAAGTCTGATTCTATCACATTAGTTCTGTGAATTTGCTCACTGGCTGTATCCAAGAGGTACTTTATTCAGAGGCATTCGTAGGTAATTCCTTTATGGTCTCCTTTCATCTTTATTGAAAAGTGATGAATTGATAATCATATTTAAAAGAACCATCAAATTCAACAGAGACCATTTACATTAAACTTTCCAGGCAATTTGGAATCTAGTCTGATTACTTTGCTATTTACAGTCTCACAATCCTGTGTCTTGTTTCCCCTCCGTTCTACTGTTGATAACGAATTCAATTTTCTTTTAAATGTTAAAGACATTGGAAAAGATGTTGTTCTCCTTAACACAGCAGGAGACTCTGGACTCAAGGGAGGGCACTGAACATGGAAATCAATTAAGATGCTGAAACCAGTAACAGAGGAAGAAAATATAGAAATACCCCCTGGCCAACATAGTCCAGAGGACAAAGTCAATATGAAGGGTGGTCATAACAACATGACCCAATTTAATTGGACTCAATGGACAACATGATGGATGGATGGATGGATAGATGGATGGATGGTTAGATAGATAGATAAATAGATAGATAGATAGTTCTCTACAGTGCAAAATTCTCTTAAAGATATTTGATTGATTAATAGGTATTGGGAAAACTCTGCCTTCTTTATCTTACACTTCATAACTACTCACATTTTTTTTGCAATGACAATACCCTACTGTGATGCATGCTTAGAACGTTTCGTGTGTGTTGCATTTTTGATTTGTACTGAATGTTTCTTTCTGTCTGAAATTAAATAAATAAATAATAATGATTAAAAAAAAAGTTGTTGTTAATTGGGCACATTAGCAAAATTGGCCGAAAGAAACGAGTGAACCAAAAGGACATCACTAAGTTCATCCTAAAAAAAATATTAAAATTTAGGATGATGTAAGAGAAAAAAATCACATTCTCAAGAGACTTTGCAAGGTGTACTAATTTATCGGAGAAATTCTCACAGTGAGACGATTGTCTGTGGGCTGGATGTCCTGTCTAATGTTCCAGTGTTTTATATTAGATACTGTGCAAAATAACAATTGTGCATGTGCCCATGGATTGGCTTCAGGACATTTTGTGACCATCTAAAACAGCACCTGTGTGTGCACCTCCCAAGCTGCTTTTGGACATTGTGCAACATGGGTGCAACTGCATCACAGAATCTAGACAGAGTAATGGCATGAAATATTGGGACCTCGCTGGCTTTAGAGATGTCCTTACTAACGTAGAAAAAAGGTATAAAGGTAAGTAGATATATATATATATATATATAGTCATCTGTACCCTTATAATATAGGTGAGGTTTTGTCTTCCATCTGGATAGTGTCAATGTAAGACAACTGAGCTCAGCAGACCTCTAAATTTGATCACATCAGTCGGCCAAGTTCTTGTAACAAAGTTAAGCTAGATGGATATTTAACTCAATATACCGTATTCCTCTTTGTAAATACTGGGAGTTGCTTCCCTGACTAATAGCATCAGCAAATGTATGGGTTAGAGAGTTACTTCACATCCTTTGCTATTCTATTGCAAAGCCATAGGGGTGTAATACATGTAAGAATATATAGGGAACCCCAGTGACATTAAAAGGGGTTAACAAGCAAAGCAAAGCTAATGCCCATGTAGTCAGCTAAATGTACAACCATAGCCGGAAGGTACACTACATCAGTAGGTCCAAAGCGTTCAGTGACACAGCAGCTGGAACGAGATAAACAGCTTCACGGTATGACACATTTATATATCGTTACAGTAGATACCGTCTATCTCAGGAGATTTTCAACATGCACGTTCCGAAATGTGATCACACTCAAGATCTAACAGTCATTTGCAAACACAGCAATCAATGAATTTTGTTCCATCCAAAAGGAATGTGAGAACCCGCTAAAGAAGAACGCATACAACAGATATAATGATACTTGGAGCGTATGTCGGTAAGAGATTTTAGAGAAACTGTGAAATAGCGTTACGCTTAGGTCCAGCAGTTATCTGGTATCAAATCATAGGCAATAAATGTGGGTTCACCAGAGTGTTTTATCTAAAGATAACAGTCTACCACCCTATAAAATCAAGTCTTTAAGCAGCGAACAGTTCTAGAATATAGACATTGTGAAAGGTATTAACTGAATCTCGAACGACTCTACCTCTCCTCCAACCTCTCCTATTAAATCCATACATGGAACTGGAGAGGTCAAGTGTTCTATTCTATTAACTCGTTGACCTTTCAAGATCCGCAGCATGTTTTTCTTTTGAGTCGGTTATATATAATCTGACATTACACACTGTGATTTCAGGCCTAAGGACATGAAGGAAGTGTGAAGCAGTCACACCCATTAACTTATACACTGGGTTACTGGCGAAACCAGAAAAGCATTCTGCTATATAGTTGCAAGTGATACAATAATACAATAACCCTGTCATATAGCACATAACCTACAGCAAATAGAACTGATGTGTGTTTGTCAACTGTGAATTTGACATTATATATAATACACAAAAGAAATGATTACAAAGTATGTACTGTACAGTATTATTACTTATATTGTATTGATGCACTTATTCAATTATTTAAATTAATTACATCTCATTATATAGCAATGTTGTGTTGGAATGCATGCATATAGATCTGCGGATGAAAAAAAATCATATTACTAAATTAAAAATACAATTTTAAAATGTTAAAAATAGTCAACGTAAAAAAACAAAAAAACCACACAATTCAATCAAGGCATCGTACAGATACATTAATTCATTGCAGATCTAAAATATCTTAAAAAAGATATGTGTGAATTTTTTATTTGAAATCTGTATGAAATATCTCTATTTCTATCTAAATTTAAAGGGCCATTTAAGGACTGTTGCGATGACGTCAATGAAGGTACTCATACATATATGCACTGTCTATATGTACTCATGTAGTTTTGAAATCAGAATGCTATATACATGTTGTGAGTACCGTAGTTATAATTGGGCTATTAAACAGTGACTTTTTATGTTTTGTTATACATTTTCTTGAAAATGCAGCACAGATGGTATGTCCTGAGTCCAATATTAACCAATATCAATAATAGCCAACCTTTTCATAGCATTGTGCCAAAGAAAATGTTTGAAGTCTTATAGGATATGAGCCCTATTATTTAAAGTGACAGTTTATATGTTGACACATTCTGCTTGTGTTATATATGTGCTGTGGCTGCTTTCTGACGTTATAAGTGGGCTGTGCATGGTATTATATACGTCTGTGGCGGGCCAGATGTAGGGATACCTATCCACCATGTTTTCTGGGACACATATCATTTATACACATTGATGTTCAACATACAGAAAGTGCTGCCCTGCTGTATGTAGAAGTCACATGCTGCAGGTGGTAAATCAGTCAGGAATCCTGCAGTATATACATTATTCATAATGCAGGGCAGCATTTTCACGTGCTGCCTGACAACATGATGACATTATGTGTGTTCCAGAAAACATGATGGATATGGCAACTCTAGCTATTTGTACTGTGCGTGTTATGCATGTGTGTGTAATGTCTGTAGTGTTACATGAGTGTATATGCAGGCTATGTGTAGTGTTGTGTGTTGTTGGTGGTATTGTTTGAGCAGAGGTGTTTGCTTGCAGGGTTTTGTGTGTGTGTCTGTATACATATATATGCTGTTGATGGCATTGTGCCTGGTAGGAGCAGTTTGTGGAGTTGTGTGTATTTTTGTTTTACCTGTTGTGTTATGTATGTATTTGCAGTAGTATCTGAGTATTTGAAGACTCTTTCCGATATTGTGTGTGTGTGTGTGTGTTCTGATTGATGTGTTAACTATGTGTTTGCACATTTCCTCGAGCTTTAAAATGTGTTTCAACAAATAATAAATCACCAGTCTATATGTCTATATACATATAAGAAAGTATAGGTTTAAAAATGATACTACAGGTGTGGACTGGACCACTTGCTCATGGTGGTTTATCAGCCATGCGTTACTGATTAAATCTATGAGTGGTCAGAACAATTGTGCAGAAAGGACTTGCCTGGCTTTTTGGTCTGTACTGTTCGCTTTGATACAAATGTATAAGTAACATAAAATTTGAATGAAACCTCCAAGTGACCACCATAGGGCTCCTGGAGGAGATTGCCTGTAAAAGACTCCTGAAGTTGACCTACCGTTAGCACTGATTTTATGGAACTGTTTTGGGCATAGGACCATGTGCACGGTCAGTCAAAATTATGACTTCCATGGAAATCCCGAACCCCTGAACCATGTGGGGTTTCCATGTGTTTTAGAGGTACTTTTGGGGTGTTTTGAAAAAGTATGTGTTTTTTCTGTGCTTGGAGATAATTGCATTAGAATTAGAGGGGAGGTATTGTATGCTTGTATATGGGCGTGTCATGTATTTAAACACCTTTGTCATTAGTCTGTGACTTTGTGCTGCAGTCCCCCACAAGGTCCAGGAGGGAATGCCCCTTGCATGGGACTGTTATTGGAGGGAAGGAAGATTTAACCCCGTGTCTGCTGTTCCAGTTTGCAGGGGATTCAACAGTGAAAGTCCTTGTAAGGAAGAAGCGGTTCCAGGGCCCCAGTCAAGCTACGGCAACTGTGGGCAGAAGTGCTGCAGTTTGTCCCCTGTTCCAGCTAGGAAGCGGTCCTTTTGCGGACATACCCAGCCGGGGTACAGGGAGCTCCATCACAATGTTTATATAACTGTATCTGCTGGGCATGAAGATGAATCTTCACTTGAAGGAATTAATTTTTGCTAGTGAGCCAGGGGTTTTATCTGTTGTTATTGACAAAAGGCTAGAAATAAGAAAGAAAGATGCACTGTTCCTTGGGTAGAATTACTATTTCAGACTTTAAAATCTGCAATAAAAATTGAAAGCTAGCCCACAATGTGATGTAGATAGGGCCGGGAGCTTCTTCTTCAAAAGAGATGAACATTCTTTTTCAGAATTCCTCTAATTTTATTGAACTCGTGAGATATCCTGCTAGGCATCCTCTGACACATAGCGCATTAATAAACACAGTGCACGGAAAGGGTTAAACTCTCGCTCTGGATTCTGCTGCCGGCTTTACGCAATCCAGCAGGTTAAGAAGGCAGCAGCGAGATGACACATGTAAGAGCGACAGTAAACACACCAGTTTGCATTTGAAATGCTTTTTTATTGATATACGCTGTTCTCTACCCTGCCACGAGGAATATGGCTTTATTTGAATTTTATTTTTATTTTATTTTTTACATTTTCTGCTTTTTGTTTTTCTTTCTAGCTGAATAGCACTTGCAGCTGGCTGGAGAAAAAAGGAATGTAAAAAAAGAAAAATAAATTAAAAATGTTAAAAAGTAGATAAATGTTTATAAATAAATAAATAAAACACACACACACTTGCACACGTAGAGAGAGAGAAAGCGAGAGCAAGAGAGAGAGAGAATACCAGAGATTGATTTATTTAGGTCCTGGATTTAGATCGATGAGGGGAAAAAAAGGTGTCTGTGTTGAGCATATAAAAGGTGACCTAATGAATCCAGTGATGAGAGTTTAATTAGCAAAATGACTACATCAATGGACTGCAAAGCAGAAATTCCCCTGAGCTTCTTCCACAAACACTTCAATATTGTGTATTGGAAAGTATGAAATAGACTGATCAAGGAAAGCCTAAACACAGCTAAACCAAGCTACAGCTCCCCTTATCTCTCTCCCAAAGACTCACGAAACATGTAAAAAACATCGAAGCAGGGGGCGGGGCCTGAACCGCAAGATGGTCGGACGTGTCTGCTCACAGCTCCGGCAATCTAGAGACATTAAAAGGACACAAAGCACAGAAATCAGCCTGGAAACCGACAGAAAACGCAACGCCAAGCACTTGCCGGCCAGTGAACAGACTGTTGGCACCTGCGGGCACCGATCTAGCGTGGAACCCCGGGAACCGAGGCTTGCGGCCTACGGGATCCGACAGCACATCGGTTGGGGGAGGCGGCCGCTCTCCCAGCAGACTCACAGCGAACTACAATCAGCCCTGCCACCCCCCCTCCTGGACCGGGGGGGATATCCCGGTCCCCAATGGGGCAAGCAACACCTCCGCAACAGAGGACCTCTAAACCCGATCCCCTTACAGCCACGTGGCGGCACCAAGATGGCCGCCACATCGCAACAACTCCCAAGCCCAGAGGGATCAAGCGAACAGGCTTGGCGTGAAAGCTTTGATCTGAGATTCGATCAGATATGCCAGAACTTCTGGAGTCGGCTGGCTAGCCGAACAGCCATACACACCTCACCCGCACCACAGCTCAGCCCAGCCGACATGTCGGCTCTCCGCTGCTCCCACGGGCTAAAAGACCGAGCAAAAGCGAGACCGCAGCACAGCAATCCACACACCGGGGAGTTGAGACCCCAGAAACCTGGACCTCAAGCAGCGCACTCTAAAGAGAACAGAACGGGCTATGGCAAGCAGGTCCGGCACAGAGGACCACAGAGGGGAGGCAAAACCCGAAACGCTCACCTATGCCACACGGCGACACCAGGGACCGGGAGCTTACAGCAGCGCGCCCCATCTCAGATCCCCTCCAAGGGCGACCGGAATATCGGCACCAGGGAGGCATGGGCGGTCTCACACTGGGACGGTGGTCAGCAATGGTCCATCCACGGCTCACACACTCAGCTCCTGAACCAAGCATCCAGAGTTGGCGTGGGCTGACTCACATGGACTGCCATAAGGACTAATCATGCTATGCAGCGCACAAAAGCAGGTTCAGTCCAAAATACACACAGTTGATCCCACAAACGTTACCCAGAGTTAGCTACCCCTGTATGAGTCCCAATATCATCCAGATTTAAGCCCCCTGCCTATGCCCACAGCCTTCACTGGACCTCTAAACCTCAACTCACCCCCAAAAATCCAGTGCTGCAGTATTGGGGTTGTTTCGTTAAATCTGCATACCAGCTTCAATTAGCTAGGCACCCTCTACAGCCCTGGGTTACAGTAGCTATACTCTTGCACTCTCCCTTTTGATGCCATTGTGAATGCCTTTGAATTATATGGTCATATAATGAAGCACGCATGCTTTTTGTTTTACCTTATTTTTATGCCCCACCTGATACCTAACCTGACCAAAATCTTAGGATTATTACCCCTGGTGGGCACCATAAATGCAAGTGAGCCAGTTCCCGCTATCAGCAGCACACTGAAAATCAATGGGGGCATAGACCCACAAATCTACTTGAAGCAACAGGTAGTACAGGGAAAGGGGAGTTTAACTCAGGGCCATAGGGCACTGACCTAACTTAAAGAAATCCTTCCTGCAACGACTAAACGACCTTGCTATCATAGTTAATTGTACTTGTATGCAGCCTGGCAGGCCTACCCCAATCTCACTATTGTCACTCTTAAAAATGTTTCCCAAGCCTGATGACCTAACCATGCCAAGCATACTCAATGTAATTTAACTGAAGGTTCCTACGGAGCAGTTGTTCATTTATAAATATAAAAATTGTGCATGTATTATTGATAACCCCACTGTTATGTATTCTTTGGCAATGCAAGAGGATTGCCGTCGGGGTATCTCGCGCAAGTATGTTACCTTGTTATGCACTACTAAAATAAAGAATTTAAAACAAAAACAAAAAACAAAAAAAAACATCGAAGCAAACATCAATTACTCAGCATGGTCAGCTTTCTATCCTCCTCAGGCAGTAAAGCTCATTCGTTCTCCTAACTTCCTAAAGGAAAACTATACTTCCCATCATGCTTTGCAGCAATACAGCGACATGCAGTGATCAACCGTGATCTACTTCCCGTCTAAAGTCATTAGTATGTTAGTAAAGCTGCACAGAAATATCAACCAACTGAGCTGTTGGGTTATGAAGGGGCAGAAGGGGTATGGTAAGGGGCATGGCATGAAGAACAGAGTGGACTATAATGATGGAGTCTTAGTTGTTATGTTTACTTGCCTTTAGTGAAGCTCAGCTTGCAGGGCTCAAGCTGGGGTTGGGAGACCATGTTCCAGCAAGCAGCGTCTAGCTGAAGTGGTGGCCTTGAACTTGCATAATGCCTTATGAGTGATCTCTACACATTTCTAGAAATTAAATGTTAGGTCTGTGGCATTACTTACATCTGCCGAGCCGCGTAGACCCCCTCCTGCCACAGGGTGCGACCGCTGAGGGAAACTCACCTCCCTGAATCCTAGTCTACCTTCTGCTGCACGGTCCAATAGCTCCGCGACCGCGTGGCACACTGAGGAAAACTCACCTCCCTCGATCCTAGTCTACCTCCTCCTGCCGCGCGGTCTGACTGAACTACGTGGGGACGTCTATATATAGCTCTGGACGTGACGTCACACCCACTCTTAAAGTGACCATGTCCTCATTGCAATCTGTTTTGGACTGCAGTGATGACGTAGACCTATTAGAACTAATTCCACTTGCAGAGGGATGGATTAAGGCTTGTTTTAGCCCCCATTCATTGCCCTACCGTGGTTTCTGTTAAAACCTTGTTTAGTGCTCCTAGTGATTCTCTTGTGATTTCCTGTGTTTGACCTCGGCTTCGTATTTGACTCGTGATTTCTGGTATCCTGACCCCGGCTTCGTATTTGACTCGTGATTTCTGGTATCCTGACCCCAGCTTCGTATTTGACTTGTGATTTCTGGTATCCTGGCCCCGGCTTCGTATTTGATTAGGGATTTCTGGTATCCTGACCCTGGCTTCGTATTTGACTCATGATTTCTGATATTCTCACCCCGGCTTTGTACTTGACTTGTAATTTCTGTTATTCTGACCTCAGCTTTGTCTTGACTCTGAGTATTCCTGTTATTCCTGTCCTTGATTTATTCTTGACCCTGATTCTTGTTGTTTAGTTACGTTAAATGCGGCCATTCTAATGCTCGGTAATATGTCTTTCGGATCCACCTTTAGTGGTTTCCTCTTTCCTGCATGTTGGATTATGACTCCCGTAAAAAGGTCTATGGTGGGGAGTTTGAATATCCAGGATAGAGGAATTTTAGTGCAGTCAGTCGTGGATGCTGTGGGTCATTGGTCATGCTAGAGATGTTGAAGTCCAGATTTAAGACACAATGCTCAGTGTTAGAGAGAATCAAAAACCTTGACATTTGTGAAGATATTCAGTCAATACTTCTAACAGTTAAGTTGCAAATTGGTTCACAAAATGCCCAGAATCGGTGCTCCCATATTCAGTTGCTAATTGTTAACAAAAATGTTTATCTGAGAAGAGATTTTAAGGAGACTAAAAAGTAAGCAGCATGATGCCCAGTGTTTGAATATATCCACGTTCTTTGCTAAAGCAAACTCATCCATCTTTAACTCAACCACTTATTGTGTAGGAAGGAGAGAAAGGGGTCACATTACTGTCTATGGTTCTTGTGATTGCAAGCTGTTTTGTCTGCCAGGAATTGTATATGTATGAGTGATTTATGTATACAACATTAACCGGTATACTTAGCACTTTACAAGACAGAAAGACAGTAAAAGTTAGGACACATGTTTGAGTGTGAGTTATTGTAATATTAGGGCAACAATGAGAAATCCAATGATTAGTGTGAGTTAGTGAGAGTACACTAACTTATTCTACTTTGGAGAGGGATGGATTAAATAAAGGCAGCTGAATTTAGCAGCTGCCATCCAAGAGTATAACTCCTACTAATCACAAGCAGAATGTCATATGTATGTCCCAACAGTAGGATTAAAGAATCCTATCCCTAGCCCTAACCTTAAAGGAACACTCCAAGCACCGTAACCATTGCAGGAGATTGTCCTGACACCACACCCCCAAGTATAAGCAGTCAATCCTGTTAAGAACCTACCTGGGGTCCACCTATCACTGCCCCACTTTGGTGAAGAACCCTGTGTATATTCTGGTGCTGTACACATTGGTTTCAAGGCTAACTAGCTCAAACCTTCGAAACATTTAAAGAAACAGCCAATTGCAATCCTCATGAACATGCAAATAAAAAGCATAAAAAAGAGAAGTCATCATCTCCTTCTGAATTATCCTTGGGATGTTCAGATTGTTCCATGTATAAAGTCAAACTTCCCATTGCAGGTCATAATGCACTCTGTGGTAGGAGGTATGAAAACACGATCTACGTGTTGAAATGGGCTGTTCATCTAATAAGACAGACAGACATAATATAACACAAAGAAGAATTACACAGTGGTTGTAGTACTAGGTGCTCAGAACACTTCTGTGTGGTGTCCCCTTAACACGCACCTTAAATAAAATACACAAAAAAAAAAAAACCAATCGGGAGTGGAGCACAATAAGAAAGGATATTATACATACATATCCATGTATAATGAGGTAGACGTAGATTCTAAAAAAAACATAAAAGAAACCAATAGTGTAAATCTGTATGCCAGGTAAATAAGAAAGACGGTTTCGGGAATCACTCACAAAGGTGGAGCCAAAAGGGGACACTTGGCTCTGGTGGTAAGTGCCTGTGGATCTTTAAAGATCTGTGCATAGATAGGGATCCATAGTGATAGTACGGTACTTCGTTGGTACAGTGAAAGCTATTTTATTAGTGAACAATAAAAGTAAAAACCCAATAGGGTATGAAAAATAAATAATAACCAGTAAGTATTCCAAATATCCAATATGCGTTTCGCCAAATTTGGCTTCTTCAGTTGGATAGGTGTGATAGGAGTAGTTCGTTATCCAAGTCTTTAAATAGGGGAGAGATTCGTAATTCCCGGTCTTTTTTGTATGCTGGAACGCATCTTGCGTTCCACAAGTTGATTGGTGCTTCCGCCGATGTAACTTCCTGTTCGCGTCATTGGGCTGCATTTCAGTTTGTGGTGACGTAAAGTACTTGCGTCTTCGTCTGGACTGAACGCAACATGCGTTCCAGTGCTTGTAATAATGCCCTTTATATCTGGGTTTTCAGGAAATGGAGCACAATATGCGTTCCAACCTTTGATAAAATGAGTCTGAGTCCAATGCAATAATAAATAGTGGCAATCCCATCTACTAGAATACATAATAGATGATCTAGACAGACAGACAAATACATGATGCGTTTAACTTTCAAACTTGTACTTTATTATGATGTCTCAGAACCCCGAGATGGCATTAAATTTCCATTATACCTACCATTTTTACCATTATGTATATGCTTCTTTCTAGCTAAATAAGTATCAGGTTTATTTAAAACATGTATTATGCATTGCCCTATTAGTCACAGCATGCCCATATTTCTTTTTCTTCTTTTTAGGGAAATTTAATTACTTAAGTTATCTCAATTTAGTTTTAATCAGTTCAGCAGAGCAGATGAGCTGTCTGAGACACGCAAGACTAATTGTTTTCCTCCTGGCTTCCCCACTATCAGTGCCAGGCTGTGATCAGGTGCAGTCAGCAAGCCTCCCATTAGACATACAGAGAAATACTCCTTGCTGCAGCCCAAAGGCTTCAGCAAACGATAACACTTGAGTTATCTCAGATCCCCCACTCTGTACGATTAATGGATAATTCAACACATGTCTAAGCCACTCTCATTCTGCCTCTGGACCTCGTACATTTGTAAACTATAGGAAATTCTCTTATTCACCGTACCTTCGTACATCACGATGTAATATGTTGTCTCTTTATTTGTAAAAGCCATATAATGATAACACAGCACATGTAACTACCACTTACCATTATTAATTTGGCAGCCAACAGGAAAATTATATTCATAGGGATAATAAGGCAAATAATACCACAAATAATACTGAACATTTTTAAACTACCACAGGTGATTGTGGGTCAAAATTACTCAGTTACTATATATATATTAATATATATATATATATATATATATATATATATATATATATATATACAGATAACATTTCTTTTTAATCATTTTAACTTTTAAATCTGATAACTCACTACCTTTTTTATATCCCTATATTGTAACAACATACTAAGCAGCAATTCCATGTGTCTGTTTGTTGAGTCTATGAGTTTTTGTGCATCAACATCATGTTTAAAATAGTGGTCTTTGTCTGTAATAGTGTAAAATTTTGTTATTTTGCTAAAAATAATTTGCTGGAGAGGAAAAATACACTTTTAACAAAATAATAGAGGGTAACAGCCTCTATTACATTGCTATAGTTGTGTGTGTGTTCATGGGGGAGGGGGTGGGAGGGGGAGGCTAGTATTAACTTGCCATTTGTCTGCCGATTTCAAATTTGACCCAGAAGCTCTATTCAGAGGCCAGTTCGGGGAAATGCACCAAATATTTTGATTTATTTTCGATATTTTAATTTGATTCAAAGCCAAAAAGAAAAAGTAGCAATGTCAAATTATTGCAATTGGATGTTGATCAAGCAACTAATATGAACTGAATTATCTCTGAATTGGCACTTCCAGAACCACAAAAACGCAGAAATATACACTAAATGTTTAAAAGGGTAAAACCGTGTCTCCAGCCCCTCCCCCCCCCCCAACCACTTGTCAACATGGTCACTTGCTTCTATTCCCTCATAGCCTACGCAGTGGTGAGACCAAAAAGAACAGCTGCACACATTCTTTATTCCCTTGGCCAGTTGGATAATAATTAGCCAAATAGGGGTCCACAGCAGTTTTCATACCTAGACAGTACTTGCTCAATGTACCCAACAAAGACTTACTGCTGTGTCACAAGGGTGTAAATTCTGGAGAGTCTTCTTAGTAGAAAATGTCATATACCATAATAAATGCACTGTTATTTATAGCTAACAATATTAATATTTAATCAAGAATTAAGAAGCAGCATTTATTTTAGAAATACAAAGAGAAATCCTGTATTTTGCCTTTCTAACATGAAATGAGTTAAAGAGAGTTAGTGTAATTAGCTGTGCCAATGACCACAACAATATTGGTCAATTAGCAGGCAGCACAATGGCTTAGAGCTATGTTTTGAAACATTTTAACTTTCTGTCTTCATCTGATAATTGCTCATTTGTGTATGTAAAAGGGCCAGCATGCCCTCCTCCAGAAATGATGACATCATACATGGAATCAAGTCATTATGTCAGAGATTTAAAAATAAGAACTGAAATAGGCCAGTCTTCCTTGATAGAGTTTATTACTATTTAATTTGTCAAGGTTTGGTTGGGTAGCATCCTATTTTCCTTGATTCTATTCCTGTATTGCACTTATGGTTGTTTCCTACACATGGTCAATCAGACTATAAAGACAATGCTTCGCAACATGGGTGGAGTATGGGTGGAGTATTTCACAACGTCACAAAATCCTGGCATTCCTACCAAGGATGTAATTTTATAATATCCCTTTTTAAGGACTCTTTATATAATAATAGTCATAGAAATAATATAGTTCTTAATAAGCACACTCATTAACCATTAGAATTAGAAGGAATCAGATGTGGTCAAACCAGGAAATAAACTGAAACACTGAAACTAAGAGACAGTAACCCACGGCACACTAGTTCTCTGGGTTTGTGCCGGAACACAGAAAGTACTAGAAAAATCACTGAAAGAAATAGGATAATTTAAGAAACTAGACAAATAAGCTTGCATGAATCTGGTGAAAACTGACATAAAAGCACATATGACTAGACCAGAAACCAGGATAACAAAGGCAACTCTATTTGAAGTATTCAGCATCTCAGAAAAGGCAAAATGGCCAGATTTAAACTCAGTATTAAAAAATGTTCCTGTCTAATTTACTAGTTTCCAAATGCCAGATCTGCTATGGCTGCTACACACACCATCCTTATAAATAGTTATTACAGAAAGAAACCTTTCTGATTATTTATTTTCTTCCACTCCTTTGATATTTACTCACTTGTCCACAACTCTAACAGGCAAAACCCAACATAGGGTAGGTTTTCAAGGAAGCAGGGTAGTACATAAACACTTCTGTCTGCTTAGGGGTTTGCTACAGGATTGATCAAGATTAATTATGGAGAGGATTCCAAGGTAGGTGCCGATTTACCCCCAGAGAAGTAGATCAACATAAACAACATCAGTAGATCAACATAAATCTACCTCAAAAGACATGCATAACTGTAGTGTAGTGGCTGTCCACCCACCCTTTTGTTACTTTATTTCAGTTACCTTCCCTGTTGGTTACTTGTAGAAACAAGTAACAATATAATATTGGCTCTCATTCGTCTGGTTGTTCGATAAGAATCCTGTTTCAGCTATTTTTCCCCATATGGTTCGACAAACGAACCAACTACCGAACAACCAGGCAACCCAGGAGAGGAGCATGGCATCAATTGACCTCCCTAACTTGGTTCACACTATTTAAATTGCCAACCGCACAAACTAACTAGGTGTTCCCTGGGTGGCTGCCATTCGCCATACAAACATGTGGCGGCGGCCATCTTAGCATACGAATTACAGCATCGGTGTTTGGTCGTCGAGTAACTCAATTATCTCCTGAGCAGGGGGGAGAGGGTTGTGTGTAATGCATGGGAGTGTCTTATGACTTGACTCTGTGTTAATTGGTGGATGTATATTTTTATCGGTGCCCCACAAGGTCCACCTGGTTGGTAACCTTTGGGGCAAAGCCTGCATAAAAGGCCAGCTTGGCCATTAAAAGTTCAGTTCTGCTCCTAATACGGAGTGTCGTCCAGTTATTGGGAAGGGTGATGGAAGATTTGTGTAGCATCTTGTACTTATGCCTGCTGTCTTGAGGTTTCCTGTTTGTTCCTGAGTAGCTGTTGGAGTAAGCAGCATAGAAGAAGCCCTGCTACCACTGCTCTCGCTCTCGCTACAATAACCTAAACTCAATTTCTTGCTGAGTTTACAACTGCCATAGTTTGATTTTTAATTACACCCGCAGGGCCATATTCATACCCCAGGTAGATCTGCATAGAAACACTACAGTAGTTTGATACTAATCAAATAGACAAAAATGCATTATAGCTACAGCACAGATCAAAACAAGTAAGGCATGTCCAAAAATACTGGATTTACACAAACATTGGACAGTTTAGAGACAACTGCCTGAAAGCAGAAACAAGACTCCGTTGGCATCGTTTTAAATGACTAACAATAATTTGCAAGCAGTTATTCACTGCAGTGGGGCTGAGTCAATCAGACAGAATAAAATCACTAGCTAAGGTTTTATTGGATATTTTATAATAAATAAATAAAATTTTGTATTGGAAAATAAAGCCCTTATTTTTAAGTTAAAGAATTGTACATTAACCTATGTAGCACACATAAGGGTATACACTTTGGTGTTTCTCCTTTTTAAACTGCAAATTCTAAAGTGTGAAAAGACGCCGGATCAAAGAACCTGCTGTGAACTCTTTAGCACTCGCCCCGAGAGGTTTCTGTAGAATCTTTAACTCTCCACACTTTCATTGGAAATATGCAGTTGCGTAATTAGCTCCATCTTTCAGTGTGAACACAAAAATCTGCCAATCATTTTGATAAAGCTTGATTTGATTGGACACATACAGATGGGCCTTGGATGAAAATGTGAAAATTGCACAGTACCAGTAGACGAAAGCAGGTGAGATGCGATAACACTGATTTACACTCACATTTCCTGTTACGTTTTAAAGCTCATTAACTCATATTTGGATGAATCTATAAGTTTAGATTTTCTCCTATTTGTTCCATGACATGCAACTTTAAAGAGGAAAATGTTTTATTGTGTTATTCATTACTAAGCAGGCAGGCGAAATATGTACCATGGCACCTTACAAAGGCCGGAAAGGCCAGTTTGCCAACATTCTGAGGTAGTCAACCCATCTCTCTGGTTTCCTGCAGTGCTTTATAGAAGGTAACACTTGCTTTGTGTTTGTAAATCTCATCCAAAATGTGAATTATTTTGTTTGATATTATATGACTTACTGCGTTGATAAGTACTCCATGACTTGTAAAATATATGTTATATTTTGTTTCTATATTTGAAGTTATGCGATAATATAGATGGCTTCTTTTTTTTCTATCTCATGATGTGAAATGTTTGGTGATCTAGGGTTTGGACATATTATATACATATTTGTTTTATCTATATATGTATATATTTACTTTTCAGATCTGCCAACTTCTGCAGGTTTTAATATCAGGTTAGGGGGCTCAGCGTCATAGACAATGTGCTTGTGCACAAAGTGAGTGACTCATACCGGCAAACAATCAATCACCTTCATTTGGTTTAGTTTTAGTCTAGTTTCAGTCAACTAAATCTCCATTAGATTTTAGTTGACAACTAAAATTAAATGGAATAAGTTAAAGCCTAGATCTGTTTCTGTGGCCCCTTTCACAGCCCCTCTGCTCAGTGTTAATTTTGGCAGAAAATTTAAATTTAGTTTTAGTCATAGTCTTTTGACTAAAAAGCAATTTTAGGTTTAATCGTGTTTTAGTAATCTGAATTGTTTTCGTTTTAGTCGAATAAATCTCAAAACTTTTAGTTGACTAAAATTTGACAACAATTGTTAGTCGACTAAAATTTGACAAAAATTGTTAATCAACAAAATTAAAACTTAACTGCTCTGTGAGCATAGTTAAACAGGTGCTCACTGTGTACTATACTTTAGACCTCCTGACTTCAGCTGGCAGTTCAGGGATGTTCGGTGATGTGGAGGACTGAGTGAACTTAATGTATCACACAGAGAGACTGTGACACAACACACGGAAGGTCTGACTAATTTTCCATAAAGGATTACTCCAACCCATGCCTTGCCATTGGTTGACAGTAGCCAGCATGCAGTGTATGCTGACGACAGACTCTAAGTTATATATTTAACATTAGCCAGCCTCGGGACTCTTGATACAGGCTGGATAATAATGCCCTAATGACGCTGGCAGAGGTGGAGTTACCAAAGTGTAAAAAGTGTAGTGTACACTTTATCAATATGTATCTCAGTTGAGATTAAAGGGAGGAGCTCAGTTTGGTTTAAGGCGGTGCTCCACTTTATTTTGACTTACATTTTAAGTAATCACCACAGAAACAAGTTTATTATTTTTGTTTCAGTGAATTCGGTTTTGGCAAAAAATCCCTATTATTTATTTAGCTCTGCTTAACTTTAACACTTTTTTCTCCCAATTCATCTTTAAGTTTATTTTCAACACAGAAGAAAATAAGCCACATTGTAGTTAGCCTACTTAAATTGATTAGAAAACCTAGCCTTAGATTCAGATTAGGATTAAGAACCCACAGGGCCCTAGGCAGGTTACCGGTTTGGGCTCCCATCCATTCTTCACATATTGATGTGACTGAAACCAAGCAAATTCATTGTTCCGGGACCCCCTTCTAACCCCCAGGGCCCTGTGTGGCTGCATAAGGTCACCTTGCAGCTAATCATGCTCTGTTTAGGATTATCAGGCCATGGAATGCATTGCGAATAAAAAAAATCTGCCAACTGTACCGAATGCAACAAACAACAATTCAACTCAAAGGCACGCATCTAATATCATAAATAAAATAAGCAAATCCATAAACATTTCATGATTAAGACAGTTCTAGTGGATGTTTAACAGCGTAGGATAGTGTATCTGCCTATGAAGAATACAAGACCTACCAAGAGGACAACTTATTATCAAACCTTTCCTGGTCAATGTCCTGTGGAAAACCTTGGTAACTTGCACAGATAACTTGATGGAGGGCCTGTAAAAACTGAATATAAGAAATTGAGGTCATACTCACTAAAACCCTGAGGACGGTGGTCCCAACAGTAACATTCTCAAAGAGAGATACATTGTAGAGTGGTTGGCTGAAAATGGGGCGGTTATCATTCTCGTTGATGAGGTCAATCTTTACTTGAGAAAATCCCACATGGTCCAAAGCACTCTCATTGGCATACAGCTGTTAAACAATAGAGAGATAACATTTTATATGGATTTTAAGATATTTCACTTATATACCTGCTAATTTTCCCTGCCCACCATCTGGGACTGACTGCAGGCTGCACAGAGGTGGGGATCTGCATGGGAAAGGCAGGTCTATCTGTGAAAGGAACATACCTGCCTGTGATAGAGGAGGTTCTGCCCCTAAGGATGGCAGACAGCCTGCTTTCTCCAGGCAGACCATAAAGATAGCAAAGTTGACAAGCTCTGCCTCTATTGTCCTAGGGCACAGTCCCTTCCTGCATCTTGAAATCTGGAGATTTCAAATTTCAGGAGAGATCCCCAGAACTTACTTTTGAAGAGATAGTACCCTAAGATGCAAGACGGTTCTAGAAAATGTTGGACTACTGGCACCTAAACTCTTATTCAAATACAACCTTATATTTCCATTCTTAAAAGGTGACTTTGGATTTGTGAGGCTGTCATGCATTCAGTAAATGTCTTGGTACAACAAAGTTATTTTTTTGTATCATATTATTAGCCATTATTGTTGGCTTAATCAGTTGTGTAATGCTCTAGGAGGAACCAATCTATCAAAAAGTTAAACTTTTACTGCATAGACTAGACCTTTCATGGGCTGCCTTGTGTAATAAATTGTATGCACTCAAAATTTGCTAAAAGGTATTTTTAGCCTGATTTGGGGGTAACAAAGGGAAGACTGGCAGGTTTATTCACTCAAGGGGATATTTAAAGTGAATTCCAAGCAAATTTCAAGTTTTAGGCATTGTGAACGAAAACCGGAAACATATGTGACTTTAATTTAGCAACTTTGGCCTTAAATTTGAAATTCACTTTGAATTCTCACTTTATTGAATAACCCAGATAAGAGTCCTCAACAACTTTGGACATATATAACAATTTGTTGTTTATGATCCTCACAAACTAAGTTCCTCACAGCAAATGTTAGCATACGGATGTATGCCAAGTAGCAACATGAAAGAGGTGCCATTAGAATTGGTTCACTCTATTTCGGAGTATACACAAGTGTCTGAAAAAATATAATTCAAAAGATTCTGAACATTAATAGTTTTTGTTTTAATAAATATGTTTTAGCACTGTATAGCAATTTAAACAACACAGAGATTGAATATTTTGTACAGAGCAGAACCAGAAGAACACCAAAGCTGACATAGCCACTAGACAGACAACAATGTTGTTTAAGGCCTGTAGTCATTTGGAGTGCCATGTAATAGTAGCTACCTACTGCTAATGTGAATTTATTTACATGTTTATGGATCCATGAAGGACGATAATGATAACCATCTTGGGCTTCCGTAAATTCGTTGACTCAGTTATGTGAGGTACAACTCAAAGAAACTTGGCTCATAATCTAACACCTTCTCTTTTTATCATTTTTATGGTTTCTGGAACCTGTCAGATTTGGATCACTTTGACCCCAGATGTAGCTTGGGAATCAGCTCAGCTCAGCTTGGGACTCAGCTTGTAGGAAATTCAATATATTCACAGTTGCCATTTGACTGAGAAGTCTACATGTAGAAAACCCCTTACACTCCAATTAACTCAGCAGTCAAGTCGTCAATGCCCTTTTCCCCATCTGCCCAACCCTGTTCCATTTAAAGGGAAACTATAGTCATCAGAACCACAGCACCACAGCAGCTTAATATAGTAGTTCTGGTGTCTACAGCCTGTATCTGCAGTTTTAGCACTAAAAACACAGTTTTTTTCAGAGGAGGAGCCAAGTGGGGCCAGTAATGGCAAAACTGTCTCCGTGTGAGAAAATGTTAGTAAAATCATCTTTTGACTGCACAAAAGAGGGGGGGGGGGGGAGGGGGGCGGTCGGGTCACCTACACAGCAACTTCAGAACACTAAAGTGTTCCTTCACCCCACTGGTAGTTAGTGTCCCAAGGCAGAAAGTAGGAGGACCATCGGAAATGGGAATGTTATTGTTATCAAATAGAATAGTTGGACAATGACTCACAATATTTATTTGTGCAACCACGGAACAGTGTTGAATAGACGTGGTGGGAAGAAAGTCATTAGCAGATAGAAGAAGCTGTTTCGGTCTATTGCACGGTTACTTTCTGTTTTATACCAAGAGCAGCTTTTCCACACAGCCTATTGCAGAGGCACGTGGCACTAAAGAAGTTAGACAGGACATGTTAGTTGTCTGAATGAGAGGGTGATAAAAGTTTTATGGCGCATAAACTCTCCTCTCAACCAACAGCACTATTACTTGCCGTCTGCTTGGGCTGTGTGTTTATAGGGATTTTATATTTTCTAACCATAAATCTATGGAGTGAGAATTACTGTCAGACTTGCCTGAATCTCCTGTTTGCTCTAAAAATCAGAGACTCTGATTTACACACTGACCACAGAAAGAAATATGCCTTGGTTATTTTCCTATGGGCATTAAATGCTGAGTTTTATTATTGGGATTAACAGCGATATAGTACAAAAAGCATTCTTTGCCTATGTGGTTACAGCTCACACAAAAGACAAAAAATAACAACATCAGTTGCAAATCTTTTTGTGCAGAATATTGCACGTCCAGTAACAGATTCAGGAGGGAAGCACCAGATGGCAGAAAAGGCTAACTGAGGGGTCATTTCTTCACCAGGATAGAGGACTCTTTCCATGGCCCATTGCCCACATAGGCAGGTCTCAAGCATGTGCGGTTGGCAGTGGATAATAATGGGACAAGACTGGCGGCTTTCGGTGCCCCCTACCCAGGTGGGCTTCTAAACCATCCGTGCCTGACCAAGTACCACTCTCTCTCCAAATGTCTTCACCCAAGTTATTTAAATAAATTGCCAGAACCACAATCAATTAGTCTGCTACACACACAGGGGAAAGGAGGCACTTAATTGATTTGAGACACAGGAGGTAGGGCATCAGTGTACCATCACTACATACATATATGAAAGTTTGTGTTTCCTTGTTTGTGCAGATGTATGTGTCCACCCTTTTCAATGTGTCCCAAGCCTTGCAGTGCCCCTCTCGAGCTCAAGCTCTGGAACGCCCCTACACGTGTCTTCACCCTGATCCTTAGCCTCAAACTTATAGTGAAATGGGAACTAAACATGTGCAAACGTTGTTGTGCAAGGCAACTCACAGCTCCTAAAGTTTAAAAATGATTCTTCTTGTTACAAATGGCATGTGATATCTTAGTCCTATATTAATTTGAAGTGAATGTAAGTTATGCTTTAAATTAGGTCAATCGATATAAAAGCAAAAAGCCACAGACATTTAAACTGTAGCTCTATTCCAGTAGTTGAGGCTCTAGGGAGAGTGCACTGCATAGCGGACAAGGGCACATGTATGAGTGTGGGAATCGATGAGCTGTGATTGGCTGTCAGGTATGTGTGGGTGTGTTGTATGTGAGGAATGGGTGGTGACAAGTTAAGCTGACGTCAGTGCCACATAGGATCCGGGCTAGCAACAGTTTCCCACCCACCCTCCCTCCCTTTATTTTAGGCCCTGGGTGTCATCACAGCTTGTCCTTGCCAAAACAGGTTGGGAGATGGTTGCAGATAGAAGATTAAGGTGGATAATGGCCGGGTCTCAGCCTCCCCTGTCTCTTATGGTAAACCGCAAGGGTACCAGGTTGGACGTGTCCCCACTGGGCTGGTGGTGAGCCCAAAAAGGGAAGAGGAATTTGTTATGAGGAGGGGGGAGGTGAGAGCCTTTGGGAGAGGTGTGAGTTAGATTGACAAGGACGTTTTGATTAGAATTACATTATGACATTATGCACTGTTATTTATGTGTTTATTATAAGTCATGATTGTTTGGTTATTTAAATGTATAGTTTTATACGAATACGGATGTGTTATACAGTATTTGTATGTTTTAATTAATGCTGTGGCCTGTTTCATCCAAGATTAGCATCTGTCTTTATTGGGGGGTTCATAGTTGGTATCTCATCCAATGCCCACTACGTACATACATGTTTATTTTATGCAGGTACTGTCCAGTTAAACAAGGGGAAAAAGAACAAAGACATTTTTTTTACAAATTTTCATGGACTCCTTAAAATCAGCTTGCACATACATGGAAGCTAGTATTTTCTATTCATTGTTAAATGTCAAATGTGTTTTTTTTTTTTATAAAAAATACAAAACTAAGTGAACACAATATCTTTTCTCTACATTTAAGTCAAACTCACTGTATAATATAAAATTAATCTATAGAAGTTAGAACCTCACAGGAATTTTTCAAAATTTGCCGTGGTTTTTTTTAGAGCACATTTTGAAGATGTAGCTATGGCTTTGTGTCTGCAAACAGGTAGCCTACACCACTATCATAATATACAGAGGCAGCTATTTTTGCAAAGGGTGAGTTATCATAACTTTGAATGTAGGACTCACATATTGTGGAGCTATATCGAGATAAAACTGAAATATTGAAATCTTTCTGCTAGGCAGTTAGAACGCAAATAAGAGGATACTTACAGAGAATTCATAGCGCGGTATTGTCTCAAAATCCAGTGGAACAGCCACTCGCATTCGGATGTCGGCTTTTCCTTGAACGGAGGTTGGGGAAATAATGAAATGGTTGGAGTTGTTTCCTACCATGTATACCTCAAAGGCACTGTTCAAACCCTGCAGAATAGAGGAAAAGATAAGTCAGTTCTACATAACATGTATCTCATCCAAGAGTTCACAAAACTACCCCCATAGTCACCCACCTTGGTTTTGTGTTACACCTGGTCATTTCTGAAGTATTTTAATAATATACAATAGGTAAATCTATGATACATACAGGTATAATGTTGCGTCTATATCCTTAGTTCATATCCTGCAGTATTGCTATTGGGATAGGTCTGCATTAAAATGGCAGCAGCTGATAGCACAGTAGCTGCCATTTTGGAGCATAATCTCAAGTAGACCAGGACATGCAAGTTCTGAGTTTAGAATTCCCTGCATTGCATGGACTTATTCAAACTGTACGTTAAAGAGAATAATACAAATATGATATCATCCTCCACACATAGCAAGTTAAGAAAAAATTATCTACCCTTTGAATGAAATAATATATACATAATTCCATTCCAGACTATAGAATGCAAAAAAAATATATATATCTTATGATACAAGGGGAAGGTCACAGGGAGACTGATATATTTCTGGAGAGATTCCAGTACATATCCTAGATTGCTACATGGAGACGTAACACCGTCAAGCAAATTGTTTACCTGTTCATTAGCTGTGCAAACTCTCTGCACCCTGCCAATGTCAAAAATACATGGCATATTATCCAAACACCTCATTTACAGCTCCTGACTTGATGTATCAATGGCTGACAGCATCCTCAACCCCGTAGAATAGCTAGTATTGGCAGCTGTATTATCCATAAAGCAGATATGTGTCACAGGAAACAGCTGTCATTGATTTCCTGGCAATGCCGAAAAAAACTCAGGAGTGCTATTTATCAATTAGTCATATGGAGTACATATAAGTTATTTCATTGCATTAAATAATTTTAATGTATGAAATACGCTTTCACAACTAAGATACAGTTTGTCTTAAAATTGAATGATAATCCCTCATCCACCCTCAACAAAATAAAAACAAGAGGCTTGACAGTTTTCAGAATATCTGTAGCCATTGATTTGACTCTTTTTACTCTAAATACTAATAATCCAATGGGTATTTCGGGCCCTTAGCTAAACTAGCATTTTGTTTTGCCACAGATCAATAGTTGTCCACAAGGCCTTCAAATGGTTCTCCAGTGTACGAAGAGTTATCTTTTGAGATCATGTGCAGGTGCATATATAGAAAGTGGGGGAAAAGAAACAATTACAAAAAAAAAGTGTAAGCCATATAGTTAACCTTCAATTGTGTCTGTTTATTGACCGTGAAGAATGAAACAGAACAGGGAAATAGCTACCAGGGATTAGCTTTCTCCATATCTGGTGGGCTGGCTACTTACTCCAACGCTAATCCAACCATAGAAAGGCTATTCTCCAGGTAAATCCTGACATCATCCTTTGTAAAAATTGTTGTGAAATAATTATGTGATATAGTCCTTTATTGTTATAAAAAAAAGCCAAAAAAGCCCATCTCATCATCTCAGATCTGAATCACAAACATCGAAAACATATATTTAGTGCTGTAGGATTTATTGCTTTTAGAGGTTTGTTTGTTTGTTTGCTTTTTCTATGTATTGTAATGTTTTTGTTTTGTTTCTTTCACTTGTCTCCAAACAGGATTGACCAATAACCAGCCTACAAATGTTTTCACACTTTGTCACAGATAGTTTAATTTGTCTACTAATGATGAACTGTCAGCCTTGCACTTTTCTTTCTTTTTTTGACAATATTTTTTTATTATTTTTATATGACAATTATTTTATAGTCAAATTACAGAAACAAATATGCAGAGCCGTATATTAAATAGAGTTTGACATAACAGCATGCGTGAGTCAATAAATACCAGGCATTAGCGGTTTTCATCATCAGTTTACATTGAGAAAAATCGATTGTGAAAGAAGAACATTCTGATTATTATTTATCGCTTGTAAACTAAGCGGATGAGCAGTGCCAGCGCTTCTTATAGGCGACTTAGGCAGTCGACTAGGGCGCACCGGCCTGGGGGGCGCAAGATTTAAGTGACAGCGCTCCCTCCTGCCAGTCACTCAGTGTAGCGTGGCCGGGCGGCACAGACCCCGGTACAGGAGCATCTGTTTCCTGCACCCGGCCGGACTGACAGGAAGGGCTCACTGAGTTCATCCACACTTATTAGTCCTAGTCAACCACATACACCCATTAATTCCAATAAAGTGTTGCAAAAAAGACTTACAGCCCTATTTGCTTCTTGTAGCAAAAAACATTCAAGTAAAAATGTGATTAAATTGTGGTATTTTCATATTGTAGGTATTTCCGTATTTCTATTTACTCAAAACATGTTACCAGGATTTGCTTGAATTTTTGATGAGCGAACGTTTAGTTGCACTTCCAAATATCAAGTACGCCTTTCCTTGAAAAATTGGGGCAAAAGATGAGTAAATTGCCTGTTATTTATCGCTGAGCAGAGGCATTAAAGAGAACGGAGGTTGGTGTAAAATATCAGCACCATCAACCAAGTAGGACAGGATGTTGTCCCTGGTGCAGCATCTTTAATAAAGGAGGAGAAGAAGAAAGAATTCTGGTCTTCAACCTGATGCCCGACCATCAATCCACACAAATGATACTAGCCATCCATCCACACTAATTACACCCAGCCATCCATCCACACCAATACTACTAGCCATCCATCCACAGAGTCATGTTATTTTATTATATTTTAATTGTTTTATGCTGCTGCCTGGCGTCCTTCTAAATTTACCAACCTGCTGCTATATTCCACATTGGGGGGAGATATGCTCCTGATTTTACTTCAGTTTGTAAGTGCATTCTAATACATTTTTCCAAAGTTTTAATTTTACTTTACCATATGCAGTCTTTTTTCCTTTCTACACACATGAGGATATACATCATCTGAAACCTTTCAACCTTTCAACAAGAGGACATAGTCTTAAATTAGAGGGACAAAGGTTTAAAAATAATATCAGGAGAGGTGGGCGGAGCCAACTACTGAACCGAGCGGTCGCAACTCCAGCGAGCTCCGAGGAATACAAGCATTTATACGGGCAAAATCAGCAACCATCACCCCTCAAACTCAACAGAAACAGGCTAATCGCCCCAGCAATCACGGCAGCAATGGGCAAGAAGAACAAAAAACTAAAATCGGACATGCCACGACCTGGTGCAAGTATAGGGGACCTATGGCGGAGAGCACATGGCGCCCTAGAGCCTCACATGGCGGAATATGCTGACTATGCGGACGACCTCACTAACTCAGACGGCCTCACCTCAGACCAAGAAGAGGTAGCCCTACCCGCTGCACGATCGCAGACACAGCCCAAGATGCAGTCAGATACTGCTCCGGTCACGAAGGCCGAAATGAAGGAGCTGCTGGCGGAGCTCCGACGGGGCATCCAGGCTGACATGGCGGATATGAGGAAAGACATCCAGGGCCTGTCAGACCGTATGGGTGCTGTGGACCGGGACTCCAAGAGCCACACACAACAACTTACCACGCTGCAGCATGAAGTGGTCTCCCTGCAACAACAACACCTGCGGGTGGAACAAAAAATGGTGGCGATGGAAGATGCACGGCGTGCCCAAAACCTTAAGATCAGGGGAATAATGGACTCCATATCAGACGCAGAGGTGCCCCACCTCATACGACGCTTGGTAAGCACGATTCTCCCCGAAGCAGGCCAAAGGAATATACATAGACTGTACATTTCGATTACCCAAACCCACAACAGCCCCAGCGTCGGCACCCAGGGATATAATAGTCAAGTTCCAAAAACGCCAAGACAAAATGGCAATTATGGCAGCCACCAGGGGAAACACACCATATGCCTTCGAGGACATGTCCCTCACGTTCTATTCGGACCTGTCCCGGGGAACAATGGCAGGGCGCGCAGCCCTCAGACCACTCACCACCTTGCTCCGCGCTCACAGCATAAAATATCAGTGGCGCCCACCCCACAAACTACAGGTGCTTCATGGTGACAAAACTTACCTAATAGCTGACCTACCAGAGGCACAAAGGCACCTGGTGGCCTGGGTCCTCCTAAAGGACGCCCTGCAGCAGCCTAACAAACCCGCCAACATCCATGCATGGAATCTGGCCACCTCCGCAACATTTGTCCCTAGGAGATCCGCCCAAGCGGTACCGTCACCGAGCCAAACGTGAAACCACATGAGGATTTGCGGTTCTTTGCCTCTCACTTGTCGCTGTTCCTTGGACGATACAGACTGTTGAACGCACTACCCATGGAATGGACTACCCCCCCTAATACACCGGGGGCACCAAGTGACAGACAACAGCTGAACGCATCCCGGATACCAGCCTAGTCGCAGAGCAGGTTACCTGATGCTCTTATGTAAACTTTGACTGGTTGAACGCCCAGACACACTTATGCCCTTATTCATGTGATTTGTTATTAGCTTCAGCATTGTCTAACCCATTCATTTAGTGGCACCGACAGATGGGCATCCCGACAGCGCCATACACTGGCCCCGACAACCCGAGCATATCATACTGTTAACCAACGAGGCATTGACTAGACTGACAGTAGAATTTGTACCATGATATAGCTTAGTATTGGCTAGCCCAAAAGTAAGCCCGTTCTAACACACATGCCTACCTCGAATCCTGGGTACACAATTTATCCATATGCCCTCCTGCAATCCCACTACCGCAGCATACTATGTCTGACTCATTATGGTTCAGTCATCGTAATCGCTACCCATGCTTGCCCAAACGCCAGAAAAGCAGATAGTATTATGCTCGACTATTCTCATGCCATCATGCTCCTCTAGGTGTAAGAGGGCATCATATAACCCGCCAACACGCAAGCCCACAGCTTGTTACTTAGCACGAGACTCACACGACAATACACCCCCCCCTTGGCTTTCGGCCTTTAGCTTAAAATAGTTTGTTGGTTTATAATTTCTTTCTTAAAGGTTTGATGTCAGGGTTGCCTTCTCCCAGATAGTGCGGACTGTCACCCTAGGATAGGCGCACACTAAGGCAGGGAGTTTCGCACGACTATATCTCATCGCGCTTTGCAGTTAAGACAAACACTATGGAAGGGACACGGCACAGTTAATGTTTTCTCACTCGACACCTGCACTGTGTACATCATGCTTGCGACTGAGTGGGATCATAATTCACTGCTAATCGTAATATGACGCTGAGACCTCTAACTCGACGACCGATCAATCTCCTCACTATGTTTCTCAGACACTCATGCCGCACCACCTACAAACCACAATGACTTAGCCTTAAGCGTGCCTAGCCTTGCTGAACCCATACTTGATGTCACATGTTATCTAAATGTCACATGCTATCTAAACGTTGTTTTAGCCTGTTAATTTCACTTTTATAAATATAAAAATGTGCCGACTTTACTGCCACAATGTGAAATGTGTTTTAAAATATGCCAGTAGAAGCTGTTGTGGCTCTACCTGCCTGCTGTAACCATCTGCACAAGAAAAATAAAGAATGTATATAAAAAAAAATTATAATAATATCAGGAAGTATTACTTTACTGAGAGGGTAGTGGATGCATGGAATAGCCTTCCAGCTGAAGTGGTAGAGGTTAACACAGTAAAGGAGTTTAAGCATGCGTGGGATAGGCATAAGGCTATCCTAACTATAAGATAAGGCCAGAGACTAATGAAAGTATTTAGAAAATTGGGCAGACTAGATGGTCCGAATCGTTCTTATCTGCTGTCACATTCTATGTTTCTATGTTTCCTGGTCCGTTTAACCCCTGCTGGGGTGAAAAGCCTGAATCATCACATGTTTGTGAGTTTTCTGCCAACATCACATATTTTATTTTGTCATAACTATATTACGCTATGTTATGTTTATTATTATTACAGATCTTCAATTGATCTACTTATCCTGGTCTGCATTGCCAGGTGTTTTTTTAGATTTTATATACGTATACTAGGTGTTTCTTCCGAATTTTGTTGTGTTTAATCTTCAAAACCCAACAGGCTCAGCTATCTAATACTTCCATTTTTTCCCACAAGGTCTGCCAAAATGCTGGCAAGCTCCATCTACCAGATCCGCCAGCTCAGCTACATTCATTTTTATTTCCTTTCCTTTAATGTTGCTCCCACTGTTGCAACTTGAAGCTCCCCTTAGTTTCATGCAGATATCATATTAAAATGGCTGCCGAGTCCTGACATGCACAATCTTTTTGAGCAGTAACTTTGCTAAATACTTTTCTATAGGATGTAAATCACAAGTAATCAATTCAAGGTATTTACTGCAAGATGCTAATCACAAGCAGAGTGTGAGAAATAAACAACAAATGCAATTAAAAAAAAAAAAGCTAAACTAAAATGGCTGACATTTTACTACAGGAAGTAAATAAAGCTGTTAATAGGAAATACAATAAGAATCCATTATACACATGGAGTTGAGTAACATTTTGGGAAATACCTTCCAAGAACATGAGAGAAACAGAAAACACACGTGTTGGGAAAAATGATTTGTAAAAACTGTTGAACTGAAAAAAGTCCTAACGCTTCTAAGATTTATAAGATTTTGTTAGATTATATGAACAGTTTTGTAAGTAATAGTAGACATACTGAATGTTGAGATATGTGCCTAATGCAGATAGTATAGTTACTGATGGACATATGATATAAGATAAACTTTGTACTTTTTCCAATGTCCAAACTTAAGTCAATGGATAAAAAAAAAGTCGATTGTAGAGGTTATGACTCCAAAAGATTCCTGTAAAATTTATATACCAGAAAAGAGGATTGAAGGTCAGAATCTCCCCAAAGTCTCTTATAAACAATAAAATTGTCTAGAAGGCAGTTTTTATTATTTTTTTCAAAAATCAGAATTGCATGCCTGGCATTTATCGCTGCCAGAAAACCTGTGGACCGGTAAAGCTTGTTCCAATGGAGTTCATACACTGTACCTACTAATATATAACGACAAATTTTCCAATTTTCCCCCAGAACAAACTTCTTTGAGGAGGATTGGTCAATTAAATGCCCGAGGGAACGCTAATGGCTGAAAGTACCTGAGCGTGACAGCAGGGAACAGGTGAGGAGGTCCGAATCTGCTCTCAACTCTTCCAGTTCAATTTGTAGAAATGTATGAGAGTGATTGACAAAGCGAATCGCCAAGCTACACTTTGGAGTCCAATGTAATAAAAAAAGCTTTAATGAACAGCATTTTATTTCCACTAAACCGGGATAAACTTTTGGCATGAGGATGTCTAAAGAACTGTAAGCACATGTATGTTGGATCACTGACGGCATCATTCCATCAGATACGATAAATGGATAATGTAAAAGAAAAGAAAAGGTTCTAGAACTGTTGAGTTGTACACGAAGAAATTGTGGAAATCTACAATAACTGGGCCTTTGCATTTTGTATTTCTTCCTACCATGCTCATATATTTTTTTTTTACAAATGATAATTCTGAAATAAATATTACATCAAAATGGTATACTTACCGTTAAAGTCACTATATATATATATTTTTAAAATCTACATTTTAAAGTTGATGCAGTGAGATTTCACCAGGAAACGGGGAACCTGGTGTTTTGGGGGTAGGTTATGTTAATTGTAGTGCAGCAGTAAGTTATCTACTGAATGCTATAGAGCGAGCAGTTAGCCTCGTTTATAGAACACATAATAAATCATGTTATTTGTGCAGGGTAGAATAAGACAGAAGATTTATGATTTTTTTGAATTGAGCAAGTTGAGGACAGAATTGCCAAAAGCAATGCTCGGAGCAAACCTGATGTCTTGAATTCATGCAAACCAAGAAGTAAGCTATTTGTTTGTGGTAATGGACGTCCTGGCACTTGTGGCTTCATTGATGCTTTCGTTTCCATTGGTGAAACTATCATGGCCACATATTCATGTGGAATGAAGATTGAGATCTCCCACAGAAAATATACTTTGGTACTATTCTATCTTAATAGGACCTAATGCTGAAATGCTTCATATGGCTGGAGTTTGTCATGTTTGTGACAGTTTATATTTGGGGTTCAGAAACACTGTTCTGTCAGACAGACAGAGAGGTTTTCTTCGACTTCCATTAGTACCGCAGAGATAACAGGAGAGGCTGACGCAATGTGCTTGCGCACACCTTTGCACCAGGCGGTCCACATAGGGAATGCATACAGAAAAGAGGAGAAATGGAACAATGTGTCTATCTCTGTTTGCCTTGGCTGTACCATGTCTGAAGTGAAACTTTGATGTAATTTGCTAAATGTATAATATATAATATACAATATAAATGAAAATAAACTAAAAACAATTCCAAGCACTTAATGAAAAAGAAAAAAGATTAACATAATGGTTTTTTTTTCCAATTATGTAACTTTCCACAAACTGACAGTTCCCCTTTAATTAACAAAACATTATTTAAGCATATATATGCTAAGCACCAACACAACTTTAGCTTAATAAAGTAGTTTTAGTGTATAGATCATGTCCCTGCCGTTTTACTGCCATTTTCTCTGCCATTTAGGAGTTAAATCACTTTTGTTTCTGTTTATACTGCTCTATTCACACCTCTCCGGGCTGTGCCTCACACATACTGT
Organism: Pelobates fuscus; assembly: GCF_036172605.1. Taxonomy (NCBI): domain Eukaryota; kingdom Metazoa; phylum Chordata; class Amphibia; order Anura; family Pelobatidae; genus Pelobates; species Pelobates fuscus. The sequence continues at coordinate 131,116,894 of NC_086326.1, forward strand.
TTGAAAAAAAATGGTTTTCATTTTCAATCAGATGTGATAGCACAGTGTGTTTACTGTAGAGGCTTTTATATCATACTGTGTTAATTAAACTCTAATTACACACAAAGAGAACAAGAACAAAGGGAACAAAAATAGATACTTTCCAAGAAGATATCTGTGGATGGATTGGCGCTATTAATACTAGTATAAAAGGTGAAAACACAGCAACTACCCCCAAGTGCCTAAAAATCACCCAAAGGCACTATATAAATGGATCCAAAAAACAAAACATAGAAAGGGGGGTGCTATATATACATAAAATACTTCAAATACTTATGTCTGTACAAGGAAGGTCTTACTGCTGATAGTCAAATCAAATCAATCTAGAAAAACAAAAACAGATTGCACATAGCATAATACTGTATGAGGAAAAATAAAATCAATAATAGTGGTTTGGGTCACTCACGATAAACAGAGCCTATTGTAGCAGGCTCTGACTGTATGGGCTCATCAAAATCTCTGTATGCTGTATGTTCCAACAGGATCAGCTCCAGGATCAGCTCCCTCCTCCTCTTAGTACTCTTCCAATCACACCAAAGAAACCAAATGGTAAGGTGTAAAAAGGATTTATTCAGAATACTATTAAACAAATAAAATGACAAAGCACTACGCGTTTCGACTTTTCAGTCTTCTTCAAAGGTGCATAACATACAAGTCCCTCTGATTTCTTTAAATACATCCGGAGTTGTTGATTTTCGCGGGTAAAAGTTCGTGTTACTTCCGGGTTGTGATGTCACTTCCGGGTCCGCCGGCTCAATTTGCGTCATATGACGTCATCACGCTTCCGCCCGTCTGGCATCCTTCAACCTGGATGTTTATGCTTACGGACGCCATTTTTGTACCTGGCATTGTACTAGCGAACTGTACTTAGATGAGGGAGAATAGATCAGGCAAAACTATAACATACATATTGTAGAAATCCGCTTACAAAGCAGGTGACATATATATTATACTCTACAATATTAGGAGAAAATACTAGAAAAAGGAAAATAAGAAACCATTAAAATTATCCTTATTGGAACCGAAAAGATTAAGCTTATCGGTAATAAGAAAGAGAGGGGTTAAAGCAATATAACCCTTTCTCAAAAAAAGCAAAAATATACTTTTTTTAAAAGAAGGAAATCCTTCCATATAACAAAAGGGTGAATATGAGAAATATATAAAAAATATAAAAAATATATATAACCCCTATAATCTGGGCTGAACTTATTAGATAAGGGCTGCCATCTCAAAGTCCACATTGAGCCCGCCCGGGGTCAGTGTTCCTAGATCAAAGATCCACCTCATCTCACAGCGGCTCAATGCGGACTCGAGATGACCTCCCCTCCAATGGGGTTTAATGGCTTGGATCCCAAAAAAACTGAGCCCTGCAGGGTTTCCACCATGTACATTTAAAAAATGTGTAGAAACACTATGTTTTAAAAAGCCTCTCCTTATATTGTAGATGTGCTCACGTATCCTTGTCTTTAAGTTTCTTGAGGTTTTCCCCACATATTGGAGTCCACAAGGACACGTGAGCAAGTACACCACATTCTTAGTGTGACAGGTCATAAATGAATTAATTTTAAAATTAACAGATACTTATGTCAAATTAAATAAAAATCCCCAACAAGATATCCAAAAATTTTTTTTGGAATATCTAGATAAAGGCTTTCTAAAAGAAATTCTAACTAAGAAAGAGTATGACTATTTAAACATAAAATCTCCAAAAATCCCTGTAATTTACATATTACCAAAACTCCATAAAGATGTGAATAACCCCCCAGGGAGACCCATTGTCTCTGGAGTGGGTTCACTTCTTTCGAATCTGTCTAAATATATAGATACGATTCTCCAACCCTTAGTGAAGGAAAACCCCTCATACCTGAAAGACTCTATGAGTCTATTACAAATACTTAAGAACTTTAGGTGGGAAAGTGACTTCGCATTCATTACGTGCGACGTCACTAGCCTATATACCTGTATAGATCACGACATTGGATGTCGAGCCAATTACTCCTTTCTGGAAACATCCGGGTTGTACCCCAAGGAACAAATAGACTTTGTGATGGAAGGAATTTCGTTAATCCTTCGGAACAATTTCTTTTGGTTCGAGGGGGAGTACTATCTGCAACGTCGGGGGACCGCTATGGGGACCAGATTCGCACCCAGTTATGCTAATTTATTTATGGCTTTTTGGGAAAATTCTTTTGTTTATTCCCAGCACGACTGGAGTGCGAATCTGGTCCTCTATAGGAGGTATATAGACGACATTTTCATTATTTGGAGGGGGGATCATTCCACCTTTTTGGAATTTTTCGACTTCTTGAATTCTAATGAGTGGAATGTTAAGCTCACTCAGGAATATAGCCAGCAGAAAATCCATTTTTTGGATTTAGAGATCTCAGCCACAGGGAATAGTATTGACACATGCACTTTCTTTAAGCCGGTTGATGTGAACGGATATATCCACAAAAAAAGTTGTCATTTCCGTCCATGGTTAGAGAGCATACCGAAGGGTCAATTCTTACGCATGAGACGGAACTGTACAAAAATAGAAACCTTTGATCTCCAATCCCGAATTCTAAAAGAACAATTTCTAATGAAAGGATATTGTAACGAACTTTTAGATCAGGAGATAGAATTGGTTAGAAATATGGAAAGGAACACTCTACTAGAATATAAATCAAAAATCATATCAGAGGAAAAACAAGATAAAATACCTATCATCTGCAATTATAGTCAAGATCACAGAGAGCTTAAAAAAATCTTTAATAAACATTGGTATATCCTCCAACAGGATGAAGAAATCCTACCATACCTTTATGATAAACCCAAATTGATTTTTAGAGGGGCGCAAAATCTAAGACAGAAATTAACCTCGAGTTATTTAGAAGCTCCTAAATTGAAAGAAAATTTTCTAACTATCAATAAATCCCTACAGAAAGGTTTTCACTATTGTGGGGAGTGTATGGGTTGTAGGAACCACCAGAGTAAACCGAAGAAAGTAGAGGCTTTTCACTCTAAGATTGGCTCTGTTAATTTTAAAATTAATTCATTTATGACCTGTCACACTAAGAATGTGGTGTACTTGCTCACGTGTCCTTGTGGACTCCAATATGTGGGGAAAACCTCAAGAAACTTAAAGACAAGGATACGTGAGCACATCTACAATATAAGGAGAGGCTTTTTAAAACATAGTGTTTCTACACATTTTTTAAATGTACATGGTGGAAACCCTGCGGGGCTCAGTTTTTTTGGGATCCAAGCCATTAAACCCCATTGGAGGGGAGGTCATCTCGAGTCCGCATTGAGCCGCTGTGAGATGAGGTGGATCTTTGATCTAGGAACACTGACCCCGGGCGGGCTCAATGTGGACTTTGAGATGGCAGCCCTTATCTAATAAGTTCAGCCCAGATTATAGGGGTTATATATATTTTTTATATTTTTTATATATTTCTCATATTCACCCTTTTGTTATATGGAAGGATTTCCTTCTTTTAAAAAAAGTATATTTTTGCTTTTTTTGAGAAAGGGTTATATTGCTTTAACCCCTCTCTTTCTTATTACCGATAAGCTTAATCTTTTCGGTTCCAATAAGGATAATTTTAATGGTTTCTTATTTTCCTTTTTCTAGTATTTTCTCCTAATATTGTAGAGTATAATATATATGTCACCTGCTTTGTAAGCGGATTTCTACAATATGTATGTTATAGTTTTGCCTGATCTATTCTCCCTCATCTAAGTACAGTTCGCTAGTACAATGCCAGGTACAAAAATGGCGTCCGTAAGCATAAACATCCAGGTTGAAGGATGCCAGACGGGCGGAAGCGTGATGACGTCATATGACGCAAATTGAGCCGGCGGACCCGGAAGTGACATCACAACCCGGAAGTAACACGGACTTTTACCCGCGAAAATCAACAACTCCGGATGTATTTAAAGAAATCAGAGGGACTTGTATGTTATGCACCTTTGAAGAAGACTGAAAAGTCGAAACGCGTAGTGCTTTGTCATTTTATTTGTTTAATAGTATTCTGAATAAATCCTTTTTACACCTTACCATTTGGTTTCTTTGGTGTGATTGGAAGAGTACTAAGAGGAGGAGGGAGCTGATCCTGGAGCTGATCCTGTTGGAACATACAGCATACAGAGATTTTGATGAGCCCATACAGTCAGAGCCTGCTACAATAGGCTCTGTTTATCGTGAGTGACCCAAACCACTATTATTGATTTTATTTTTCCTCATACAGTATTATGCTATGTGCAATCTGTTTTTGTTTTTCTAGATTGATTTGATTTGACTATCAGCAGTAAGACCTTCCTTGTACAGACATAAGTATTTGAAGTATTTTATGTATATATAGCACCCCCCTTTCTATGTTTTGTTTTTAAGAACAAAGGGAAGTTGTTTTGTGAACATTTCTTTGTCACCTCCACCCTAGCTCACTACAAAAGACGGGGGATGTGTAAAACCAGCAAAGGGCTTAGGGTAGGGTTAACGTTAAAACTTAATGCGTTTATGTAAAGAACAATATTCTTTAAAATTCAAATGAAAAAACACAGTCAGGGATATTTACTAAAGTGAGAATTCCAAGTGAATTTCAAATTTCAGGCTAGTAGCTGAACTAAAAGCATACACAATCTTTTTCCATTTAGGCTTTTAACACTTTTGTAAATAACTTTGTGATAGAAATGGCAAACTTGCAATTTGGACACAATAGACTTCATGTAGACTAAAATGTCATGTAACAGCTTCAGGTGATTACTTGACTGTACTCGATCTCACACATTACTTACACGGGTTGTGAGGCAGGTGCCACCAGGGGGCAGGCTAGTGCCAGAAGTAGAACAAGGTGCATTTGAGGGCTCTTTGCCAGAATTACAACTATACAATAGATATTTTTTGGTTTGAAATGACGTTGGTTTTCTGCAAAAGAAACAATGTTATGCCTATACTGTAACTGCTGAAAGTCTTGTTTAGTATGCCGCAGTATACCGCTGGCATAGTGTTTGTAACTTTGCGTATATCACAGCTTTCGGAAGAGATCCCATCCCACTGATAGCATGATTGATGACGAGAAGAAAATACAAACTCTATTGAAATTGTTAATCGAATAGATACCTACAATGAATCGACAGCCATTCTGATTAAAGCATTATGATCCAAGCACGCTTACTAACAGATTGGGATAGTGATAGGGTATTTCATGTTCTTGCTACACAAGTATCTAGAAATTAAAAAACGTATTCCTTTCTTAAAATGGGCTGCAGGGTGATATACGTTCCCATGCAATGATACACCAGATATTGGTATGTATGCAAGGCTCAATGTAAATAAAAATTTTTTTAAAGTTAATTTACATGGCCAAATGGCCAAATGGCCAAATCCAATATTTTTAGCCAATTACCTGTTTTAGTTTACATTAGTTGAGCCAAACAAAGGATGAGAAAACGTTACCTCTCCAAATGAATAAGAACAGGGTCTCATCCTCCATTCTACAGTTCCTGGACCAGAGAGCCCTTACCATTGTTTGCTGGCTAAGGCTGCATAAACAGCGTGACAACATACCTCCTAAATAGCAGACAATTGAGCAGTCAAACTGCAATGGCATGATTTATACACCAAAACTGCTTCATTACTCAAAATGTGTTTTGGCGCCTGTAGTAACCCTTTACGTTTAGCTTTGTTTAGGCTGGATTGCTTGTTTGACTGATTGTTAAGCATTATCTGAGAAATAATCCACTGCTCGCACCCGTACGGCCAACTGCTATCAGACTCTCTCCTAGTCTTCAATCCTTTAAGAAGTGCCTTAAAACCCATCTCTTTAGGAAAGCTGATGTCCTCCAAGACTAACCTCTACCTTACACACCTGTCTCTTGCTCTCTCCTATAGGGCAGCACTCTACTCTCTCCTCCAGCTCTGCTTTACTCCACCGTATTTTATTGCTATTTCCTGCCCTATTGTGTTTTACACCCCACCTCCTATAGACTGTAAGCTGGTTTGAGCAGGGTCCTCTTCAACCTATCGTTCCTGTAAGTTCTCTTGTAATTGTCCTATTTATAGTTAAATCCCCCCTCTTATAATATTGTAAAGCGCTACAGAATCTGTTGGCGCTATTTAAATGGCAATAATAATAATAATAAATAGTTTTATGCTTGCACTTTATTGCAGGATATGTTTATTTTTCTATGCCTTTATTTTTTGTATGTCTTGTTTTGATGAGATGATGAGTGTGATGTTTAATGATTTATGATAAAGATAATTTGTTATGTACTTATTGCGTTGCTGTGTTTTGGCATAATACAAAAAATATAGTGTGATGTTACTGGAGGAGAGCTTTGTGGGTAAATGGGTGATAAAAAGTCTGGAAAGAGTCTTTGCTAATGACAGCAAAATCCCCCGTTCCTGCCCAGTGTCTGTGAATCTGTGCTTTCACAAAAACCACGGAGATTCAGCCCTATTATTTACACTGACACCTCCAGTGCAAGGTTAAGTAGCTGCAGGAAGGAGGATTTCCCACGTAAGTGGATTCATCGCACAAGAGCAGGCATTAGATTACTAGGATAGGTCCTGCTAAAATGGGGTACATTGACATTGTGGCAGGCTTATGCAATATATGGCAACAAAAACAAACAATTTGAGAACTCTGACAACAGACAAAAGCTTAGAGAAGCTCATTAGCCCGCCCTTCGGTAAATCCCCGCTCTGGTCTCAAAATTATTTTTGCTCACCTGTGCCATTACATTAGAGCCCCATTGTTTTTACCTAAATTGTTTTTTTGTTTTTTTAATGTATCTATGAAATGATGTGAGCTTTGAAATTGCTGTTTAGTAAGTGTGCTGGATCTTGTATGAATTGGCCCAAGCAATATATTATATATATGACTTATGGAAGGTTATAGAGAATGGCAGGACTTCTGGAAGGTTCCAGAACATATAGTTCTGGTACAGCTAAACAGTGATCTTTAACAGATACAAGTGCCCCCAGCAGACAGGCAATTCTGACCACGTGCCATGATTCTTCCAAATTATTTCCGACCCCGGTTTCCAAGTGTTCTGGATTGATGTGAATGTTATAATATTTAGAATTCCTATAATATCCTTAATGACTATAATTCTCTCCACTTAATTTTAGCCCAGGGAAGATCATTTACATTCTTGAACTGTAATTTATTTATTTATTGAACCCCTGCTGGTTTGCCCTTCTCAATCACAGACTCTGAAGCATTCAGACTCCCTGCTGTACATCTGCAAACAAATTCCTTATTTCAAAGTTTATCTGCCGCCCTCAAAAAGAGCTAAATTAGATGGGATTAGTACTAACTACTTATTCATCTCATCCCCGCCCTATGGCATTGCTTCTGCACCGCTACATTTATACCAGAATAAAAGAGAGTCTCAGATATCTAAGAGTTGCTATATAGATAACTCTTCACTTCAAGTTTTTAAAAGCTAACAAAGAATATTTATTTATTTGATGTCAAGCTTTATTAAACAGGGTAAACAGATTACCATTTTTTATCCCTGTATCTGCTATGGTATATATAATACAGTGCAATAAAACATTCCCTCCTGAGCCCAACTATGCGAAAGGTAGAGTACCTTTGTGTCTACAGGCCACTCTAAAAGTCTCAAAGCAGATCCATCTCGGTGTAGGATACAAGTGATCTGGAAATGTTATCTCCTGCAGGTCAAAGCCATCTTCCCTTCACCCCTTCCAAGTAGAATAGCGTCCCTCCCCTGATCTTAGACGTGTGCAGGAAATCTCCATTATCTGCAAACTGTATGCAAAAAATAGTGAAATAAATTACGGTAAGTGGGATCCCCACCCTACAACTGCATTGACCAGGTGTGTAGGGCAATTCATCCTAGCCTTCTCTAGAGGGACTTAAAAACTTTTATCCCTGTATTTTCCATAATACGCTCTCAAAGCCCATATTGTTAGGATCCCTTAATCTTTATGGTCCAGGTGGCACGAGAATCAGTTATATTGCAGCATCCTAGGTGTAATCAGCCTACGTGCACTGGAAGACCCATTACAGTGAGGGCAAGGTCTCATTGGCGGAGGGGTCTCATTCCTCTGGGGTTGCCGAATCCAAGTGCCGTCAGACCATAGGGAAGAACAGGGGTCCACCATGCCTCCTCCTAATTGTGCGCTGGGATTGGGGCTTTACATTCAAAGGCCAGAATCCAGTTAGTGGCCAACACCTGGGGTATAATTAAGCACTGTAGGAAGCGTGGGACCTATTCTAGCCACTGGAGGGTTACCCATGCCTTAGTGTAACCTACTTTGGGGCTAAAAGGGAATCCCTATTTATATTGAATGTGCCATTCCTTCAGTGCAGTTGTTACAGGTAGTAGGGCTCTGCTGGCCGCCAGTGTAAGTGGGGACAGATCTTGATACAGGTACACAGCCGTACCCCTGAAGTCCCATGTCAGTCTGGAACATGCTTTAGCCATTATTTTATCGTTCACTGGGAAGGAGTGCAGACAACAAATTATGTCTCGGGGAGCTCCCTCTAGCTTTGGTCGTCTGTTTTCTATTAAATGCAAAGTGCTGTGTGGCTTCATCCCCTAAAATAATCTAAACTAATCAGTTGAGAGAGAAGGTCTGCCACATCTTCCCCACCAGGTTATTCAGGTACCCCTCATACCCAGATGTTGCACCTTCATCCCTTATCGTCAATGTCCTCTACCTGGCAGCGTGGTACTAACAGCATAACTCTCTGGCAAGTTGCTGCTGTTTCTGCTGTTGTGTTCTGAAATGTGTTGAGTGAAGGTCTCTAAGGTCTAGATTCGAACCTCAAGTACTACAATCTCCGTCCGCAGAAGGATAATCTCCGACCTGTTGGTCTTCAAAGAGGGCTTCTAAATCAGTCTTGGTGACCATGGTGGCTGCCAGGGACCACAGGTCTGCACTGATTTGTGCCAATGTGGCCTGCTCCAGAGCTTTCTCCAGGAATGATGGTGATGAAGGCACAAACCTGTCCATAGGTCCTGAATGGGATCCCTTGGGATCTGAGGTGGGTCAGCCCATCTCTGGTGCAAGCTGCTCAATAGAAGCTATGGTAAGGATGCATCAAGCAACGTTCTAATTTCAAACTGGCATCTCAGTTGAAGCCCTGGCCACATACCCCAATATTTTGTTTATAATGATATGTTTGGTTTTTTTTCAAGAAATCTTTATTATGGATTTATAATAAAAATACGTGGAAATACAGTTTACCTGAGAAGCAAATAAAGACTAAGACTATATGTCATTGAAATCTATACAAACATTAGGGTAATAATAAATAGTAACTACAATAAAGATAATGGATGTTGGGACATTTGTTATCATGGAACAGGACAATCAAGGACACATATTAGATCATTTTGCTCAAAATATATGTGATTTTAATATTGTGAGCTTATATGTAATAAAAAAATAGACTGTCTCAAGCTGTTTTTTTTAGTTGTTTTGTTTTTCTTAGCATTGTACTCCAAACCACTCCATCCATGCCATGTTCTGGCATAAATTCTATTGGTAAAAGCAGTAGCAAAAAGGGATCCAGACTTGACCAGACTGAAACATTGCTAGTATTACTTCTGGACTTCATAAGTGCTGTAGATTCTGGGTTTTGCCTCTCTGGATCAAACTTTAGCACCGCAATCACCTTGGTCTCCCAAGTTGATGAGTGTCTATTTTGTGATTTTCATAACTTCTATTCGAACCAAGTGTAAACTTTCTGAGATCCATGTCATATTGCCATTCATCCTTTTGGTGGTACAATGCAGAGCAATCTGCTTTATTTTGTGCTGCTGAAAGGAAATCATTAAAAAAATAAAAAAAAAACTCCTACATTTCTCTTTTTTCCTTTTCATTATACAACATATGAGAGGTAATTGTCTCTTTTGCAGGGTCTCTCCTGCTTGCCTTTAGCTGTCATTATTTCGATTTTGTTTACACAAAAATGTATAGATTTCACTGTGCATGTGGGATTGTGCATGTGGGATTGTGCATGTGGGATTGTGCATGTTCGATTGTGCATGCAGTACTTTCCAGATTTTAGTTTTTCTTTCTAAAATATGACCGTTTGTTATTATTCGAAGACCCAACTTACAAAAGTAGGCCTTGAATACATTCCAGCCAATCACATGTAGCGTCAGCGCCCAATAAGCCATTGAACAGTTTGGATTGAATAACAGCAGTTAAAGGTTTATCAAGAGACAAACAATGAGAGTGGTAGGTGGTTATTTATATTATAATAACTCGGGGGGTGGCTAATGCCCCTCCGCAGGCCCCACCAAATGGTGGTGGGTAGTAGCTATTAATACAATAATCAAGAGGAAGCTAATGTCACTCCCATACTCCATTAATCCATTAGTGTCGGCTTTTAATATTGTTATAACGCATAGGTACCTAATGTTCCCCAAAGCCTCCACCCACTGGTGGCAGGTGGGGGCTTTTAATATTATAATAACCTAGAAGGCAACTAATGTCAAATTCGAGACAGGTGGGGGCTATAATTCAATATAGAAGGGGGTGGACGTGAGATTGTTCCTCCAATAAAAACAAAAGCCCTGACTACACCCCACAGGGGATGCTATAAATCTAGTTCATGTATAAATATAACATAAGATCCAACTCACTTACTCACTCATTCACTAAACAGCAATTTCAAAGCTCATAGAATGTAATGGTAAAAGAAAACAACACACCTAACCTAGGCAAAAATAATGGGGGTTTAGTTACAATTATTGCATAAGCGTGTCACAACATCAATGGACCCCCATCTGTGGAGGGCCCTATCCTAGAAACTTAATGCCTGCTCTTATGAAAGTAATCCACTTACTTGGGAAATTCTTCCTCTTGGCACTACCTGCAGTGCAAGGTTAAATAGGGCATATTTAGGTGAGTTCAGCCCTCTTGGTTTCATTATACACTGAACAAAATTATAAATGCAATACTTTTGTTTTTGCCCCCATTTTTTACGAGCTGAACTCAAAGATCTAAGACTTTTTCTATGTACACAAAAGGCCTATTTCTCTCAAATATTCACTTCTCCTTTGCCGAGATAATCCACCCACCTCACAGGTGTGACATATCAAGATGCTGATTAGACAGGCCACTCTAAAATGTGCAGTTTTATCACACAGCACAATGCCACAGATGTCGCAAGTTTTGTGAGAGCGTGCAATTGGCATGTTGACTGCAGGAATGTCCACCAGAGCTGGTGCCCGTGAATTGAATGTTAATTTCTCTGCCATAAGCCGTCTCTAAAGGTGTTTCAGAGAATTTGGCAGTACATCCAACCAGCCTCACAACCTGCAGACTACGTGTAACCACACCAGCCCAGGACCAAATGCTCACATTCGATGGCGTCTGGCACTTTGGAGAGGTGTTCTCTTCACGGAAAATCCCGGTTTTCACTGTACAGGGCAGATGGCAGACAGCGTGTATGGCGTCATGTGGGTGGGCAGTTTGCTGATGTCAACATTGTGGATCGAGTGGCCCATGGTGTCGGTGGGGTTATGGTATAGGCAGGCCTATGTTATGGACAACGAACACAGGTGTATTTTATTGACGGCATTTTGAATACACAGAGATACTGTGACGAGATGTACATATGTATATATGTCATCTTTCTTCCTAAAACTGTTCTTTCCAGCTCACCAAAAATGCCAAAATAAAATCCATAATATCTTGTTGCAACTATTAAAAAAACATAATAAAAAATTCATGGTAGACCAGTAAGGGCTCAGACTGAGCTTGCATGGTAGGAAAAACCCTTATAATGTTTTGCCTATGCTATGCAATCTCAGTCAGATGTCTCACTAATCTCAAGGCTTGCGTGTTTGGTAGTCATGTCTGCATGGTGGGTGGGGGCATCAGGGAGATTTAAGACTTGCGTGTACTATTATTAGGGTAATATTTTCTTTAATGACTAACAGGGCTAGTCATTAACAAAGATTGACTAAGATGCTTACAAGACACATTTATTTTATTACAAACGGCTGACCTGCTTGTAAGGATCGGCTGCTTACATTCGGGCTGGAATTAGAAAAGAAAAAAAATACCACAAACATTTGATATTTATCAACTGTTTTTGGTTGAAAGAATTGAACTGTTTATATGTTTCGAGCTGACTTGAAGTATGCCATGTGCTGACAGAATCACTGGGCCAGAGATTATTACATACGGTGTGATAAGTATTGGCGAGAATTATTGTCAGATTGTACATGCGATTACACAGGGCCTTCTTCTATTTCACCTTTTTCACCTCTTTTATCTGTTAATATTTTCTATGTCAATTAACTGTTGTCATTGTCAATTATCCCCATTCTATAATTGTAAGGCGCTGCAGTATATATTGGCGTTATATAAAAAATATTAATAACTCATCGACCATAATGCGCTGTGTAGGTAACTGCCGCAGTAAATACATTGTAAATCAGCCCTCCCAGCCATTCTGTTAGACAGGAAAGTGACTATACTGCACTAGCAAGACAGCTTCACACAGAAATCTATGTTTACATTTCACTTAATGGCTAGTTTAAACTTGATAAAAATCATTTTAGTGTCCTTAAAAAGACAGGTTCTCCTTTATTTGAGTGTCTGTGTTTGTGTCTGTTTGTATGTGCTTATTTTGTGTTTGCCAGATAAGCCTGTGTTTCTCTAATCTATTGTGCGAAGTGACAGAAAATCAAATCAAATAGACTTGTGTTCCCTTTTATCACTGTCCCTTCTGCTCAGCTACCTTTTAATTAAAGGCCCGATCAAATATCTGCACAAGTAAAATGCCATCCCTATGCATTTACTGCCGTGATGAAGACATGATACAGAAACATGTGTCATTTAAACTGAAATCTAAATGCAAAAGGCAAAAAAATAATCTACTTTTTATCTTTCTTTGCAAAATGCCCTGTTTTATTTAACCTTTGCAAGACTTGTGCAGCCTAGCAGGCTAACTTTCATTAAATTAATCTGAATACCCCTGTGGATGTTTATTTAGTCCCTATTTACTTTGCAGGACGGTCAGTTTTTCCTGCACAGATTGATATTTTTAGAGAAGAGGATACCCATGAGAGCAACTGGCGGTACGCCTCAGGCCAGCATCTGTGTGTCAGTGTCCTGCTCTGTACGTTATTGAGCCCTTGAATCCTCTCCATTAGGTTGTCCCAAGGTTATCGTTAAAACTGAATGGTGTTTTTCAGGGTTGCATAGAAATCAATGCCAGTCTGCCGAGTAGCTCCCAACTGTCCTGTATTGTGAGCAGCAGTCCTGATGAGGGATCTGCCTCCCACGTTCCCATTCCAACAGGTTCTTGACACAAAGATTGACTAAACAATGTTGTGTGTTGTGTGTGTATCCAGTGTACATTCACATTGTGAAGATCCATTTATGGTTTAGTAGATGTGCATAGAAGCACAAAATAGACAGGCTTCTATGGTGTAATACATTAATTGAAAGAAATAAAAACAAATATTCATAGACAAAACCCTAAAAACGAATGAAATCTCGAATGTCGACAATTGGATCCAATGTGAAAGGTGGCAAAAGGGATTGCAAAATTAGGGCAAATCAGCCATCCTGGAATTATTGTATAATACAGATGTAATTTCATATAAACTTTTTGTTGGCCTATTATTTGCCAATTGCTTGTCAATTTCCATACATTTCCTATATAAGCCCCAGTTTACTAACGACACTGACCTGCTTTACAACATTTAGATTTATTTTAAAAATTCACTGATATGAAGCCAAGTGTATTATTCTCTCAGCTGGGCCCTACTTGGTCGCTGAGGGATTTAAGAGAGATAAAGGGAATTATGGGGGATCATGAACCACAGAAACATTTATTGAATACGGGATCTACACTGAAAGTCTACAAGATATATACTGAAACCTTAACTAGCATGTTTTAGTGGCCAAGATAGGTGAAATCTCTAATCAACCATTCACTCGATTTGAATGCAATAACATCTGAATAGTTAGCTCGATATTTATAAGGGCAACATCAGTAAGGGGATTCATTTTCTTATACATTTCTATGGTAAGGGGCTTTTCATAGTATGGAAGTTCTCAATTTGTCCAGAAACACAAAGCTGCACATTACACAGTTTTTAATGATCTTTCGGTATCTGTACTTTTTCTTACGTGGTGTCTCTCTGTTCTTTGATTTCTCTATCTATTTTGAATTTTCTTAGGAGTTATCTCATGAATTCCATTCATGCTGCTACAGACAGGATCAATCTGAGACTGACTAACCTCGGCTTATCTCTGCTTTATGTGATTGATTTTCTCTCTTTACGGCCAATTGGCTGGTACAGGCCATCAATTGCAAATGTATAACCCATCTCTGCTTGCTCCCCTCCATAATAAAAAATTATAATTCTATTCATTGTGTGTATATTATGTGCCAAATAATTAAGTGCCTTCATCTGCATATAATACAGAGTGTATGTAATGGTATGAAAAGAAGTAAAAATCCATAAATAAACATATTTACTTATAACATTTTTAACATTTGGACTATTGCCCCACTCCTCCTTTGGCAATCTTAAAAATTAGAAGAAAAAAACATATCTTTAATCAAGAATGAGCTGTCCCGCTCTCTGTATGGCTACACCACCCCATCACCACAACATAGGTAGAGTAGCCACACAGTAGACATGTGCAATTCGTTTCGGTCCAAATGTAAATTCGGATGATTTTCGGCAATACGAATGTCTGAAGTGCCAAAGTTCTGATGTGCTGAAGTTCCGAAGTTGCCGAAGTACTGAAGTTCCGAATGCCGAACCGAACATTTTTCCCTACCACACAGAGACCAGGACAGTTGCTATGACTACTGTGGAATCCTAGCAACTACTGTGTTGATGATCTCAAGTCAATTCAAAACTTCTAATGGAGAAGCGGTGAGACCCTAGTTAGCTATGAGATGCATCCAATTAGTGCAGGATTGTCAGCATTTAGCATTATCTAGCTGGGTGTGATGACACAGAACATGAAAACTAAAAATTATTGAACATATTATTAAGAAGTGCTTCTAGTGGTTGTCTCATTGTGTGTAGAGTCATACTGTGTAAACAATGTAAATATTGCTTTCTCAGAAAAAAGGACAATTCTTACATTTGTGAGACTCCAGAGACCTTGTTTAATCTACCAAAACCACTACAATAACGTTTGTAGCATAACATAGCGGTTTCCGAACTCTGGTGCTTTGGTGCCAACTTCCTTCATTATCCTTTCTCTCCATTAAAATGAGCAATGCTGTGTCATTCAGTTAGCTAAAATTGACTTTTGGCAACAGACTTCTGTATTCAAGTGCATACTCATTGGCATGCCTCCCAACTGTCCCGATTTCGGGGTCCTGGCGCACCGTCCTAATTTTATTCTCTGGCAAGTCTCATCTGAAGACACCAGGCAACTGTCCGAGGTAGCACTGCGGAAGTGTAAAATTAGACACGCTCGCACTGGGTCCAACACTGTGGGAAGTCTTTGGGGGGAGGGGTGCAGGAGCCCAGGCTTTAAGCTGTGAGCCGTGTTAGTGGCCCCAAGCTTCCTGATGGCAGACTCGGTGGCGGACATTCACATGTAAGTATCTCCACAGCACTTTTTAGTTGTTTTGTTTTTTTAATGTGAGTTGCATATATTAAAAGAGATGTAGCTGGCTGCCAGCACAGTTCTGAGTTCTAGATATGTTTTTTGAGTTTACTAGATTATGAATTGTAATGTGTTAAATTGTAGTATGTAGTATGCAAATTTGCCTGGTTCAGAAAATGTAAACCGTAACAGACAGTCTGCCTTAAAATTAGGTGTTTCCCAAACTAGATGTCATTAGTTTATCTAAACACTAGATTTTCTCTGAATGGTCGAAATCCGATGGAAATGACCAAAGTCCAAATCCTTTGGGATTTACAAATTTACTTATAGGGGTCAAAAAAAAATCTCCTTATTACTATAATGGAGGTATTGTACCACCATATGACCCCACCTGCCAGTGGCAGGTCTGCTATGTGGGAGCTTTTCATTGAGTGTTTTTGGTCGACAAGATTCTGTACTTAGGCACCTCATAATTGTCAGCACCAGGCCCACTGGGCTCTTAATCTGGCTCTGACTAGACCACGGTCTACCCTCTGCCCCCACACTGCTATTAAATATGTAAGGGGCATCATAAAGTCTCTCCATGACCCATCAGTGTACAGTGTGGGGGGATACTTATTAAACAGGGGATCCTTGTGTTTCTCTAGTCCCAACCCATTTGGGGTGGGTGGGGAACACTCATTTTATACCCTGGGGGACCTAGCGGGGGCTATTAGTTTAAGTCCTAATGGTCTCCTCATCCTGAACCCATGGGATGCGGGAGGGGGCTAATATAACAATATATAAAGGACTGGACATACTATTGTCAACCCACCAAATTGTCCTTAAATGGTTAATAATGCCACCAAAATAACTTTAGCTTAATGGAGCATTTTTTATGTATAAATCATGTATAGTCTCACTGCTTAATTCTCTGCCATTTAGAAGTTAAATCACTTTGTTTATACAGCCCTAGTCACACCTCAATCCCTGCCTCTTTCCACACACATAGCAACCCATACTGGCCAGTGCTGGTATTGCAGAGTAATCTCTGTTTATACTGAGAAAAATACCGGCATTTGCATTGCCCGTATTACTGCAATATCAGCACTGGCCAGGCAGCCTCAAATAAATACCGGCCAAGTGGCAACCCTAAGAGCTGCAGCTCCATCAGCCCCTATGTTAATCCGGCCCTGGGTCTAGGGTCTTATTGATCATGATCTAGGGCAGGCATAGGCAACCTCCAGCACTCCAGATGTTTTGGACTACACCTCCAATGATCATTTGCCAGCATTATGGGTGTAAGAGCATTATGGGGGATGTAGTCCTAAACATCCGGAGTTCCAAAGGTTGACTATTCCTGATCTAGGGTCCTTTTGATAATGTTAATCAATGTTTTATTACTAATGCTTGAGTGTTCCTTTAAGCAAATAATTAACATAACATATAAATCAACATTAATATACATTTCCCTGATTTTTTTTATTACCGCCATCTAATATTAGCTGCAAGATAATATTGGATGACTTTATATACACGCACTTTTTTTCAATAGAAATACATATTTCTACATAAATCCCCTTAAGAGAATTAAATACGTGATTAAAATAAGTACTTTTAGCAATAACCACTGGTAGCTAAGGATTAGCATAATCTCCCAGTGAAAAGAACAGGTACACATTCTGAGTTCCACAAGAGAAAACAAAATGTATGTCTTACCTTACAATTTAATTTCTTTCCACATGATGAGAGCCCACAAGTCGTGACATATGGGATACGGTCCCTCCAAACTAGATGTGGTAGAAACAACCACAATACAACACTTCAGCATGCTCCCCCCTCCCTTTTTAGCCCTTACTTTAGGACCCTCATTTTTATGTATTAGCAAGTAGAGAAGAAGGAAAAGCAGAAAGAAACAAAGTGAACAGGTCAGGTGACAAGGCACGACAGCACACACTGCAAGCACTGCAATCACTACAATGTAATGGTTATGTTGCAATCAGTGACTTGGCACCCCATATCCTAAGGAGTCAAACCTTAGGGCTTAGCTCATTGGATGAGCACATCAGCTGATCCTTCTCAGGTGCCACAGCATTGCTTGCACCATAACCACTACAGGGGGCTGGTATAATGATGGTGTTTGAAGTGTCCTTTATTTTCCTCCCGGATACAGAGAGGGCACAAAACCATGTTCCTCACAATCTCTGATGTCCTGGCTTGTGCTATAACTCTTCCTCTTCTGTAGGCAAAATGTATCAGTGTTTTAATGTTAAGATAATTGTATTATTTTATTTTAGATTTTTACTATTTACTACTTGAGTGCTTTCCCTGTGTGGCTGCTGTTCATATAACCGAACGCATGTGGTTCAGTGCACAGCCCCTATTGCAGGCAGCGGTACTTGGTCGTTGAGTGCGTGGAATTAATTTCGGCTACATGTTCATGTGAACCCTGGTCAAGATGGTGCTGCTGCCAGTTTACTTTCCCGAACAACTACACGAACCACATTCGGGAGATATGATCTACCGAATGGGGGGTGCATTCGCCAGGGGCAGCGTTCATCTGTGTTTGTGCAGGTACTCCCGAACCAAGCCCAGCTACAACCCTGGATTCTCTGAAACTCTTTTGGGGCATCACCTCGTGGCCAGCCGGTGAAATCTCCTCTCGAATAGCGATCTTATTCCACCAAACCGGAGCGCTTTTCGGATATGTTGTGCGCTCATATTCAGGCTATTCAGGGATATAAGAATTGTGGGGTTCCTGTATTGTTTTGTTATGTTTTTGGGATGTTTTATAAAATGTTATGTATTTCATGTAACAGATAATTTAGTTATCTAAGATTCACAGCTCAATTATCTCTCAGACCCAGTGCATCCTGGGAAACTCCCCTGGAGACCCCATACTATAGGGCTGTGCATAAAAAGTTGTGTGTGGGCTAATATAAATCAGTTGACTTCTAGAACTGTCTGTCAACCAGTTCCTGGGGGAATGGGCTATGATCGCTGACCAACATTTTTTTCCAGCTCCAGAGGATTCCAGCGGAGATCTTGTATGTTAAGATTGCAGCTCCGCAACATTTTTGTTTTGTAGTTTATTACCTGTTTTTTTAACTTTGTAGCAGCTTCTATTTCACTTGAGCATTTTACCATATGTTTAAGGACAAGTCACCAAAGGTTAATCCTAGTCCAAAGTGAAGTATGGTTGCTAGTTTTATTGGGATCAGTGTGTCCTGTCCACATTGTTCAGGGATTCCAGTAGCAGTGTTTTCAGACCAGCTGGCTAGCTGCACTATTCCCTGATCTCTGGGACATGCTAATAAAGGGCTAGGCCTGAGAGCTGCAAGTACCTTTGTAAAGACAGTATTTGGAGGCAGTGCAGGAAGAGAGGTTGATACCTGCCTGGGAGGGAACAGAAGAGGCACAGGCAGAGCGAACGATACCTGCCTTTGAGGGAACATGCAGAGTGAACGATACCTGCCTGGAAGGAGAGAGGACACCCAGAGGAAAGAGAGCTAGAACCACTGAAAATTTGTGGAAACTATTCCCAGAGACCCCAGTCCACCTTCAGCAACGGGGTCTGAAGCACTTCAGAGTCCCCTGTGTAAGCTGACCTAACAGAGGTACTCTGAGTACAGGAGCTCTGCTACTCCATTTAAATTTTAAATTAGTTTTGAACAGTTTAACACTGAATCAGAGTATCTGGGCACCCACAGTCCATCCCATATTGGAGATATGGCTAAGGCAGAGATTACACACATCCTTCTAACCATACCAGTTCATACCAGCAATTTACACTGTGATAGGCTGGAGGTGGTCAGATGACACTTTCAGCCAATCACATCTGCCCCATAATGCTCAGACTAATGCTTCCTAATTAGTCCAAGCAGTACAGAGTTACATCCCTTGGTTTTATTGGAGACTCAATTAACATTAAAATATTAAAACTGTTTAATCTAGAGGAAGAGAGAAAGGAGCGTGCTGAAGCATTGCACTGGGAGCACTAGGTGTTTCTATCTTCATAAGTTGGGAGAAACTTTATCCTGCATGTTATGACTCAAGGGCTCTCACCATCCAAAGTATTACAAAATAAGTAAATTAAGTTTAAAAAAAATATTTGTAATTACTAGTTGGGGTGTTAGGTTTGTTTAACATGCTATTATAAATTATGACTTTATGACATTTTGACCTTTTGTCCACATAGAAAATTTATTTTTTACTTTGACAGTTAATTAGGAGGACATTTGTCAATGAAGATACACAGTAAAGATGTAAAATGTCCCACAATGATTAAACATAGTCATTATACACCACCCAAACACTCAGGTGCCCAGGACAGTTCTTCTCTTTTCTGAACGTGTGTAAAAGGAATTCCAGTTCTGGTTGCTCTTTGTATCTTTTTGTTAGTAACTGGTTTTGCCTCTCACCCCGCTGAGACCCTTTTTTTTGCTAACATTTAATTCCATGGACAAGCAAGGTAAGTCCATCACCCATCACGGAGTTCTAAGGAATTTCACCGCATGTTTCAGTCAACTTAATTAAATATAGTGCAGGGCTTGCTGGCAGCAAAATGTGTTTAATAGAACATTTCATGCAGACAAACATAGACTTTCAAGTTTCCAAATGTTTCCGCTGACACATGGTTTCTTCAGTTGCTAATTGCACTTTAGACACAGTTGGTGAACCAGCCCTTATCTTTAAGGGATGCTGGTGAAAAATGTGCTCTTTGGGAGTTTGCTAAAATGTTGGATACCGGTGCCTATTTTGTAAGTGTTCCTGATTTAAGTGAGCATATACTCATTCTATAATAGAGACTTTTTATTTCATTTTTTAAATATACTAGATGTATAGAGACAGGTTACAGTGCAATCAAACACGTTCCTGTTTGACTGCAAAGCATGTACAGGTTTAGTTGTGATAAATTAATGTCAGGTTTGTAGCGGAGCGCTGGTTTAACACAGATGTTCTCAGCTGGCATTCCAAATTATCACAGAAAGAACAGCATAAGTAGTAAATAAAATAATCCACGAATATCCCATCACCTTTCCCAATGACTGGACGACACATAGTATCAGGAGCAGAACTGAAGTTTAATGACACATACTCTGCTTTTATGCAATTCTCCCCTGCAAGGTAGACACCCACAGAAAATTAGGCATTCTCCAATCACTGACTGGTTATATCCCACAGATCTCCTCCCCTTAGCCTGAGAGATAACACAATTAACTGTACATTTGAAACATACATTTTTACCCGTTTTCTAGATGTACCCCAAGACTATGACTTACACCCATAAATTACATATCTCCTGATAGCCCTGATCTGGGTGAGCAACACTCAAAAATCACCCAGATCGGTTCAAGGGTTCGAGAATTTCTTGAAGGTCTCCGTTTTACCGACCGCACACGAGGTAATAGCCGAAATGAGTTCCATAGGTTTTGGCCTTGCAGTCGGTCTCCGTTCGTGTGGTAAAAACCACGAAATAAGTCAATATAATAGGCTCTGCCTGGGTTCGTATGATTCCCCTCGTTCGTGTGCATCTTTTCACCGAACGCCGTGCTGTTTCGTCTGTTTTTTCACAAACGGGTGGAAGTATGGAGGTCTCTGTGGTGTTCGCGTCGCCGAGTGTCCGATTTGGGTTCCAGACACTTGACAACCAAACACCGCTGGTGCGTTCGTATGGCAAGATGGCCGCCGCCACGTGTTTGTATGCCGAACAGCACCCACCCAGGGAATCAGTAGTGTGTTTGTGTGTTTATCAATTAGGAAAGTGTGAACAATGATGGGGAGGTCAGTTAGAGCCACGTTCCTCTCCAGAGTGGCCTGGTTGTTCGGTAGTTTGTTCGTTTGTTGAATGGAGGTACTTCACATGTCTGCAATGGGGTTTCTACCGAACAACCAGACGAATGCTTTAGCAGCCAACTTGTACTTCTTTGCTTAAAAGTAACGAACTGTTGGAAATTGAACATAATGCTGCAACAATCCAAGTTATGGACAGCCAAAATTATAGACAGTGAGTAGTCGCCAAACGCAATCCGCTACAAGGATAGTCCCATTAAAAACGCAGTGCCTAACCTTTGTCATGAAGACATTATGGCTTGAAGAAGAAAACAAATTATCCTTAGCCAAACCACAGTGTGTCTGAAAAGGGTCATATTTACTTTAGATTGTAAGCTCATGGGTCATATAGCAAATAACTTTTTATGAAAGATCTTCAGTGGCTAGTTCTCTGCTCAAGGGCAGGGTCCTCTTTACCATTTGTATAGTTTTATTTAATTTTTTTTAATTCTTTATTTTTGCCATGACGGTCATCAATATTCATATCAGTTACAATCAGGTGACCCAATACACAATTAACATAAACAATCTAAATAGTTGTCGCAATACAAAAAAGCATGCCAACATATCTTCAAGGACATCGATAGCTATACATAGTGCATGAGCCCTGGACCTTAAGACTATCCATGAGGGTTTTTTTTAATATAATATACAAATACATTAATGACAGAAAAGGAAGTTTATAACTTGGTGCCTAGCTTAAGAACACCAGTGATTAGCGAAATGATTAGGGCGTCAACGTCCCCATCTCCACCAACATTGATGCCTTCTATGTATAATATTTAAATATTAAATTCAGTGATAATAATACATATTTTTTACAATACATAGAAATATTCACTAGAAGCAGAGTGGGTGCTTGTCATGTCACTGTGCAGGGCATGGGTGGGGAACAGCTTCATGCCCAGAACTACCTACAGGTACATCTACAGAACTACAGTCCCCTTGGTTCTCTGCCAGTCCATGGCACAAACAGTCCACTGAAGAGCTGGCTATTAGCTTGGTCTGGCGTAAAGAGATCACATTAGCTAAAGAAAAAGGTGGCAACATCCACAGTAACAAGTTGAGTAGCCACTGAACAAACCTGAGCCACATTGCATCCGTGGATCAGATGACAACTTTGAAGGCAATAGCATTGAGGGAAACGATACAGCAATGACCACCCAAAACATCTTGTTTTTAAGATGTGTTTCTCATGAAGAATGTAGTTTAGTGGTTAATATTTCACTTAAACTGTACAGCTTCAGAGAAGTCTTCACTATAACATAAAATACACAGCATGCATAGTTTCTCTAATATATGGTGTATACATAGCAGAGCACACAACTCTTAAGAAGATGATTTACTTACAGGGTTGAGTGAATGTGAAAAAATGTCTCTTACCTCATCTTTATCTTGCACTTGAATGTAAAGGGGCAAAGCAAAACCCAGTTGAGCCAGCTCTGGTATACTGACTCTGTATTCGGAACTGTTAAATTGAGGGGCATTGTCATTGATGTCAATCACAAGAATATTAAATGTTGTAGTCACTGTTGCGTCAGATGGACTGCGGTCGTCCAACAGTTCAGTTCCCTTTAAAAAAAATAAAAAAGTTGCAAAATAAACAGCAAAATACAAATGCTTAAATACTACACTAGGGTGGGGTAGTCAATGTTACATCCATTGGTTCAAAAGAATTAGAACTCTGATAATATTGTTCCATTGTTTACACATTTTCTGTACATACCCTCCTCCATACTACTGGAAACTAAGTTACTAAAACTCCCATAAGCCTTTGTTATTTTTGTGTTAAATCTACTCCTCTTCTATAACTAACATGGATACAATATTTCTAAGTTAAATATATATATATATGCAAGTGCTGTTCAAACATAAGAAGACAGGGAGGTAATATCATACCCATGACAAATATGAATGTCTGATCTACAAGAGGAGACAAAATGAAGATTGCTATGGACTTCCAAAACAAGTCATCTTCCTCCTTGGCAATTTGTGTATCTGCCTACCTTCCCATACATCTTTCCCACTGGAAATTAGAGCAGATAGTCATCTAGGGTCATCTAGGGTCATCTAGGGTGTCAGAACCAAAATTATAAAAACAAAATTGTTTTCATATTTTCTATTTTTTTAAATCTCCATATGGGCATAAACGAGGCAAAGCCATCTACAAAAAGTTCCTTAAAGAGGCCTTTTAAGTATAAGTAAACTTAAAGAGGAGTAAAAAGGCACAGCTGATCTCTTTTGTGAACTCTCAATTTGGTCATTGTGTAGACACAAGACCTTGTCAATGGAAGCAATGACTTCATAAGAAAGGACTTTAATCGGCTATTGCATCCTGTCACAATGCTACATGTCCTATACCATTCAAGGATACACTGTTCCTTTTTTCTCCTTCCAATTAAAGTGAGAAAATGAAAGACCTAGGCACCTGAAGTACCTCTATGATGATAATGGCGTATTGAACGAGCAAGGGAGGATAAAAAGAACCTTATCTGAGGTCAACTGCTGTAATTATGTGTCACTCTCAGTTCTGTAAGACTAGTGCCCTTTCTTCAACAGAAAAAAATGATCAGAGCACCTTTGGCACAGCCTCGGACAATCCCAATCAATGTAGTTGCTAAACAGCATCTGATTTGTAGCCAGCTCTACAGACCTGCACTTCTAACCAACAAGCCAACTCCATATTGATTTTAATTAAAATACTGTGATAGGATATATAGAGCAATGAGAGAATGGTTCTAGGCCTGTGATATGGCAGTTTAACGCTTGAATGCTGCTCCAGGATGCAGGAAACATTGTAAAGCTTCACAGTTATATTTTATCTTTATTGCACCCACTTATTCTGAACTAAAGAAAAAAAAAAAATTTGATGATATAAAATGGAGTACCACAATCTCAAACGTTGTAAGTCAACAAAGAAAATATTCCTTGAAAAAAACATGGAGATCTACTGTGGGGCCATCTAAATGTTCGCAAGGCAGTCTTTAGGGGACTCTTTTGTAGCAAGATCAGGGTACCTAGTCCACAACTATGGATCCAGAACATTTCCTGTAGGCAAACATAGACTTTCAACTTTCAAAAGTTTCCGCTGACACATAGGTTCTTCAGCTGCTAATTGCACTTCATACACAGATGGTGAGCAAGACCTTCTCTCTTGGGGATGCTTGTGAAAAATGTGTTCTTTGGGAATTTGTTAAAATGTTTCATATCAGACACAGTGCCTATTTTTTAAGTGTACCTGGTATAAGTGGGCATTTACTCATCCTATAATAGAGATTTTTTTTAATTTTTTTAAAATATACTACATGTATAGAGACAACAGTGCAATCAAACTCATTACTGTTTGACTGCAAAGCACGTACAGGTTTATTTGTGATTAATTAATGTCAGGATAGACCCATTAAAAATGCAGTGCCTAACCTTTGTCATGAAGGAATTATGGCTTGAAGAATAAAACAAATTATCCTTAGTCAAACCAGAGTGTCCCTTAAAATTGTCTGCTATTGCATCCATATCTTCTCTGTGCCGTCAGGGACCTACAGGAGCTATCACAGCAACCCACTATCTCAGCACTACTCTCCCAGCAGCCAGAGTTTCTTCAGTGGTATCTCACAACCATCAGTCAACAACTGGATGAAGTGATAAATACCCTTGGTGTCAGGATGTGTGGGGTATGCAAAGCAAATGGGTAAAGTGCCCCTGTGTCTACATTGGGGCAACCTAAGAAAGGGGAGCTCTCCATAATTCAGGGTAATTTTAAATTACTTTTGAATAGCAGTCTAACTCTGCTATATATACTGCAAAGGACTAGAATCCAAGTCTAGAGTGAACAGGGATTCATACATTTGCTTCTTGGCTCCAATGCTTCACCACCAGGTAGTGCTATCTACGGCTATCTACGGCTCCCGGCTAAAGCTTGGGAGAGTAAACCATCAAATCAATGCATTTAGCCCCAAACGCAATTCTCTCATAGTATAATGCACTCTGCCCACACCAGAGTAACCCTTCGTGGTTCACAATAATCTCAGGTCCCTTCAGACTTAATCCTTAAATTCCCAGTCTCCACTTCCCATTTAAGAAGGTTCATAATGTCTAAACCTTGATATGCAAAGCAAATACCCTGAAGTCCACATTGCCCATTGGAAGAAAGAGCGTTAACATGCAAATCTATTTACAAGCAAACTGCTTTTGTGAAACTATGTGGAAAAAATCCTGCCTAATATGTCTGTCATCAGTCTTTAATGTGAGCATTGAGGATTTGAGGAACATGATACAAATATAGTGTAAGGCAGGAGAATTAGTATGGGGGGGGGCTGACCTAGGATGGAGCTCCAAGTGAGGTCCTGAAAAGTCCCAGGTCTGATATTGGCTTCCTTTCTTTGTTACCACAAGTCAATATTGAGAGTGAACCAACACCTTCAGTTACATCATTTGTGACCCTGCCCCTTTAATGTACATGATCTCGAGTTAATTAAACAGCACAGCAGTGGGTATTCCTGTGGGTGCAGAGTTTTAATGCAGTGAGTGCAGGGTTAAAGCTACAATGTGGGTTAATCCTGCAGATAGTGGGTATACAGCATGGTGTGGGGTTAATATGTCAGGTGATGAGGTTCAATATATATATAGGTTTATAATAATACTCAGAATTAATTCATAGAACGTTGTAGGGTTTAGGGTTGTACATCAGGGTTTAGGGTGTGAAATAGTGTGGTGCTTATACGTAATATGTGAGCGAGGGCCATAAATGTGCCTTTGAGCTGAAACCCCTGGTCTCTTTGCCCCCCGGAGTAAGATATTCGGGATATAGTGTTACCTTAACAACCAGAGTGAATCCGGATGTATAGAGGGGGTTCTCTCTGTCCAGCTGCCCATTTAGTGTTAAGGCACCGCTGATATAATCCAAGGCGAAGATACTGTTGGTGTTTCCTAAGAAAGAAAAAAGACAGAGAAATGGCAATATTCAGTATTCAGCTAACCACCACCACAAATAGAGTTACAGTACACTGCCTGGCTAATATAGAAAGAAGGACACATTTCATCAAATGAATGTTTGCAGAAGTTAAACGCATTACTCCAGACAGATGGAATAAGCAATTATTGAAGCCATATTCATTTTAGAAGACATAACTTACGTAAAGTAATAGCTTAACAAGATTAAATGGATACATTTACTGTAGCTCTGGAGAGAAGGCAATGGATTATAAAAAGCACTAGAACTTGCTCAAACTTAGGCATCCTGTGACAAATACATTGTTCAATATGGAAACCAAAACCACTGCCAAAGAGTACATTCAAAAATATTATGTTTTTCCTTTATGAAAATATTAAATAATGGATGTGTATATTGTGTATACGTGTGTATGTATAGTAGTGTTTGTAGATTGGATTAGCCATATTAGTCCAGTAGACAAGATGCAAAATACCAGAGTATTGCAGTATGCATTGATACCTTTTTTGCTTCAGACCTGAGGAAGAGAGGAAAACTCTCAAAAGCTTGTCTTTGAAATATTATGTTAGTCCAATAAAAAGGTATCATTGCATACTGCAATACTCTGGGATTTTGGCATCCTGTATATATATATATATATATATATATATATATATATATATATATATATATATATATATATATATATATATATATATATATATATATTATAGAGTGTAGATTGGATTAGCAACATTAGTCCAGTAGACAAGATACCAAAATACCAGAGTATTGCAGCATTTCTGCTTCTTTAATATTATGTTAGTCCAATAGAAAAAAATAAATAAATATATATATATATATATATATATATATAGAGAGAGAGAGAGAGAGAGAGAGAGAGAGAGAGAGAGAGAATGTCACACTCAGGTCTTTTTTGTGTTTAATCTGTTGTCTAAATTGTAGACTAGTACTCAGTATGATTAAACACTAATGTAGTCACCATCACTAGGGGATGGAAGACAGACACTATATGTAGGTCCAGGGTGGAAAAAGCCTTCAGTAATCCCAGTCAAGCCTTAGCGATTGGGTCTGAAGTGCTCCAGGGTCCCTAATAGCTACTAGGAAGCAGATTTGGCGGAGGTACTCAGTTGGAGTACTGGAGCTCTGCTACATTGGTGTCAGAATTGGGATCAGACAATAGCAAGGGCTGATGAAAGATTGAGGAGGGACAGGGCAGTCCTCGACTAACTCAGGCACAGACCAATTGGAGGTCTGGTACCTGGTTAGTCTACCTCTGGAGGGGAAGATAAGTGATGGTAGTCACCATCACTTGGGATGGAAGGTAGACACAATATGTAGACCAGGGTGGAAAAGGCCCTCAGTGATCCCAGTCAAGCCTCGGCGACTGGGTCTAAAGTGCTCCAGGGACTCTGATAGCTACAAGGTGGAAGGTCCTCGGTCGGAGTACTGGAGCTCTGCTACATTTTCCTGAACAATTTGCAATGGCTTAGTACTCATTTGGAACTTATTTAAGGTAGACAATACCTTGTTTAAGGTACACAATATGTATTTCCCCCATAAATATCCATCTTTTTTTCCTGCATGCAAACTAAAATTACACATACAGTCTCTCTGTAGTTCATACTTTAGTCTAGTGTAACAAACACACATGCATGCACACGCAAGATTCGTTTTTGTTGGTAAGGCTTCCATACACTTGAATCGCTTATCGACTTTTGTTTGAAACCTAACACTAAATCACCTTCTTCTAGCATGGTCTTACACAGCACTTGATCACATCGATCCTTTTTACCTGAGAATCATTTAGCATTATGTCTTATATTGTTTGTGCAGGTCACACAAAATCTGCCATGTAATGTATACTAATACAAATGGCAAATCAACTCAGTGACAGATCAATAAATAAATGTCAATTTAGAAATACGTTATCCAAATCACTCTTTTATTATAACTCTTTTATTACTGCAACAAACTTTAGAGGTTATTAAAAATAATCATGTTGAACTTTATGGGATACTTTTTGTTTTAGGAACTTGAAGTAAATCCCATCCATACAGAAATCAAATCATTTACCTTGAATTATGGTTTTAAAACCAAAATAGAAATACTAAGCATTAATCTGTGTGATAGAAGCATATTATTTCGTGGACATGTTTATTCTGGCTACAGTTACTTTTGTATCTTCTTGAAGATCTCTACGTGAGAAGTTGAGGATGGCCAATATTTTGCTCTCGGGATAAGTTACCAAATGTAACAAAAGGTTCCATGTATAATATATGATTGATTAATGAATGGATTACTTGCCATCTGTGAAACAAGGGGTTTCCCAAGCAGGAACTAACAAAGAAATCATGTCACTAAGAGCTCGGGTTTCACGGTTTTAGATACATTGTCTTATGTAAGGAAACACTCTCAACGCGAGCTTATGGTTCTCGTTGCCCACCTATACCTTTTTACATAATGCATCAAGCTTACACTGAGTTCATGAGAATAAGTAAAAATGTGACGGCCGTGAAACAGTTGGAGAGTGCCAGCTGTATTTTCATGCTGTTCATGGTACAATGGCAACTTCATGACACTGTCACGCTCTGCTGAATGGACGGTAACATTCTTACCTGATTCAAATCCATTTTATCTGCCAGTTCACAGAGTGTATCCCAAATAGCATTTCAGGGATCAATTATATTTCCATTCTCTGAGCAACATCATAAGGCAACATGCCCTGTGCTACATGTCCTTAATATAGAAATGTACTTATTGTTTTAATTCGAGCACAAGAAATCTAAAAGCAATGATATATTCATGTCTAGATAAGGGGTGGTTAACAGGTAGATCTACAGCTGTCTAAAACTCCCAAACTTTTTAGTTTTACCAGCTATTAAATCAGCAAACACATCCTGGGACTTTTAGTTATATATGAGCTCTTCATCCCTGGCCTAGCCCAACCACCACCAGTGACAGAAGGTTCTGCAGTTGCCACGACAGCCCCCTGATCTTAATATCATCAAGCCACTCTGGAGAGATCTCAAACGTGCGGTTCAAGCAAGACGATCAAAGACTTTGCATGACCTGAATGCAATTTGCCAAGATGAATGGGCAGGTATACCACCTGCAAGAATTAGAGGCCTCAGACAACTATTACAAACTGCACGCTGTCATTGATGATAATGGGGGAAATTTACAGTATTAAGAACTAAGGGTATGCAGACTTTTGAACAGGGGTAATTTCATTTTTTTCTTTGTTGCCATGTTTTGTTTTATGATTCTGCCATTCTGTTATAACCTACAGTTGAATATGAATCCCATAAGAAATAAAAGAAATGTGTTTTGCCTGCTCACTCATGTTTTCTCTAAAAAAGGTACATATATTACCAATTCTCCAAGGATATGCAAACTTTTGAGCACAGTTGTATAATCCCAAGGACTGGTCCTTTGTTTTGAACCAGAAATACACAGACCACCAAGGTAGGCTACTGGTACTGAAGGGATTGCTGAATAATGAACAGATCACCAAAGCTACCATGTATGCTACCAATGAAAACCAAATTGTAGCCCATGGAACAGCGCAGTCAGGGGAGTGGGCCTTGACAGAGCCAGGAGTAGGCAGGGGAGTAACCAGTTAAAGGGGTGTGGTTATTGGTAAATGGGGGTTGGACTATAGGAGTATATTAAGCGGCCATTTTATGACTAAGGGACATTTTAACTAAACTGACACTTACCTGGTAATTGTTTTTGGCAGGTCTGTGTTGGTTTTTTCTTTTGTCTTGCAGATCATGGCATCAATGGAAGAAATCCTGGAGGGAGTGAGAGCTGCTGTGCGGGATAGAGGACTGGCCTGGCTTCACGAGCAACTGGGGGCTCAGGGTCCCCCCACTACAACCCCTGCGGCGGCTGCACGGCGTTCCATGAGGAGGGCGAGACCGCCCCAGCGGCTGAGCCCGGGCATGGAGCCCGAAGTCGGCAGACGGAGGAGCCCGTCAGCGGAGTCTGTTGGGGCCCTGGATGAGGCAGCGGGCCCCAGCGGAGTGGATGTACCGCGGCCGGCACCGTCGGTCCGTCGCGGTGCTGGCCGGGCGCGGGCAGCAGCTAGACCGAGGCCTACCACGCGGTGTGCGCCCCGCCGGGAGGCGGCAGGCGGGACGGTTGCGGCTGGAGCCAGGACCCAGAGCAGATCGGATGGCGGAAGCAGTGAACGGATGCGGCCCGGTGAGTCTGGGAATGGCGCTGGGGCTGGGCAGCGGGCGGGGGGCAGAGCGGAGGCCTCTAGTGATCAGGCGGTCCCCCTGATGGCAGGGGGAGCCCCTGTGCAAGGGGACACATCGGGGGCGGCCTCTAGTGGGGCCAGGTGCAACACAAGGGACTCAGACGGCGGGTCCGCTCAGCCAGGTACATTGGGGCCGGCAGGGCCCGCGGCTTTAGCGGACCGGAGGCGCCAGGACAGTCAGGCGGAATCCCCAATTCGCAAGGCGGCCCAAAAGGGGCCAGGTTCAGCGGGTCGGGATAGCTCCCAGGAATCAGCCCAGGGCATGGAGACAGGACGGGCTGGGAGAGAGCGGGAGGGCCGCAAGGGCGGCTCCCGGGGACCGAGGGGTCTCTCGCGGAGCCCTAGGCCGCATCGCAGCAGGGAGCAGCGCGGCGTCAGTGCCAGGCATGACAGGAGGCAGGCTGACGGGTGGAGGGGTAGAGAGAGGAGCAGGTCAGCAAGTAGGCTTAGCAGGAGGAGATCGGCCTCAGGGGAGCGGAGGTGGAGGCAGCGGCGCAGTGCGTCTGGGTCATCAGGCAGGAGCTCGCCAGGTCAGCGGCGCAGCGATTACGGCCGGGAGGGCCAGGCAGGGAAACGGGATATGGTGCGGAACTACAGGCAGGAGCATAAGGAGGTTGGGCGGGTATGTGATCATGTGGACACACTACCCAGGTGTCGTTCTCCTTGCAGGTCTCGCAGCAATACACCCGCGGTCCTGAGGCAGGGCCCGGCTGACAGGAGTCGGCGCCAATTGGATGCTCCGGAGCCAAGCATGGCGGACGGAAGGGAAACGAACCCACGGCCTTCTGCGGCTTCGGGCTCAGGCGGTGAGTCACATGTTACACCACACGCAGGAACACTATTGACTTGTTTAAAATCTTTCTTAGAGTCATGGGCGGGTGGGGAAATGGCTTCACCTCAGTTTGGGAGAGTGTGGACGTGTGAGAAGGGCCAAGGGTTACAAGGTAGGGCCGTGGGCCCAACGCAAGATAGCGAAGTGGGGTTATCTGGGTCCGAAACTAGTAAGGAGTCGGGGGAGAAGGTTGGTATTGGGGGCGAAATTACCGACGCTGCGCGGCAAAACGTGCACGTGTCTTTCTCGGGCCCATTAGGTTGTCATCTAAAAATGGACATCAAGGAGAAAATTTGGAAGGATGAGTTTGTCGAGGTTTTTTCCTTACTCCCGCTGGAGGAGTTCTTAGACATGAAAGAGGAGGACAAGAAAGACGCGAAGAAAGAGGAGGAGGAGAAAAAGCGTAGGTATCGGAAGATTCCTAAAACATTTGGGAACTGGCTAAGGGCCTTTTGCATCCTGGCCAGCGTGATAGGGGAAAAGTCGCCGGATAAATGCTCCCAATTGTTTTGCTACCTAGATGGGATTGGGGAAGCGTACCGGACTTATGGCGGAGTCGCCTGGTGGAGGTACGATGAACAGTTTCGCCAGAGGTTAGCGGCGAATCCCAGCATGCGGTGGGATCAAATGGACCTTCCCCTCTGGATGCGGCTCATGATGGCGCAGAAGGCTGCGCCCTTTCACGGGACAGCCGGTGCGGCCCCTGTGGGAACTGCATCGGCCGGGCAAAAGAAAGGCTTCTGTTGGCTCTTTAACGAGGGCCAATGCAAGTGGGGTACGTCGTGCCGGTTTAAGCACGAGTGCTCAGGTTGTGGGGGCGCACATGGAGCCAGTCGGTGTTTTAAGCGAGGTAAGTCTGCGCCAGGAGTGGGAGCCACTGGAGCGTCGGCCCCCTCCACTGCCGCGGGGGGCAACCCCGGTGAAAGTAGGCGAGATGCTGCCGTGGCTAAAACAGTACGGTAACCGTCAGGACGCCGAATTCTTATGGCAAGGCTTTACGGAGGGTTTTTCAATACCGTTTCAGAGTAGGGATGTGGGGAGGTTATGCAGTAACCTCAAGTCGGTGGGTGAACACCCGGGAGTTGTGCGGGACAAGTTGCTGAAGGAGGTGCAACTGGGTAGGATGGCTGGGCCGTTCGAGGCTCCGCCGTTGCTTGACTTGAGGGTATCCCCGCTAGGGGTAGTCCCCAAGAAGGAGGCGGGTAAGTTTAGGTTGATTCATCATTTATCATTCCCAAAAGGGGCGTCAGTAAATGATGACATCGATGAGGCCCTGTGCTCCGTATCGTATGCATCATTCGACCATGCTGTTGAGTTGGTTCGGAGGGCAGGGCGAGGGGCCTTGATGGCGAAGGTGGATGTGGAGGCAGCATTCCGGCTCCTTC
Organism: Pelobates fuscus; assembly: GCF_036172605.1. NCBI lineage: Eukaryota > Metazoa > Chordata > Amphibia > Anura > Pelobatidae > Pelobates > Pelobates fuscus. Next base: position 131,149,744 of record NC_086326.1, read on the forward strand.
CTATCCACCCAGACTGTCACCATTTGTTAGGGTGCCTTTTCGAGGGTCAGTTTTTTGTGGACCTGTGCCTACCCATGGGTTGCTCCATTTCATGTGCGTATTTCGAAAAGTTTAGCACGTTCTTGGAATGGGTAGTGCGCAGGGAAACGGGCGGGGGTACGGTGGTCCATTACCTGGACGACTTTCTGTGTGTGGGCCCGGCTGGGTCCGACAGATGTGCCCAAATACTGCGGGTGTTTCAGAGGATAGCTCAACAGTTTGGGATTCCTCTGGCTGAGGACAAGACAGTGGGCCCGACCGAGTGCCTGAGTTTTTTAGGGCTGGAAATCGACTCGGTCGTGGGGGAATGTAGGCTGCCGGAGGAGAAGTTGAGGGTGCTCCGCCAGCAGGTGAACGAGATAAAAGGCGCTAGGAAAGTTACGCTTCGGGGACTGCAGTCCTTGCTCGGCAGCCTTAATTTCGCCTGTAAGGTGATCCCTATGGGTAGAGTTTTTTGTAGGCTGTTGGCCAGGGCTACCTGTGGTGTTCGTCTGCCGAGTCATTACATCAGGGTGTCGGTAGGCATGAGAGAGGACTTGGACATATGGGACCGCTTCCTCACCAAGTTTAATGGACGGGTGTTTTTCAGGGATGCGATGAAGGCATCTGGCGACGCTGGGCTGTTTACGGACGCCTCGGGGAGCGTTGGCTTTGGGGCTTACCTTGGGGGCAAGTGGTGCGCCGAGGTTTGGCCTGCGGCTTGGTCCGAGAGCCCCTTGATTCGGAACCTCGCCTTTTTGGAGCTTTTTCCAGTTGTGGTAGCGGTATCACTATGGGGCGAGGAGCTCAGGGACAAGAAAGTTATCTTCCACTCTGATAATATGGCAGTGGTACAGGTGATTAACAGTCTATCGGCTTCGTCCCTGCCAGTGGTTAGGTTGTTGCGGCAGCTAGTGCTCTTGTGTATGTCTTGGAACATTGTCTTCAGGGCACGGCACGTGCCGGGCCTGCTGAATGTGGTCGCTGACGCTCTGTCTCGTTCACAGTGGGTGCGGTTCCGGGAAGCAGCGCCGGACGCGCAGGCGACAGGGCAGGCGTGCCCGGAGGAGATGTGGCGGCTCGGGACGTTGTGCTTGGGCGATACATAAGGAGCTCACTGGCGCCGGGGACTTGGACCGCTTATACTAAGGTTTGGGGTGAATGGGAGGAAATGTTGTCCCAGGCGGGAGCAGGCGATTCTGCAGCCGGTAGGTTGGACACGCTGTTGTGGCTTCTTTGCAGGTTGGTGGCAGGTGGGTCGTCCCCTTCTAGGGTGGAGCGCTACATGTCTGCGTTAGCCTTCCTGTTCAAGTTTAACGGGTGGGAAGACTTGACGAAACATTTCTTGGTGAAGCAAACTTTAAAGGGTTTCAAGAAGGGCAGGAGGTCTGTGGATACGAGGAGGCCTGTGTCCTTTGCCACCCTTCAAGGGTTGGTGGGGTTGTTGACCGAAGTGTGTAGTTCGGCATTTGAGGTAACTTTGTTCTCTGTGGCTTTCGTGTGGGCTTTCTTTGGGGCTTTTCGTATTAGCGAATTGGTGAGCGCCAATAGGTCGGGGGCATCGGGCCTCCGGTATGAGGATGTGGCTATCGAACAGGACAAGGTCGTGATTTGGCTCCGGCGCTCGAAGACGGACGTCTTCGGAAAGGGTAAGAATGTTGTCCTGTCCTCGCTACCAGGGTCCCCGGTGTGCCCGGTAGCGTGTGGGGACGTGTTTTTACGGGTTCGCCCGAAGGTTGGTGGTTGCTTCCTGATTCACGAGGATGGGAAGGCGCTGTCGCGCTTTCAGTTCTTGCGAGTCTTCCGCATGGGGTTGACGAGATTGGGCTTGCAGCCCGGACAATTTGGTACGCACTCCTTCCGTATCGGGGCTGCGACTGAGGCGGCGCGTCTCGGGCTGGGGGAGGAGCGGATAAAGCGGATTGGGAGATGGGAATCCATCAGGTTCCGTGCATATGTAAGGCCGGAAAGGTTGGTGTGAATGAAATGTTGTGGATGTGGGAAAAGGGTGCTCTGCCGGTTAACTGAATTTGTTTCCTTTCAGGCTTGGTCACTTGGCTGGTGGGTCACTCGTTTGTCTACTGGGCGGAGAAGAGGGCCGCAGTTCGGAGACAAGGCACACAACTGGGTTTTCTTCTGGACACAGTGGACCTTCGGTGGTTTGGTTTTCGGGGTTTCAGCTGGCAGAGTATAAGTGGTGAAATTTTTGGGATGTTGTCCAGGGGGTTTGCCCCAGATATACTGTTGATTCACGGTGGGGGCAATGACTTAGGTTTGGTCCCCCAGAAGGTGTTGGTCAGGAGAATGAAGAGGGACCTGGATAGGGTGAGGGCTCTGGTCCCAGGAGTTACCATAGTGTGGTCTGAAATGGTGCCGCGGTTGAACTGGAGGCATGCCAGGGACCCGGCGGCTGTGGCACGTTGCCGTGGTAAAGTAAATAAGGCCATGTCTGTCTTCATTAGGAGAATAGGGGGGGTCCCAGTGAGGCACTTTGAATTGGAGGGCGGGTTGCCCGGTTATTTTAGGCGGGATGGTGTGCACCTGTCTGATGTGGGGTGCGATCTATTAAATTTAGGTTTCCAGGAGGGTATTTCCAAAGCCCTATTTATGTGTGGTGGGGGTCGCTCGAGACATTAAGGGTTCAAGTCTCTTGCTATGGCGGGATAGGGCTTGGGTAATTGGAAGGTAGGAGGAGTATAAATTGGTTAGGCTGGATTAAACTGGAGTGTGAAATGGTTTGTGGGTTCGAGCTCATCGGTGGCTCCGAACCAGGTGGTGTAGGGGGGTCTCGGTACACCCCTACAGTTTAAAAAGTTATGGATATGGGGCCTCTTTGGTAGGCCATGTGTTATGTGTTATTTGTTATTTATAATGTTATTTATTGTTATTGGCGGGGTCATTGCCGGGGGTAATTTATGTACGGTGGGGGGTGGAGGTATATTTACTTTTGTGGCAATGACCCCAATTTGTTACCTTGTTTATAATAATAAATAAAGCTGTGGACTTTTTTATTCCAACAGAAATATGGTGTCTGTAAGTTATTGGGGGGTTGGGGTTAACAGCGCACCTGCCGAATAATCGACTGTGCGCATGTCATGTAGCCCATGGAACAGCGCAGTCAGGGGAGTGGGCCTTGACAGAGCCAGGAGTAGGCAGGGGAGTAACCAGTTAAAGGGGTGTGGTTATTGGTAAATGGGGGTTGGACTATAGGAGTATATTAAGCGGCCATTTTATGACTAAGGGACATTTTAACTAAACTGACACTTACCTGGTAATTGTCCCTCCCACCCTCCCTGTTGTTTTGGAGTTCCCGTTTGGTCACAGCGGCGGGATAGGGCTTGGGTAATTGGAAGGTAGGAGGAGTATAAATTGGTTAGGCTGGATTAAACTGGAGTGTGAAATGGTTTGTGGGTTCGAGCTCATCGGTGGCTCCGAACCAGGTGGTGTAGGGGGGTCTCGGTACACCCCTACAGTTTAAAAAGTTATGGATATGGGGCCTCTTTGGTAGGCCATGTGTTATGTGTTATTTGTTATTTATAATGTTATTTATTGTTATTGGCGGGGTCATTGCCGGGGGTAATTTATGTACGGTGGGGGGTGGAGGTATATTTACTTTTGTGGCAATGACCCCAATTTGTTACCTTGTTTATAATAATAAATAAAGCTGTGGACTTTTTTATTCCAACAGAAATATGGTGTCTGTAAGTTATTGGGGGGTTGGGGTTAACAGCGTACCTGCCGAATAATCGACTGTGCGCATGTCATGATTTCTTATCTAAGAGCTTTAGGAAAATCTTCAAACTGGCTAAAGGCTGCCTAGTCATTTGCAGCAATTTCAATTGCACCATTCAGCCTCTGAAAAATACTAATGGTCTCCCTTCCACCCTACCACCATGTAAAATTTATCTATTAGCTGCCAATTCCAAAAGTTGCTCCACACATACGACTATTACGGTGCATGCATTCCTAGTCAAGTGGCTATACCTATTATTCCATGGTACACAAAAGATATGTGCTTGGTTGAATCCCTCACTCTCCAGTACTCACTTGTGGTAAATATCGGATTTATTACTTGGTCCAACCATTAGAGATGTCGCGAACATAAAATGTTCTGTTCGCGAACGGCGAATGTGAATTTCCGGAAATGTTCGCGAACGGGCGAACCGCCGAACCGCCATAGACTTCAATAGGCAGGCGAATTTTAAAACCCACAGGGACTCTTTCTGGCCAAAATAGTGATGGAAAAGTTGATTCAAGGGGACTAACACCTGGACTGTGGTATGCCGGAGGGGGATCCATGGCAAAACTCCCATGGAACATTACATAGTTGATACAGAGTCTGGTTTTAATCCATAAAGGGCATAAATCACCTAACATTCCTAAATTGTTTGGAATAACGTGCTTTAAAACGTCAGGTATGATGTTGTATCGATCAGGTAGTATAAGGGTTACGCCCGCTTCACAGTGACAGACCAAACTCCCCGTTTAATGCACCGCAAACAACCGCAAACAGTCCATTTGCACAACCGCAAACTCCCCATTTGCACAAGGTTGGATACCAAGCTAGCCATGTCCCGTTCCTTGTCCTCACTGATGTCATTGAAGATCTCTTCCTCCACCCAGCCACGTACAACACCAAGGGTCCCCGAAAGGTGACAACAAGCCCCCTGGGACGCCTGCTGTGTTTGGTCTTCCACCTCCTCAAAGCCACCTTCCTCCTCTGACTCCTCTTCTTCAGACTCCTCTCTCTGCATTGCCTCTCTCTGCATTATTATAAGGTGTGTTAAGTGGTACTATTCCTATCAGTTTAATCCCTGTTACGTCCCCTATCAGGGGACGTGTATATGGCATCGATTTTAGGAACCGGGAGATGGAAAAAGATGCTTGGTCGGTCCTCCTACTTCAAATTTGGGGCACTGCGCGTGCAATCTAATGTGCCACCAGATAGGAGTGGTGTGTTAAGTAGTACTATTCTTATCAGTTTAATCCCTGTTACGTCCCCCTCATCAGGCCTTTTTTAGTCGAATGTATCGCCCACTGTCAGTCCCTTCGGGATCCATCCCTCATTCATCTTAATAAAGGTGAGGTAATCTAGACTTTTTTGACCTAGGCGACTTCTCTTCTCAGTGACAATACCTCCTGCTGCACTGAAGGTCCTTTCTGACAGGACACTTGAAGTGGGGCAGGCCAGAAGTTCTATCGCAAATTGGGATAGCTCAGGCCACAGGTCAAGCCTGCACACCCAGGAGTCAAGGGGTTCATCGCTCCTCAGAGTGTCGATATCTGCAGTTAAGGCGAGGTAGTCTGCTACCTGTCGGTCAAGTCGTTCTCTGAGGGTGGACCCCAAAGGGGTGTGGCGATGCGTAGGACTTGAAAAGCTCTGCATGTCCTCCATCAACAACACGTCTGTAAAGCGTCCTGTCCTTGCCGGCGTGGTCATGGGAGGAGGAGGATTACTTTCACCTCTTCCCCGGTTAGATTCCCGTTGTGCTGTGACATCACCCTTATACGCTGTGTAAAGCATACTTTTTTATTGATTTTGGAATTGCTGCATCCTTTCCGACTTGCTGTAATTCGGTAACATTTCAGGCACTTTCTGCTTATACTGGGGGTCTAGTAGCGTGGACACCCAGTAAAGGTCGTTCTCCTTCAGCCTTTTTATACGAAGGTCCCTCAACAGGCACGACAGCATGAAAGACCGCATTTGCACAAGGTTGGATGCCGAGCTACTCATGTCCCGTTCCTCGTCCTCAGTGATCTCACTGAAGGTATTTTCTTCCCCCCAGCCACGTACAACACCACGGGTACCAGATAGGTGACAACGAGCACCCTGGGATGCCTGTTGTGGTTGGTCTTCCTCCTCCTCCTCAAAGCCACATTCCTCCTCTGACTCCTCCTCCTCACAATCCTCTTCCAGCGTTGCCGCAGGTCCAGCAAGCGATGCTGATAAGGTTGTTTCTGGTGGTGATGGTGACCACAACTCTTTCTCTTCCTCTTCACGCTCATCTATGGCCTGATCCAGCACTCTTCGCAGGGCACGCTCCAGGAAGAAAACAAATGGTATGATGTCACTGATGGTGCCTTCTGTGCGACTGACTAGGTTTGTCACCTCCTCAAAAGGACGCATGAGGCTACAGGCATTGTGCATGAGTGTCCAGTAACGTGGCAAAAAAATTCCCAGCTCCGCAGAGGCTGTCCTAGCACCACGGTCATACAAATAGTCGTTAACGGCTTTTTCTTGTTGGAGCAGGCGGTCGAACATTAGGAGTGTTGAATTCCAACATGTCGGGCTGTCGCAAATCAAGCGCCTCACTGGCATGTTGTTTCGCCGCTGGATATCAGAAAAGTGCACCATGGCCGTGTAGGAACACCTGATATGGCCACACACCTTCCTGGCCTGCTTCAGGACGTCCTGTAAGCCTGGGTACTTATGCACAAAGCATTGTACGATCAGATTACACACATGTGCCATGCATGGCACATGTGTCAACTTGCCCAAATTCAATGCCGCCAACAAATTTCTTCCGTTGTCACAAACCACTTTGCCGATCTCCAGTTGGTGCGGAGACACCCACTGATCCACCTGTGCGTTCAGGGCGGACAGGAGTGCTGGTCCGGTGTGACTCTCTGCTTTCAGGCAAGTCAACCCCAAGACACTGCCGTATCCGGGATGTGGAATAGTACCGTGGGAGCTGGGGGGGTGCCGTTGATGTGGAGCAAGACGCAGCAGAAGAGGACTCAGCCGAGGAGGTTATGGAAGAGGATGGAGTAGAAGGAGTAGAGGAGGTGGCAGCAGGCCTGCCTGCAAGTCGTGGCGGTGTCACCAACTACTCCGCAGAGCCATGCATTCCATGCTTGGCAGCCGTCAGCAGGTTTACCCAATGCGCAGTGTAGGTGATATACCTGCCCTGACCATGTTTTGCAGACCAGGTATCAGTGGTCAGATGGACCCTTGTCCCAACACTGTGTGCCAGACATGCCATTACTTCCTTTTGCACAATCGAGTACAGGTTGGGGCCGGGTACCTTCCACTGCGGTGTCCCAATAGCTACAAATTTTTGGAACGCCTCAGACTCCACCAGCTTGTATGGTAAAAGCTGGCAGGCTAAGAGTTCAGACAAGCCAGCTGTCAGATGCCGGGCAAGGGGGTGACTTTGTGACATTGGCTTCTTACGCTCAAACATGTCCTTGACAGACACCTGACTGTGGGCAGATGAGCAGGACCTGCTCAAGTCGAGAGACGGAGTGGCGGATGGTTGAGAGGGGCAAAGGAGGACAGCAGTGGTTGACGTGGCTGAAGATGCTGGACCAGGAGGAGGATGGCGGCTTTGAGTTTGTGTGCTGCTTGTACTCATGTGTTGATCCCATGGGCGTTTGTTTTTTTTTAAATATCTTATTTTTATTTTTATTTAAGTTTTATGTTGATAACAACGGTCATTATCATATGACCCTGAAGCATCAAACTGGGATACAGAAAAAAAACAAGGGAAAATTGGAAACATGCATAACATTTAACACAGCCCTTATACAGTAATAGTAATATCAACATCTTACTATGCTGTTATACCTTCTCCTTTTTCCACCCTTCTAAATGTAATGCACTCCCAGAGGAAAAAAAAAGAAAAAATAGAAAAGAGAAAAAAAGAAAAAAAAAGAGAGAGGAAAAAAAAAAAAGAAAAAACACACAAAAAGTAAAAAGTAAGGTCTATTTGCCATTATTTAGCACTGATGCATATTGGTCTCTTATCTCCAACCACTGGTGCCATCTTCGCTTATATAGGTCTTCTCTACCTTTTAATCGGCTTGCCATTTTTTCATAAATGCTAAAGGAATCAAATCTGCACAAGACCTCTGCTATTGTTGGTGCTTGTTTGTATTTCCATTTATGGGCTATTGAATTTTTTGTTGCAGTTAGACAATGAATAATCATAAATTTTTCTTCACGAAGCTGTGTGGGAAATATATGAAGTAAAAAGCACTCTGGTTTAAATGGAATATTAACCTTCAATGCTACCCTAAAAAAAATGTCAATCTCCTCCCATAATTTGATAATACTAGGGCATGACCAAAAAATATGTAATAGAGACCCCTCGTGTTTTAAACATCTCCAACATAAATTGCTCGTCCCTGTAGGAAATTGGCATTCCGTGAGATCTTTGTTTTTCACACCAGTTTCTGAAGAAATCGAATCAGAGTATCTTGCAGTTAAAACCGTATATTTATTCCAATATACATTTCATCCGGAAAATAACAACAGTCTGTTTTTAAAATCATATGGACCAATAAACAATGTATATTCACTTCTAGATCTTATCCAAGCTTGATGGTAAAAGTATTGGTAAAAATTCTATCTGCAAAAGGTTTTTTATATGTTTAAATTCAGTTACATAGGGCGTATACACAAAGACATAAGGTTTGCCTTCTTTAAAATAATTGGTTATCTGAGAAAGAAAGGTGGTAACCCAAATCTCTGATTAAAGCCATACGTTATATTATTTTGGTAAATTACACACACAAAGACTTCTATATACATGATGTAATGAATAATTGCCTGTAGAAATGTGAGTCTTCAAAGGAATTCAGGCTTTCAAGGCTAGGTCAAAGGTTATTATCAACAGGGTCCACAAGTCTCCATCCATCATTCTTGACTAGAGCCATATGTGTATAAATTACAGTATGTTTGTAATATATATGCCTATGTATGACCCCTTAATGTCTGGATATGCTTAGAATAATAACTTATAATATTTCTACATTCCTAAAACACATTGAGTACATTTAAAGTTCATAAAAATATTTATCAAGATCCCCTTTGATGCTTTATGTACATATAATGCATCATAATTTACTCCAATTCCTTGTAAGACTTTAATTTTGTGGTCAGAAATTTACATCTGTATTCAACATCCATCAGTTGAGATCGCATATGATTAATTCTTTTAGACATATAACAACTAAATAAGAATAAAACCATAATGATAATTATCAATATTACCAAAGGATGAGTTATGAAGTGTGTCATACCCATAACTAATCCTGTCTTTTGTCCCCCAAACCACCGTTGCCACCAGGATGTGGTTTCTTCAATATAGTCTTGTTTAATGCTTTTAATCATACCTTGCACTGTATGTATTTGTACTAAAGTGTTATGTACTCCAGTCGCAGCTTTATCAATAACTTGTATTAACTCTTCATTGTTCTTTAACTGCTTATAGAAATCAGCTCCGTAACCTATGCTTACATTATACAAAGTTCGTTGATCATACCTCATAATAGAATCAGTCCTTTTTAGTATGGGCGGTATTATATCATAATATTTACCCCTTATATCCTTGGTAGTTACTGACAAAGCAGGTCTCTTTGTACAGTAACTTCCCGGTGCTAAGCTTACTGTCTCAGAACAATTTTTCTCATGTATTTCTGTTTTTCCTTCTATTTGATGCCAACATACCATGCCTTTATTGTATGTCCATGCAGGCTGAATTGGTATTTTATTTAATTTCATTTGACATGTGTCATTATTTTCCCAGCACCATGATACCTCTTCTAGAACATTAACACCATAAGGGCAGACATAATCACCATCATTTAGCAAACAATTTTCTATATTAAGCATGTACTCTACAGTTTTTACTCCCACTAGGATTTTATCATTTTGCTTATTATCCATTTTTATCCATTTGGAATTCACTATTTTACCCAAATCAATATATTTAAATCTGTTGTAATTAAATCCTCTAGTAGGGAGAAAAATAGCAAAAGCACAATTTTCTATTGTGTCTTCCAGACATCCTAACCATTGTGTATGCCAAAAAGCTCTGTAGTAAAAACTTAATTTAGGCACTTCAAGTGGGACTTCATAAGGCCATTGATGGTTAAAAAGAGCTTGCAAGAATATTTTTGCATTTGTATTGATGTCCATTTGTAAAGCTATACAGCCTAAAGCTAAAGAGGTATCCGTTGCAATCTTTTCCATTCCTACACTGATATTATACTTCTTATTAATGAGATTCTTAATAATGGAAATATCTGTTCTGTAGTTGTTGACAACTGTTTGCATCTGTATCTTAGATAATAACAATGAAGCATCCTGCGATTTGCTACCTGCAGCTGCTAGTGTACTCATTCTAGCTGCTAACGATTCTATATTTACTCCATTTAACATACTTGCTCCTACACCTAAACCACCTAATACTGTGTTATACCACTCACGTTTTCTTCGTGTATTCACTGGTCTCGAGAAAGTGGTGTCTTGTTTTAACCAATAATAGAAATCTTGCTGTATTCCTACTGTATATTCCTGACATTGTGGGAATGTACGTGTAATGTCCCATTCTGACATGTTCAATGAATATGTGTATATACTAAATGAAGCTCCAAATAATACTTTGTGGTCATCATCTTTGTATATTCTAATGGGATCTTTCCCTTCCTGTTCTACAATATTACAATCATCTGTTATTCTTTGTTCTGGAGCCCAATTATCATGAAATGTCATGATCGTGAATGCATATGACAGCGAAACAGTGTGTCCATTCCTATTTATTGTATGTCTCATAACAAAAATAGGTGTCCATAACCATGTAGGTTTTCTAGATTTTGGATGCCAAGGCCACATTGTGATTTGGCCTGCACATTTAGCTGGGTTTTGATAAGTAAATGAGCTGTCTTGTGTTTGTTCGAGTACTTTTACTTTAGCGTTTGTGTAAGGATTAACAAGTGTATCTATTAAGTACATGTAGCAATTTAACCCATCATCATTAATACTTCTCACATTAAACATAGTAAGGGTAAGGGTGTTGTCTATACCAGTAGGTACCACACACCTACTCTCAGTATTATTTTGCCTTATATATGTCCGATCCTTGGTAATATTAATGATTAAATCAATTCGTCCGTCAACTGATAGATATGTCATACATGGTTCCTGGTTATCATGAAACATGAGCATACCAGATATTGCATCCTCAGATGTGTCTGCATTAATGCATCCACAATAATCAACATCAGGAGTCTTACAATATCTCACTTTACAATCATATGGAAATGCTGTACATTTAGTAAAGGTATCTCTGCTTTCACAATCTGGAGTACCTGTATCTTGGGCATTGATTGTACCTAACATTATCATGATTAATAACAGTATTACATTTACAAGAAACCCCAATCGGTTTGATTTAGTCCATGAAGTAATGTCTTCTCCAATCGCATCAATGAGAGCAGTCTTTTTGTCCATAGTGTCTTTTAAAAGTCCACACAGTTTGTCCTTTTTAAAATTAAACAGTCTTTGTCCATGAACAAACATTATTGGTTCTGTAATGAAAAACAGATGGCAGTTTACTATTCTTATACATTTGTGAGTTTACATTGATCAATATGCACAAGAATTGCTTTATTACATTTCCTACCAACTTTTGCTCTTTGAACCTGTAACACAGTTTGTCCTAATTTCTTTAGAATAACATAAGGACCTTCCCAACCTGCTTTCCAGGGACCTGGTGTTCTAAATGATTTTACCATCACCTTGTATCCTGGTTTAAATTTATCTGCATAATTCCCCTGAGTTACATCTTTAACCCATTGTTTGCCAGAAGGGGCCATATTCAAAGCAGCAAACTTCAAAACTGACTGCAGCTGTTCTTGTAATACTTTCAACCATTCAGCATGTTCTGCAGCAACTTTGAAAGTACTTGGAACAAAAGGTTCATTGGGGAAAGTAATTGGCATGGTTCTGCCTGTCATTAACTCATGAGGTGACACTTGCGTTTTAGAGTTTGGAGTTGCACGAATAGACATTAAAACTCCTGGTAAGTGTGTTACCCAACTACTCCCTTTATCCTCAAGCATTTTTTTCAATCTAGATTTCAATGTCCTATTCATTCTTTCCACTATGCCAGCCGACTGTGGATGATATGGGACATGAAATCTTTGTTGGATCCCCAACAATCTACACGTTTCTTTAAGTACTTCTCCAATGAAGTGTGGACCATTGTCAGATTCAATGATTCTGGGAAAACCCCATACAGAAAATACATATTTCCACAGCGCTTTACTTGTTGATAACGCCGTACAATTGGTAAGTGCTATACAATCTACCCATTTGGAGAATATATCAACAATTACCAATCCGTACTTTAGACCTCCTGGAGCTATAGGTAATGGTCCAATAAAATCAATTTGTATAGAGTCCCATGGTCCTTTTGCCAAAGGCACTCTCTGCAATTTTGGTTTCTGACCTTTAGGTCTGGGATTAAATTGAGCACATATGAGACATTCCTGCACTATATTTATACACCATTTTTTCAAATTAGGATGATAAAATTTATTTTGCAGGACCTTAAACAGTTTTTCTGTACCCAAATGCCCCAGTGTACGATGATTGAATACAATCAACTCCTGCAATAAATCACTCGGTACAAATGGTACAAAAGTTTGTGTTTCCTCATGTTTAACCCCGTACAAGCCAGTTTCAGTATCTAAATCCATTGTTTCTCTACTGAAAGCTACATCTTTACTCTGATTTTCTTTCAGATCTTGTAAGGGATCTGCTATTGGTCTTTTACTCACAGTTGCAATCATTATATTTTCTGAATATTGCAACGTTCCTATTAAAGCAGCTTCCTTTGCTCCCTGATCTACAAGTCTGTTTCCTTCTGCCATTTCATCCCCATTTTTCCTGTTTTGATGTGCTTGAACTTTCAAAATAGCACAAGTTAAACCTTTTTTTTCTGCATAGTCAAACAGTTCTGTCAAAATACCTGCATGTTTTAAAGCTTTGTCTTGAGAATCTACCATCCCCCGTTTTCTCCATATTGGGAGATGAAGTGTTAAAGCTTTAACTACATAGCTGCTGTCACTGATTATATTCACTGGGTCATATACTGTTATTTCAAGAGCTTTCCTTACAGCCTCTAACTCAGCTCTCTGAGCAGACATATGGCCTGGCAATTTAAATCTTTGCATTTCTTTTGTTTGATCATCATATATGGCATAACCTGTGTGATGTGATCCATCAGCATAAAATCTCGTACCATCCACATACAAACAAGGAGCCCCTTGTATTGCTTGTTTCTCAAAAGGAGATTTGGATTCAATTTCCAATTCCTTCTGACAATCATGTGGCGTTCCATGTATTTCTATCAATTCAGGAATAACATATCTTTTACTGCTTTCTACTCTGAGTGGTTTATCTTGTAACTTCAATATCCAATGAGCTACTCTCTGGCTATGTACTCCTAAATCTGGACAATTTTGTAACAGTTTTAAAGGCGTATGGGGGGTTTGTAAAATTATCTGTCCAAATCCTACAATGTGTTGTGTGGCTTCTAAAGCCCAAAATACAGCCATGAGCTGCTTTACACAGGAAAACATTCCCCTTTCCACTGGAGACATGATTTTAGAAAAATATCCCAGTATTCGTAAGGAGCCATGTTGCCTTTGCATCAAAACTGCTATTAATGAAGAGACACCTGCGTAACATTGAACAATATATGGTACTGTTTCAATGGGAGCAGCTAGCACAGGCGCTTGTGTAAGAGCATCTTTTAACAGATTCCAACTCTTTTCAGCTTCCTCTGTCCAGAGTAGCTTATCTGTATTGGCACTATCTTTTAGCATATTGTACAAGGGTTTTGCTATCCCTGCCATATCATAGATGAATTCTCTGCTAAAATTTACCAAACCTAAAAATTTCCTTAGGTCAGACACTGTCATTGGCCTTGGCAATTGCTGTAACGCTTTAACCCTTGCTGTTCGTGGGGTTTTACCTTCTGGATCTATATTTACTCCTAGGAAAGCCACACTTTCTTTCAAGATCTGCACTTTAAATGTGTTCAGTTTTAACCCATTATCTGCCAGTGCTTGACAGATATCACACAGTATCTTCTCATGCTCTTTCCTTGTAACTGTTTGAACCAATAAATCATCAACATATTGCAAAATCTTGCTCCCATACCCCAGGGGTTCCAATACTTGAGCCAATGCTTTATGAAAATAAGCTGGCGAGGAGTGGAAGCCCTGTGGCAGCACCTGGAACAGATATTGATGATTTTTAAAGGTAAAAGCAAAACGATACTGACTATCTGGGTGTACTGGTATTGAGAAAAACCCATTGGCTATATCCAGGACAGAAAAATACTTAGCATTGCCGTCTACTTGTGCCATGATATCTGGTGAGGAGGCCACTATATGGGCTGCTGGTGGGGTATACTTATTCACCACTCGCATGTCCACAATTAAACGATAAGAGCCATCTGGCTTGATTATTGGCCAAATGGGGGAATTACATTTGGAATTACCCACTCTCAGCACTCCTTGAGATACCAATGCCTCTATCACCTGACTCACACCTTCTTCTGATTCTTTTGGAATTTTATATTGTTTTACTGCAGGGGGGTCTGGACCTTCAATGACAACTTGTAAATTCATTCTCCCACAATCTTGTTTAGACTTAGACCACACTGTGGGGTATTTTTCTTTGAGATAGGTTACAAACTCATCATCTTGTTGTATAGAAGGTGGCACTTCACTCTGTTTTACAGCCATGACATGACTATACCATCCTAAATCATTAGGTTTAACAACTCCACCTGATTTGCTCTCACCTGGAGCTTGCCACAAAACCAAATTCAATAAATCCACATACAACTTTTTTTCATTGATAACATCCATTCCCATAATAGTACAGTGGGAGGAGAGGTCGACCCATAAGTCACAATTTATTTTACCTCCTTCAAATTCAATGTCATTATCAATGGATAGAATTGCGTGTGCTTGAGCTCCATTAAAGCTTAGAAGGGAAATTGTTGGTGCTTCAATTTTTAAAGGCAAGCTTTTGTTGGTTAGAGACACTGCAGCTCCTGTGTCTACTAAAAACTCTGTTATATTCCCCTCTAGTGTTCCATAAATATATGGCCGTCCATCTTCACCCAGAGTAATATCAGTAAGATAGACCAGAGAACAACTAGGGGTTACACATCCCTATTTATAGGTGTGGTAAGCAGAATTCACTTCTGGACTTGTAACTGCTTCCACCTTCTTTTCAATGGCATTTAACATCCGTCTACACTCTTCATATGGATTTGCTATATGAGGGGGTTTTGAAGATGTATTTTCGGGTTCTACAGCTGCCACTCTCAGTTGATTCTTATAGCCTGGCACAATGCCATTTTCTCTACCTTTCACTGGGTAAGATTTTTCTTCATTTTTAGGACAATATCTCCTAACATGACCTTCTTGGTTACATTTATAGCATACCATAGGATTACTCTGATTAACCCTATAGTATCTATCATGGGATGGGGCCGAATAATTTCTAGTACCTTGGTAATTTTGTGGTTTACTCATAGACCTCCCTCTAAAATTACCATTCCTATTATCATTTTCATATCTTCCTCTACCTTCTTCACGAGACACATAGTTAATAGGGGCCAGACCTGCTGAAGTATCCCTAGAGAAGAGTGTGTCTGTGAAAGCAAAAATCTTAGCTGTTTCTGTGTTTTTCTTTTGCAACAATTGCAAAGATTTCATTATTTCAGTAGCAGCAAAATCAACTGTGGGTGAATCAAAAGCTCTTAATTTTATCTCATTTGGCAACCCTGCTATTCTAGAGACAAATTCAGTAACATTCTGCTTATGTTGTTCTTTAGACATAGCAGACGGTTCTGTATCAGTAATTAAATTCCATGCCTTATTCCACAAATTAGCACAAACACGTATATCATCATTTTTCTCCATTTTAAATGAATCAAGAGTAGAAAATTGAAAATTCTCCACACCAGTTGCACACTGTACCACCATTAGCAATCTTTGTGTATTATTTGGAAACAATTCTTCCAATTCAACTCTGGGCTTTTCACTTGACTTCCCTTCCAACATATCAATGAGTTTAACTTTAACCCATTCACTTAATGAGGTTGGCAGCCAGATCAAAAGACCTCTTGTGGCTACCACATCATCAAATTGTCTTTTATTCATTTCACCTTCAAAAACACTCATATTGTAAAAAGGTCCTCTCTTCTCATCATATTTAGGCAAATCCTTAATCAATTTAGCTAATTTGAGAATATCCAACTGACCCTTTCCTTGTACATTTCCCAATTTATTTTCTATTTCACTTCTCGCCTGCCCGTTTTCACAACTTAACCTTTGAGCTATTTCATTTTCACTTTCCTCTTTCAAAGTAAAATCCAAATCTTTCTGATTTGTAGCTTTCCACAAAATATCTGTAGCATTCCCCAGATTAGTAATTTGTCTCTGCAATTTGTCAAAATTAGTAACATTTATGTCTAACTCTTTAGACATGTGAGACAGGGTTTGGTGAGTTCTATCTAACAGATCAGTCTGATTCCTAAGCATCTCTTTCATTATAGTAATATCTTCACTTACTTCATCCTCACTAAATCTTTTCAACAATCGCCGAGAATCTTCTATTTGAGTTTTTGCTTCAGTTAACGTGGAGTCTAAGTCACTATCAAAAGAAAGCCTTGGGGGCAATCTCCCTTCTGTTAACAGCTTTTGAGGAGATTTCACAGTTTTGCTGGGGGGGCTAGGGAAATAACTAGTCCTTGTGACAACACATACATTTTTCAGTTGTTTTAACAAAACATCTCTTTTTTGTTTTGTTGTACTACACACATAACAATTACTGGTCTTTTTAAGTTGACACCATTCATTCATTGCATCATTAGTTTCCAAAAAGCTCTTTGCCAGTAATGCAACTTTTTGACTTTCCTTCTTAAATACATTGCTGTGCTCAATCTCACTTAATCCGTCTAACAATTTCAATAAACAATCATCCCAAATATTTTCAGGATTAACCCCTTTTACAGAAAGATCACTATTAGACTTGGCAGCAATCTTTTGCAACCACTCCATAATTAACTTAAACAGTTAAAACTATTTGTTTAACAAAACAATATATATGTGAGAGCACTTTTTACATATGATTTAAAACAGACACATACCCATTAAGTATTTCGGCTCCACAGATATGGCCACTTTCTGATAGAAAAATACTTTCTGGAGTATGTAGTTATTTCTTGAGAATCCTCCGAAATGCAATCTTCGATCTGCAAGTCGTCACAAATTACTTAATAAAGTGTGGATAAAAAGGATCCAAATTGTCCATCTCAATTATTTATCTTCATATATATATATATATATATATATATATATTTATTTTCCTCCAGCGCTGGAAATACACATTAGCCGCGTTCGAACGTCTTCTCCCCTGCTTCACCTCTGTCTTCGCATCAGATCTGGGATGTTTAAAAAAAGTCTTTGGGATGCCCTCCTGCTGTTTCAATCACTTGTATTTCTTCCTGTTTCAAGCCGGGTAGTACAGCTTTTTCTTCAAGTTACAATTTCAGCTTTTCTTCAGTGATTTTCTTATCTTCTTGTCTTCTTGTAGCTTGTAGCAGAACACCTAAATATTAAGTCAGTAATAATTCAGACTTAAATCAAAGTTGTAGTTGTTGGTGTTGGTGCCCGCATTCTCCACCATTAAATGTAGGAAATTGGCATTCCGTGAGATCTTTGTTTTTCACACCAGTTTCTGAAGAAATCGAATCAGAGTATCTTGCAGTTAAAACCGTATATTTATTCCAATATACATTTCATCCGGAAAATAACAACAGTCTGTTTTTAAAATCATATGGACCAATAAACAATGTATATTCACTTCTAGATCTTATCCAAGCTTGATGGTAAAAGTATTGGTAAAAATTCTATCTGCAAAAGGTTTTTTATATGTTTAAATTCAGTTACATAGGGCGTATACACAAAGACATAAGGTTTGCCTTCTTTAAAATAATTGGTTATCTGAGAAAGAAAGGTGGTAACCCAAATCTCTGATTAAAGCCATACGTTATATTATTTTGGTAAATTACACACACAAAGACTTCTATATACATGATGTAATGAATAATTGCCTGTAGAAATGTGAGTCTTCAAAGGAATTCAGGCTTTCAAGGCTAGGTCAAAGGTTATTATCAACAGGGTCCACAAGTCTCCATCCATCATTCTTGACTAGAGCCATATGTGTATAAATTACAGTATGTTTGTAATATATATGCCTATGTATGACCCCTTAATGTCTGGATATGCTTAGAATAATAACTTATAATATTTCTACATTCCTAAAACACATTGAGTACATTTAAAGTTCATAAAAATATTTATCAGTCCCCTTGAAAATATATGCTAATTTAGCTGGCACCCAGTACCATCGCATAATAATCTTGCAATAGTCTTCCCAATGGTTAAGACTACTAGAAACCCCTTTAGTTATCCTTAATGCCTGAAACCAACTTGCTATTGGGAATGATTCCTTCAAATCTCTTTCCCATTTTAGAGCATATTCCTGTTTCTTAGGTTCCTCTTGTGTCAAAAGAATATTGTAGCAAAAGGTCAAAGCTCTAATATTAGGCAATCTCCCTGTACATTTTAGAGCAAATGGTGTTAATCGCTCGATTTTTTGAATTTTATTTATTTGCAGAATGTTCCTAATTCGTAGGTATGTAAATATTTCCCTAGGTGGTAAAGAATATTCTTTAACCAAGTCCGGAAATGATTTCATACCTGAATCATTATATAATAACCGTATATAGCGTACCCCTAACTGTATCCAGTAATCTAGCTGCAAGTCTGAGGTAAAAGCAGAGAGAGTCTGCAAGGGTGCTGCAAATAATACGTCTTGTCCTAAACAAAATTTAGAGATGGACTCTCTCCATATATGCAGAAGAATTTTTGTAGATGGAAGCAAGTCTACTGCCTTATTATGTACTTTAGTCCCCGACCAGAGAATAGAGGTTAGTGAGCTTTGTGGGAACTGAAAGCTTTCTAATGGTAGCCATAGCGGGCAGGAAGCCCTTTCTAAAGTTGAAAGGCCTTGGGCAAGTATAGTAGCCTTATAATAAATTCTAACATTTGGGATTCATAAACCGCCTTTAACAAATGGAAGCCACAGTTGGTCTTGCGCAATTCTTGGTGGTTTCCTTTTCCATATATGTGCATTAATCAATAGCTGAAACTTCCGAAGTATAGTATTTGGGATAGTGATTGGCAGTGTGCGAAAAAGATAAAGAATATGTGGCAAAATCATCATTTTTATTGTTTGTATACGGCCCAACCAAGATATTTCTTTATTCTCCCATGTTTTAAGTTGATAGTCCAGTTTATGTATAAGTGGTAGATGATTTTCTTTTATTATCAACTTATGTGTTGTAGGGAGTTTAATGCCTAAATAAGAGATAGATGTTTTGCGCCAGTCAAACGGATATATCGCTTTTAATCGTTGTGTAATATCTATTGGGAGTCCTAGAACCAACGCCTGTGATTTTTTAGAATTATTTTTGTAATATGATATTTGTCCAAATCTTTCCAGTGTGGTGAGTAACTGTGGAATTGATGATTCTGGGTCTGATAAGAATAAAAGGACATCATCCGCAAATAAAGCAATTTTTTGTTCACCTATTGGCGTAATCACACCTTTAATAGCTTCCTGAGATTTAATATATCTTATTAAGGGCTCCATACAAAGAATAAAAATCAATGGTGATAATGGGCAACCTTGCCTAGATCCATTTGTTATTTGGAATGATCTGGACAGAAAGCCAGAATTATATATTTTGGCCGTAGGTTTAGAATAAAGGGTCATTAAATTACTCAAAAAAGCTATAGGAAACCCCATTCTTATCAAAACGTCTTGCATGTAAGACCAATTTAGGCGGTCAAACGCTTTCTCAGCGTCAAGGGCTAATAATATACCCCTTTGGTTATTAGTTTGTCCCCAAGTGATTAAATTTAGAAAATGGCGAGTATTGTCTCCTGGTTGTCTTGATGGGACAAACCCCGATTGCTCCGGTGAGATCAAATCAAATAACATAGGCTTGATTCGCATGGCTAAAATCTTTGCATATATTTTAATGTCCGTGTTTAATAAAGATATAGGTCTTAAATTAACACTCTCGTTAGGAACTTTGCCTGGTTTAGGCAAAGTGATTATGTGTGCCAGAAGCATTTCTTCTGGTAAAGACCCAGGGATCTTGAGTTGATTAAATAAGTTTGTAAGGTGTGGTGTAAGTTGGGTTTCAAACGTTAAGTAAAAGTTGTTTGGAAACCCATCTGGACCCGGAGCTTTATTTTTAGGAAGTGCATATATCGCCTTTCTTACTTAATTTTCTGAAATTTGTTCACAAAGAGCCCTAATTTGTTGGTCGGATAATCTAGGCATATTAACCTCGTTAAGAAAGGTAGATATTTCCTCTTTTGTAGGCTGATGCAACGTTATGTCCAATTTTAAATTATATAATTTGTGGTAAAAAGAAGCCAACTCATCTACTACTTCTTGTGGATTATACAGTTTTGTACCATTTGAGTCTAACAAAAATGGTATTTTAGTCTGTAGGTATTGTGTCTTTAATTTACTCGCTAATAGTTTGCCAGCCTTATTACCCTGTAAATAATGGGTCTGTTTAAGTTTTCTCATTTGTCTCTCCATTATATTTATAGACTCCTCTTGCAGTGCTTGTTTAGTACTTGCTATTTGCTTTGTTAGCATTTTTGTGGGGTTTAATTTATTTGCTTTCTCTAGTTCACTAAGCTTATTAAGTAGGTTCCCTTTAGCTTCCACTGCCTTCTTCTTCCTTATCGAACCTGCTTGTATAAATAATCCTCTAAGAACTGCCTTAAGTGTCACCCACTTTGTTACAATACTGGAGGGGTCATGAATATGGTCGTTGTAAAAGAATCTAATTGTTGTACGAATTTTGGAAACTAAATTTGTTTCATTTAAAAGAGATTCATTGAGTCGCCATATGGTTCTGCCCCTAGCTGCAAATTGTGCTTTAAAAGTAATGACAAGTGGAGCATGATCTGACCAGGTTCTGATTCCTATTTTTGTCTCAGTGACGTTCAGTAATGATATTTTATCCACTAAGCACATATCTATCCTAGAATAAGTGCTATGGACATTTGAATAAAAAGTATAGTCTTTCTCGCCTGGATATAAACAGCGCCATGTATCATACAAATCATATGAGTTAATAAGTTTAGAAAATTTTAAGCTCAAGAGGGTAGTCTGATGTAGTGGGTTCTTGCCATTACTTCTCTTTATGTCCATATTTGGGTCTATTGTACAATTGAAATCTCCACAAATTATAGTTTGACCTTTACACAATGCCTTGATTTTGGAAAATGCTCAACTCAAAAAAGAGATTTGTGAGTTATTCGGGGCATATATCGAGGCTACTGTTATTTGTACTCCATTTAAATTTCCAACCACTATCAGTAGTCTACCTTGCCTATCCTTGTATATTAACTCCTGATTAAATGACCAATCCTCGTGAAACATTATAGCGACCCCTTTTGTTTTATGAGGTGAAAGGGCGTGATATATTTGCGGGTACCTTGTAGGTTTGAAAGTTGGAGGATTTCTTATACAAAAATGTGTTTCTTGAAAGCATATTATTGATGCTTTAGAGTTATTTATCTCCTGTATTGCTACCCGTCTCTTAAACGGGCTATTTAGCCCATTGACATTCATAGACATACATTTAAAGTAGTAAACCATACTCCAAACTAAATTTCTTATTTGCTTTAACCACTAGTGGTCAGAGATATCTCTATAGATAAAGTATTTTCTGTACTTATTTTGACAAAAAGGTTTTAGCATACCTCTATCCTTTTTTACTTTTTTTCTCACCCAGTTACATATTTTTAATCTCACTATAGACCTTACACAGAAACAAAAAAACAAGAAGGGAAGTTTAAACAGCAAAATTTTAGAAAATTTAGATTGAAAATATAAATAAAAAACGAAATGAAAATGAATAAAATAGGAAATATTTACACAAATTCCCAGAAATGAGAATAATTTTTGGGGCGCAAGGGAAACCATCCCTTCAAGCGTCCCTTAAGGGGGGTCGTGTGGAACGATCCCGTTCTTGAGCCTTAATCTATTCTATCAATGCTGCTTATCGCTATATCAGTATCATTTCTATCTAGTGTATCTACTGTTCTTATCCCCTGCTTTAAAAAAAAAAGGAAAAAAAAAGAAAAAGGGCACCTCAATATCCTTGTAACAAAACACAGCTAAATACAATCAATGTTTCGCTTATATTAAATTGTCTGATAAACAAAAAAAAAAAAATATATATATATATATATATTTAAAAATAAGTAAAAGTAAAGAAGTGATTTGGTTCCTGTCAGCCTACTACTTAGTAAGTAAATTTAGTAAGTAAACTGTAATCAATATATAGTCCCTTAGTCTGACTTGCTGCTTTCCTCATAGTAAAACATTATAAGATTTAATATAATCCTGAGTTAGCATGTTAACTTGACAGCTTTACCACACTAAGTTAACAGATTTATCAATGCAGATACAATTTATTTTCCTAACGGCCTATAACCTTATTTCACAAAGAAATTAACTAACAAATACATTTTAGTGATATAAGCTTAAAAAAAAAAAAAAAAAAACCCACACAAAAAAAAAAAAAACTTTTTTTTTTTTCCAGACTGCTAAACTAACGTCCACTTAACAATTGGATCCAGAATTAACATCTAACAAAATTACTTAGGTTACTCAGACTATCATTTTTCACAGCCTTCAGACCCTCACTTAGTACAGCTCCAGAGAGTTCCCAATTTCCTTTTAGATATTTATAGTGATTAGGTAACCAAAACTAGCAACATATGTAGGAAACAGCAAAAATAGCAGCGTCAGTGTCCAGGCTGAGGTCTTCTACCCTTAAGGAGGTTGCGGAGATGACTGGCGAGAGGTCTTCTCAGCCACTATCCAATCCTGTCGAATTTTTTGCAGCGATGGCTGGTACAGGGATTTATGTATAGCTGATATCCCTCTATTTTCTTCAGCATTCTGAGTTAACTCTATGCCCCAATCCTTTAACCCCTTAAGGACACATGACATGTCTGACACGTCATGATTCCCTTTTATTCCAGAAGTTTGGTCCTTAAGGGGTTAAGGTAGCCAAGCCTTCCTCCACATCCTTAATAGTGGTCATTTTGCTGTTGTTCCAAACCAACAGCTTAGGCGGAAAGCCCCATCTGTACTCCATTTTATGATCACGTAATTGTTTGGTAATATATGAGAACTCTCTCCGCCTGGCCAAAGTTGAAGCTGATAAATCTGCAAATAGCGATATTGCACTGTACGGTGGAGGTAGCGTTGAAATCTCTCTTGTTGCTTTCATAAGCGCCTCTTTAGATTTATAATGGTGAAATCGCACAATTATATCCCTTGGGATTTCTGCTGTGAGGCGGCTTGGTCTCGGCAGCCGATGTGCCCTGTCCAGTTCCCACATGCTGTCGTTTAGTGCGGGTACAAGAGCCAAACACATGTTCATAATATAGGACTGAATTTGGTCCCCTTTAACAGACTCCGCTACCCCACGAAACCTTATGTTATTTCGGCGGGATCAGTCTTCCCCTTCTGCTAATTTATGCCACAATTTGGCGTTCTCTTCCTCCAACTTATTGAGTTTATCTATCACCTTGTTATGTTCAACACGTAGCTCTTCTGTCCCCCTCTCTAGGCGGTCAGTGCGATCACCTATTTCTGCCAATTCTCGATGTAGCGTTGATGTAATGGTGGTAAAATCTTCTCGGATAGTAACCCTCAGTTCCTGTAATATTTGCTTCAAATACTCTTTAGTCACTTGCCCATCCTCCAAGCTATTTTGTACCTAACATGGGTTAATCGAGCCCTCCGTCTGACCCTCCTGCTGACTCTCTGAATCCGGAGACTGTGTTCTGGGCTGGGAGTCCTCCAGGGTATCATCTTGAGATTGTTTTTGGCGTTCCCTTTTACTATACCTAGTTGTATCAGTTAGTTTTGTTTGCTTAGCTGGAGACATGTTTAGTTTTGTTAGTTTTTTTTTTTTTTCTTTCTCTTTTTTTTCCCCTTTCCCTTCCCCCCTGGGCGTTTGTGATGTGCGATCATGTGCCTACGCAAAGCAGTTGTACCTAGGTGGGTGTTGGACTTCCCATGACTCAGTTTCTTTTGGCACAGGTTGCAAATGGCATCGCTGTTGTCAGAGGCAGACACACAAAAAAAAAAAATCCACACTGCTGAGCTCTGCAATGACAGCATTCTGGTGGTGGACACAGCATGCGTTGATTGGCGTGCTGTCGGGCTGACCCCGGGTGCCGATGCATGCTGTCTGACTGTGCCACTAGCTCCTTGCGACGACCTCCCCCTGCTTCCAACTCGTCTCCTCCTCCTCTCTGTCTCCCCATCTGAACTTTCGCCCTGTTCTTCTTGCCGAGTGGGCACCCACGTGACATCCATGGACGCATCATCATCATCAACCGCTTCACTTGTATCTGACAACTCAGCAAAGGAAGCAGCAGCGGGTACAACATCATCATCACACCGTACGTCCATGTGTGTAATGCTGCCGGACTGAGACATATCCCTGTTATCTACATCCTCTGGCAATAATGGTTGCGCATCACTCATTTCTTCCAACTGATGTGTAAATAACTCCTCTGACAGATCAAGTGAAGCGGCTGTGGTGCTAGTGTTGGTGGTGGGGGCAGGCGGGAGCGTGGTAACTTAAGAGGTGACCTAAGATAAGCTAGAGGAGGATGGTGCGTCAAGGTTCCGAGCGGAAGCTGTAGAAGATTGGGTGTCCTGTGTTAGCCAGTCAACTATGTCCTCAGAACTTTTCGAGTTCAGGGTACGTGGCCTCTGAACACTGGGCATTATTCTAGGGCCAAAGGGAATCACAGCCCAACGACCACGACGGACCCTGCGGGGTGGCCTGCCTCTGCCTGTCATTTTTTTTCCGATTAGTGGTACTATGCGTGCAAGCTACTGTGACAACAGATATGAGTGGCACTGTGCACTGGCAGAAGTTGGCAGAGTAGACGCTGTAGGCCTGACACACACGCTTGCAGACGACTAACTGCTATTCAATCTATTACAGTCAAAAATTATTATGTTTTTTAATGTACACAACTGTTACACCAGATATGAGTTACACCGGTGTGACACTGTGCCCTGGCAGGCCCTGAAACGCACACGCGTGATGGAAACTGACTGCTATTATTTCACAGTCAAAAAAGTTTTTGGGTTTTTAAAATGCAAGCTATTGTGACACCAGATATGAGTGGTGGCACTGGGCAAGTGGGCACGTGGGCACAGTATACGCTGTGAGCCTGACACACACGCTGGCAGGCAGGCAACTGCAATTAGATTACACAGAAAAAAAAAAGCAGACTGATGTTCTAGCCCTAAAAAGGCCTTTTTGGGGTGCTGTCCTTACACCAGAGATCAGATGAGTCCTTCAGGACTGTAGTGGACACTGAATACACTAGCCTAGCTATCGATTTCCCTATTAAATCAGCAGCAGCTACACTGTCCCTCCTCTCCCTAAGAATGCAGCTTCCGAATGAATCTAAAATGGATGCTGTCCAGGAGGTGGGAGGGTGTGGGAGGGAGGGTCTCCTGCTGATTGGCTGGAATGTGTCTGCTGACTGTGAGGTACAGTGTCAAAGTTTACTCAATGATGACGAATAGGGGGCGGACCGAACATCGCATATTTTCGCCCGCTGTGGCGAACGCGAACAAGCTATGTTCGCCAGGAACTATTCGCCTGCAAACTATTCGGGACATCTCTACCAACCATGCTTCAACTCTGACAACATTCAAAAACACACTTCCCTGCTAGCAATTGAGAACCATGGTGGCTTAACAAGTTGCTTCTAACAAACCAAAATGTCCACCCCGGCTAAAGTTACTCTGCAGAACTATGCCTCTACTAACCAACCTGAACATAGTGACATCTCCATCACATGACTCGTCATTAGGCAGTCGTGGGGACAATTTATTCGACAAGGCTCCTGCCTAAAACGTACACTCAATGCCCGACTGGACAAGTTAACATAGTCCTTGCAAACTGTAGAGGCTAGAAATAAACTCAATCCTTTGCTGCAAACAATGGAGCAAATAATATCTATCCTATCTGAAATACAGAAAGTTAATCTGCACCAGAAATAGGCCTACCAGCATTGACACCTGACCAAGCGGACCAAAAAAAAATCAACCAATAATCGTTCTAAGCCTCTATACAGTTCTCTCAGCTGAAATACTTCTACCGGCTACATCTCAGAGACATTCACAAATTGCCCCCATCAGGGCTGCCCCCCGTTGCCTCCCATTTTTATACTGACTCTGGAATCACTAGTTTTCTCAATAGAGGAAATTCCTATCCCCAAAAGCACACAATTTCTTTATATTGTTTACAATTGTATTCTGTTGCCGTCATCGTCAGTGTAGTTGATCTCCTGCCTGCTGCCTACGCTACTGGAATATGGCAAGGTTTCTTATTATAAAAACAACGCTGGGAAGACACAAGCACTACTAATATGCATCCCAAAAGATTCCTTGAAGTCTAGGTATGCATTAGATTGGAAGAGGGTCTCACTGACTTATCTGGAAGTAAATCTCAAAGCGTCAAAACCTACCCTCATAGGCAAAAATCATTTAAAACTTCCCACCCAAATCAAATCCCATAGGGACAAATGGATGTGGCTAGAGTTATCTTGGTTGGGGTGTGTATATATGCTGTTGAGGTGACTATAATACCAAGGATGCTTTATCTTTTTTGCACCTTACCTATTTCCAAGCCAGCATCTCTTCTACATAAACTCTGAACCACCATTAACACATATGTATAAAAAAAGACCCCCCCCAAGACAATCCCACAGGCTGGTATGTGTAAGCGGTCTCCCAGGGGGGAGTGGGCTTGCAAGACATCTAAGTCTTTTATCTAGCCTCAATCCTGGTTCAAACATTGCACCTCTGCTCCCCAGCCTATGGCCAGCCCTGGGTTTCACTGGACAATGCATACCTTAATCCCTACAAGATGACTCAGTTGTTGGGGATGTCTGAACATCTATGTCTTGCCCTCCCCCATGCACTCTTCACCACCACATATTCCCTGAAAATGTGGACATGGGCAACTAGGCTAATTCTAGAACCATTTTGCCTGATGTCTTTTCCTCCATCTACTCCCAAGATTTCCACTCCTATTTTTTCCCCTTACTTGTTGCAGCTTTCTGACCCTAACAACCCTAAGTTGACCCTAAGTTGCGAAAGCTCCTCAAAAGCTATACCAGAAAAATGTATTTCTGTTCAGTATGCCTTCATTTAATGTAAATATGTATAACACACAACTGTCCATGTACTCTCTGAATTGCATGTCTGATATTTGTGCAATGTACTTTTGTCTTCTCCGTATCTACATGCTTAACAATAAAATGAGCTTGGTCTGTATTTTATATTTGTTTAAAATCTCATTAAAGTATATTTAACAAATCAATAATAATAAAAATAGAGACAAAATTTGTTTTATTGTGGAATGTATGCTAGATCAGTATCTTCCTGTTAAATTCACACAATCTGTGAGGTTCAATGTTACTAATGAAACCAAAGAAGAGACAGAATTTCTTAACATGTCCTTCCATGTCCAAGTCAGATGTATAGAATGCCCAATACGAAGGGATGGAGTATAATTGAAGAACTACTTAGGTCAAACCTTTATATTCACTGATTGCTACTAAGTGTGGGATTGGAAAACTTTGAACAATCATTTCCCACCTTCTCTCCATCAGTTGAGCCAGGCAAAATAAGACGTTTCAGACTCCAGAGGCGTGAGATCAATAGTCTTCCTGATTTTATTCTACAGGGTTCCACGAGAACCTATACATGCATGGTTTTTTTTAGGTTTTTTTTTAATGGCATGTCCATGATTAAATTAAAAGTAACTACGGTACATCTGTATTCCCTATACCACCTTTCCAGGGTAAAATAAATGATGCTGCAACTATAAGAACACAGAGAGAGGAAAAAGAACATCTGACGAGTCTGATTAGTCATTTAATCTTATCAAGTAGCATATCCACACATAGTTTAGCGCCTACAATCAATAACGCTGGTAGTTTTTTTCTCATCAGGATTGCTCTCTTATTGATTTATTTTCCCTGGTGCTTCATTTTTTTTTTTTTTCCCCGTGACACATATTCAAAGCAATTCTTGCTTAGACATCCACAATGTCCAGTTAGCCATGCTTAAAACAACACTGAAAAGTCAATCTGACAGTGATGGAAATTAGAACTTTGTAGACCTTGGTTTATCACAGCAATCATGCGATTAATTCTTCCTTCTTATATATATTATTTACAATATTTTAAAGAATTGCCGTTGAGCTGTTACAGATTAAATTACTGATGGGCTTGTAACGCGTTTGCCAGATGAACTGAAATTTGTGTCCTTACGCACACAGCAGTTACTTACTACCATAAGCCTCCTTGCTATTAGAACTCGTAAAAAAAATGATTAAAGATTTTTTTTTGTGTGTTCTGCAAGATAGATTGTCTGAGTTTCTCAGGCAAATTCAATACTCGCATTTAAGTTGCTGTTCCATTTTCTTAAACCCGTTCCCTCCCGCGCATGTGGTTAGGGAGAATGAGGCCAGTTCCACTCATGGGACCATTCCCTTCACACACAGATTATTTAACTGATCACTTGCTGGTTATAAAATCTACATTTTTCATTCATTTTGAACACAAAATAAATAAACAAACAAATATATAATGCATGTAAATATAAATCTGAGAACGTAGAAATTTAGACATTCTTACTGCACCAAAGGATCCTGCCCCTTCTGAGGGTATTAAACACCAGATAATATATTATTGAAACCTGTTTGTCTGACGTGTTAAATAGACTCGTATGGGTCTTCTATGTACATACAATCTACTAATTATACATTAGAAACATGTTTACGTTATTTTCATTTTTTTCCTACAGTTGTATGGTCTAATATTAAAATGTTGGTCTACGCAACTTTCAAACATTCTGAATCTCTGGAAATGGAAAAGGCAGCAGCTTGAAGGACTGACTTCTATAAGACAAGCCTGTGATTTGCCTAGGGGAGGATAATTTATTAATACAAACTTGCACAACCATGGCTGCAGTTCTCTTAAATGAATGTACAAACCTATACGTAGTTCATGGAATTTGCAACCCATGCACTTTTCAATGCATAAATATCACATCATCCCTTCGGGCCATTCCTCTCACTTTAACCTTGAGCTCGGCTCCTCTGCGCCCCCTTTAATGAGTGCAAAGGTTTCTCTCAATCTATATCAATGATGGCTGAACAGGGCCCTACAGATAGTTATGAAAGGTAGGCTATGCATTGTGGGAAATGTAGTTAAACTTCACCTCTAACAATGCGGGTGAAATTATTTCAGCCAATAACTATTGACCAGACTATTATTAATACTCCGTATGTTCTACTAGCTTCAAGGAAACATCAAAACATTCCAGAAGATATTTTGAGATGATTCACTAATGAAGAACATTCGGTATATTGCTTATTTTAGGACTAGAAAATATTTGTGCACTAATATTCTGTAAACTGTATACACTAAAATCATCTAGATGTCCCTTCAAAGTCATGTGGAGATATTAAACCTTATAAACTGTATACATAATTCACCAAATATATTTATATCCAAAATATTAAAGCTAAGAGTAATTATAGAGATGGTGCATTAGACTATCGCAGTATTTTGTGTGTAGAATATTACATATTTGATGTTCCTATTTAAATTCATATTAGACATGGATCTCTAATGAGTTAAAATGGCAATTTGCTTTTTTTATACCATGAGAAGTCTGGAATGTAGGTGTGTAGTATAGTAAGATGTGTGAGGGTCTTCATATTTGTCCTTATATGGCCATAGTTTTAACTAAAAGTTCTGACGTCATTATAGTCATGTTTTGACAAGAATAGTAGACAAAGGACCACATTCTTCTGTTCTTCAGCTGACTTTCCGGACAAAAGTGCTTACTCTCCATGAAAGAGCTCGCTCTCTGTAACACCATTAAACTGTAACATTTGTTTTGGGGGGTTTTAACGTATGTTTTTCCTTTTGAATTGTGAGTACAAAAAAATGTATATTCTTTTTGTAAAGAAAGTCAGATTACATTTGTAACGGATCTCCAATACTCTGGCTGAATATCTCCGCTAAAGTCCCTTCAGGCAAGAAGAAATACCACTTTGCTGATTATAGCCCACCTCCTCAAGCACTAGATGACACTTAGTCAAGGGGAGAACAACAGCCTTTACTAAAAAACTGCACATCTATTTATAACCTCACACTTATTTACACACAATACGGTTACAGCGGTACCCAGTGGCAGTATGGACTTGGGTTAGTAACTAATTACACAACATCTCCTAAGCCAACCAATAGCAGTATGGACTTGGCATAGCAACCAATCACACTGCAAAGCTTACAACCAGTGTGAATGGAGCCCTGTAATTACCAGAAAGGTTGGGGACAGACAATAGCAATGACTGAGAACCAAACGGAGGATTTAATGAGTGGCAGGGCAGCCAGTTTGAGCTTTTCTGGAACAATAGGAAAATGTCCTGCTGGGAGAACAAAGGGGGAGGGGAAAGGCACGTATAGCCTGAACAATCAATACATTCAATTTAATACATAGGACCAAATCATATGGGGAAGCATATAGGCATTCATAATAACACAAAATAAAACAGACAAAGGTTCTCAGGGCATAGGGATTATTTTGTAATACAACAAGCAACTAGGGCCCTTCACCCACAGGGACAACAGCTCATTTTAGGGTCTTCTAGGATCAGACCCATAGTCTGTGGGTAGGAGCCTCTCAAGAAGGCTGTGGAACAGGAGCCTCCATTGCTGCTTATTACTATTTTAATAGATGACATAGGGTGATATAGAAGTATATTACGAAAAGCCATTTATTTACACAAGAAAATGTATAAAAAGACATATCCCAATCACCCTTAGCATATACATATTTATTACATTATTCTATCATTTCAAATAATTATTTGTATAAGTGATTCTCTTTCTTAACAACTTATGTAACACTCGTTTTAAACGTTTAGATTTTTAATCTCTGGTGTTTCATTCACTAAATAGAGAGTTTTGTTGACCTTCTTGGAAAACGATTTCTTCGGAATATGAGATATACTATTTTATTGATTGATTTTGGCCTGTAGTTATTCTGTTTATATTATGCTATATTATCACTCAGTAAATCAGTTCTATATCAACGTGTTTGATGGAGAACATCAAAGATACTTTTTATATTGATATTTCTACTAGAACAATGACGAGTTATTTCTAGATCATGGCCGTTCGTTGTGCTTCGGGACTGGTTTGAGCCCCGATGTCTTAAATAGCTTCTTGAAATCTATTAATCTGCACAACAAGCCTTCAGGACCCACCAGCAGTCCAGAAATTGAGTGCACCGCTAATCCTTAACATTAAATGAAAACAGGTTGTCTCACCAGTGCTAGTGAGGAGATATCATGAAATGTTGACCTGTTGATGTGTTCTGAGGATAAAATCGAAGGATGAGGATCTTAGTTGCACCTTTAAGTGTGTTGGGGAAAGACCTTTTAGATACTTCACAATGTCACATTGTTTCAGTCAGCATTCCATCCACAAGCCTTTGTTGTGAGCACCTATCACAGTAACAGGAAGTATTTTTTATAAACCCTCCAACTAGCAATCTGCATGGGAAGAATATGTTTGGTGCTCCATTACACCAGTAGAATTCGTACTGGATTTTGCCAAAAAAGAAAGGGATGACTTAGTAAGTGTTAGAGAGAAGACCGATAATATCTTTCCTATTCAGGGTCTATCAATATCCCACAGAACTAGCCTGATGTCATGTATGCTTCATACGGGAATTCCTATACCAATTCTGTGGACAGCAGTTCATGCAATACAATGACCAAATAGTGAGATTAACATTCAACAAATTAAAACAATTTCAATGCAGGATTGCTTTTTGAATGATGAAATGCGAGCAACGTCAATTTGACATTTTACAGAGGTCTACGTTATTGTTCTGAGCACCTCATGCTGTATACCCAAAGCCCTGTCCAAGTTTGCATGGTAAAGGAAAATTAATCTTTGTGAAGCCAGAAAGCTGACCAAATGAAAAGCCTTTTCTAGAGCCTAGCCTATTACAGAACAAGTCACTTGCTTAGCCTAGAAATGACTGATGGGATGGCAAAGTCACTACAGCTTTAGAATCACTCCATAAATCTGCCAAAATGTTGTGTGGATTACTCTGCAGGATTAATTACTGTATGTGTCCTTCAAACAATGCTTTGACCTCAATCAAGCTGCTGAATGGCACAGACTTTTATCGGACTTTATCGGGTGACATTAAGCTTAACTAAAACATGCACAAAATATAGAACAAGTAATATGTGTCAAATAGTATAAAAGACTCCAGAATATGTTCGCATTTAATGGTGCAAATATATATTGTCATTTTTTCTATTTCAGTAATCTGTAAGAAAAGTATTCTCAGTGTCTCTACCTTCTTCCCAAAAAAACAACAGTTCTCCATTGCCTGTTCCATAATCACAAATGAGCCAGGAAAAATATTTTTTTTCCCTCCACATTTTTTTTAAAGGATTTATCATGTAATAAAATAAAAAGGTATATGAAAATGGATCTAAAAAGAGGAAATGTACATTTGTACAGAGGGATGTTGCCCCTTGTAGACAAGCTCCTGTAGGTCTACTGCCTACTCTGATATTAAAAAAAAATCAAGCCCTTGGTAGGGCTTAAATGTAATACAGACCTAGAGACTATTTCAGAAGATATACAGTATAAGTGTTAGTTGTCGCTCTCCCTTAACTCGATGGCAAATACAATAAACATGGTAATGTAGCTCACATTCAAAGCATTATCTTTATTATGTGAATAAAGATGAACATAAATTATCCACAGCAAGTTAGAAAGTACACAGAAACGTTTTTGTAAAGCAAAATTCACCAGCAAATAAATCTCTCACTGACGAACTGACTAACAACTAACAAGAGGCAAACATAAACAATAGAATAACCCCAAACACAGATACTAATAATCACACAAGTGTTCTTGATCTACAAAGACATAAGGCAGCTGGTAATCTAATCCAAACTTGGACAGCCATGGACATACAAGGTCACTGTCCCTCAGCTTTCTGCCAAGCTATGGATGGCAATGATAGGATGAGATTACTGGAGGCGGATTAACCCAGCATTGTCAGCCTTGTTGTCTTAGCATTAACCCAGTATTGTCATTTCCACATTATGTGTGCGACTGCTAAGATGGCAGGATATGGGTGCCAAGAGAAACTCCGATATTGTCACACAAGTCCAAAATGATTTTATTACTACTGATTACTCCAAAATAAGAGTGCTTTGTATGTTATGAACCTCAAAAAAATCTAAAAAAAATAAAACAATAAAAAACTATCAACTAAAAACTGTAAATTAAAATAAACGAACAAAAATTAGTTTTGAATATTTTTAAAAGTCAGTTGCCGTACTAGCAATGATGGGGAGAACATTACGAACTAGAAATGTGTCTATCACCCTTGTAACACAAATATATATATAAAAGGTACTCTATATCTAACTTACTGCAAGAAAGGTGATCAACATATCCATATGGCAGAAATTAAATGTGTTGGCCTTCCTAATCTGACTAGAATATAGATCTTGTTATCGTCCTGGATAGAAGCACAGTGATGCCGCAATCTCAGCAAAGAGTGCAATTAACTTTCCCAGCAGTCTCTGCACCAGATGAGCTGCAGCTGCAGTAAATAGTTCCTAAAATATTTTTTCCTCTCCTCCCCAAAAATTTAAGCGGAATCAAAGACGTGCTGTGCTCAAGCTGTAAAACAGGCTAATCACTGGCATCTTTGATGTGTTTTGCTCGATTCTTTCCCATGATAGCTGTTCCTGCAGAGCTGCGCCCAGTGGTCAGGATTAAGGCATCCCTGCCATTGAGGCTGATATGTCTGGGTGGGAATGAGCAGATGATATGCAAATCGAAAAGCAGGAATCAAGAAAGTGAACTGTAAAAATCTGGCGTCTTGTAGAAGATCAACAATCTTACGGGGATTAGTCGAAAATGTAACTTTTTGATGACATTTATTGTTTGAAAATCGAGACATATTTAGATTTACATTTAAAAAAAACAAATTGTACAGCAAAGGCTTTATTCACTAAAGACCAATAGCTTGTCTTTTTTTGCGTAAATTTAGCTTAAGGTTTACAATTCTGCAGTCTAGGTCTGTGTGTGTGTGTGTGTGTGTGTGTGCGCGCGCACACATACATTTGTCCTCTCTACAGCAAATGAACAGTATAGAGGTAGACAGAAGGAAATGTAAGCATAAAATAAATCAGCAATATATGGTTTATCAAATAAAGATGAAAAACATTAAGTTACAGTAACCTTAAAATATTTCCATATTTTCTCTGCAAATTAAATTTTTGTAACACAAATTTAAAAAAAAACTTTTTGTATAGTTGACAAAGATGTTTGCACGCATATACGATATTGTGGGATTCTGAATCGAAAAATGGCCTCAACTTTGCCAAACTGGCTCAAGTTTTTGATATCATGGATATTCCTTAAATTGGGATTTTCTCTAATATGACCTGCGGCTGCTGACATATGTAGCAAGATTTGGTGGGTCTTTTCACTTTGTAACATTATTTTTATCTAATGTGATATTTAATCTAATCTTAGCTTTAACATTGTTTTGCAAATGTAATCATTGCACATAATTTAACTTTAATTATTTTTTGTTTGTTTAACATAGAAATATGAAACCTGTGAAATAATTAAAAGGCAGATGGGACAAACTACTGCCGGAGTCTCGATGTGATTGTCCTGATAACTTATAAAAAAGAATGTGTGTCCAAACATATTTTTTATATGCAGTAACTGATTACCAGAATTATCTTACTTTGTTTTTGTGTAATTCTACTGGAGACAATGCCATTAGGTATTTGTATTTGTTCTTTTCTCTTTTTACTTTGAAGTATCAGGAACTGTAACTTTATAAAGTAAAATGGGTACATGATTTCTAAAGGGTAATATCAGAGGAAGAATGGTGTACAATAGAGAAAATTTATGCCAAACTTACCGTAATTTTCTTTTCCTGGCTATTTCTCATGGCAGCATCACTTATGGGTAGCTCCTCCCTTAGCAGTCACAGGACAGGAATTAATTAGATTAATTAATTAATTAGACTGATAGGTATAAAGAGTCCCTCCTCCCCTTACACCACAGTCCAATTATAAAGCTGAAAATAAAAATGGGCGGGAACCCTGATGCTGCCATGAGAAATAGCCAGGAAAAGAAAATTACGGTAAGTTTGGCATAAATTTTCTCTATTCCTGGCTAATCATGGCAGCATCACTTATGGGTAATACCCAAGCTCACAAAATTAGGGTGGGAATAAAAGTATGATAAAACACACAGAACAAATCAATATGCTATGACTGAATTTAATATCAACGGGACAAAGAAACCGTAGACAAGACACTCTTCCCAAATGAGGTGGAAGGAGCATCCACATCAAGTTTGTAGTGTTTCATGAACGTCATCGGGGAAGACCAGGTGGCTGCCTTGCAAATATCATCGTATGGAACCTCTGCCCAATTAGCCCAGGAAGTTGACAATGCTCTGGTTGAATGAGCCTTGATCTTCAGCGGAGGAGAGCGATCTTTATTGAGATAAGCCTTTCTGATTACAAGAGCAATCCAACGCTTTAATGTAGATAGAGAGGCTGCCTCACCTCTCCTGGCTCCTGAAGGCAAAACGAAAAGCTGGTGAGTTTTTCTGTAAGGAGCAGAACGTTCAAGGTACACAGACAGGCAGTCCATAACATCCAAACGATGCCACTTGATCTCCTCTGGTGAAGAAGGATTGGGATAGAAGGATGGCAGGACCACTTCTTGAGATAGATGGAAACGAGAGACCACTTTAGGCAGAAATGCTGGATTAGGTTTCAGGCACACCCTATTGTGGTAGAATTGGAGACAAGAAGGCAAGGTGGAGAAGGCCTTGATCTCTGAAATTCTCCTAGCGGAAGTAATTGCTACTAAGAACAATGTTTTGTAAGTTAGGAGGACAGCATCCAAATTCTCAAGAGGAACGAATAGATCCTCAGACAGGTAGTCAAGAACAAGCGGAAGGTCCCAAGGAGGGGTAGTGGATCTCGAGGGCGGTCTCAACTTGAAAGCTGCCTTGAGGAATCTGGAGATCAATGGGTCTGATGACCAAGAGGTGTTGCACAAAGCTGACAGGGCCGAAGACTGAACTTTAAGAGTGCTGATGCTAAGACCCTTATCCAGACCTTCCTGCAGGAACTCCAAGATGTCAGTGTTGCGAGGGCGTATGAAGTCAACTTGCTTGGCCGAAGCCCATTCCTGAAACACATCCCAGATTCTATGGTAGCATGAAGACGTAGAAGCCTTCCTTGAGTGTAAGAGAGTATTGACCACTGCTTCTGAAAGGCCTAATTGTTGAAGTCTTTCTTTTTCAAGACCCACACCCCCAATTTGAGGCGTTCCGGATGAGGATGGGATATTGGACCCTGTGTTAGCAGATCCTTCAATATAGGCAGGGGCCGAGGCTGTTCCTGGCTCAGCGTTGACAGTAGGGGAAACCACGGCCTTCGAGGCCAAATCGGGATTACGGCAATAACGGTTTTTCCTTCTGCCCAAACTTTTCTCAGGAATCTGGGTATCATGGGTAGGGGAGGGAACGCATACCCCAGATCGAACGACCAAGGAAGAGATAGAGCATCCTGGCCCAGTGCCTGACTCTCTGAGTGGAGGGAGTAGTAATTCTCCACCTGGCGATTCCTGAACGAGGCCATCAGGTCGATCTGGGGCATGCCCCACCGACGGGTGATCCAAGCGAAAACTGACTGGTGAAGTTTCCATTCTCCCGGGAGAATTTCCGACCTGCTGAGAAAATCCGCCGCTACGTTCTCCGAGCCTGGAAGATAGATAGCCTTCAGTCCCTGGAGATAGGTCATGGCCATCACCATTAGAGGAGCCAGCTCTTTTAAGAGCTGCTTGCTCCTTGTGCCTCCCTGGTTGTTTATATAAGAGGCCACCGCTCGGTTGTCCGTCTTGATCAACACCCAGGAACTCCTGATCTCTGGAAGGAACACTTGAATGGCCTTGGAAACAGCTCGCAGTTCTCTTAGGTTCGAGTGGAGCCGACTTTCTTCTCGAGTCCACCACCCCTGAGTCCATGAGGAATCGAGGTGGGCACCCCAACCAGAAGAACTGGCATCCGTCGTAATGACGGTCCACGGAGGTTCTTCTAAAGGAAAACCCTTTGCTAGGTTCTTCCCGTTCCTCCACCAGTCCAACTCTCTTCTTATTGGCAGGGGCAGAGAAATTTCCTGATCCCAATCCGTTTTTCCTCTGTCGAACTGGAGAAGAAAACAACTCTGTACCGGTCGAAACTTCCATTGGGCCCACTTCACCAAACCTATCGTAGATGTCAAAGAACCCAGGAGACTCATGACTTCCCTTGCCGAGGCCTTCTCGAGAACCTGGAGCTTCTTGACCTTGTCTTGTAGCTTCAGGACCCTCTCCGGAGACAAAAACACATGAGCAGAAATGGTATTTATCACTGCTCCGAGGAACACGATAGTCTGAGACGGAATCAGGGAGCTTTTTTCTATGTTGAGAAGCCACCCGTGATCTTGCAGGATGTTCATTGCCATTAATGTATGATGCTCTACTATTCCCTGCGAAGGCCCTACGATGAGTATGTCGTCCAGGTAATGGAATATCTCGATACCTCTCATCCTTATGACGGCAATCAGAGAGACAAGGACCTTCGAGAAAGTCCTTGGCGCTAAGCTGAGACCAAACGGAAGTCCTCGGAATTGGAAATGTCTTCCTAAGGCCCAGAATCGAAGGAACTGCATGTGGTTGCTGTTTACAGGGATTTGGTAGTAGGCGTCTTTTAAGTCTATGGAGGTCATCCAATCTCCTGGTTTTACGCACTTTAGGATAGTCTGTAAGGATTCCATTTTGAAAGTCCTCACGTCTAGAAAGGCGTTCACTCCTTTTAGGTTCAGGATGAGACGCCACTTTCCCTGGGGCTTTGGGGCCAAAAACACAGTGGAATACATCCCCTGGAATCTTTCGTGAGAAGGGACTTCCTCCAACACCTTCTGTCCCAACAGAGTGGAAATGCAAGTCCTCATGGCCCTTCGTTTGACACCTTCTGACACTTTTGATTTTCTGAAATGGGCAGCACGTGGACGAGAGGAAAATTCTATCCTGTAGCCTTCTTTTATGATTGAGGTGACCCACTCGTCTGTGACATTTGCGGCCCACACCGGGTAAAAGAACTGCAGTCTTCCACCCACCGTACCCGGATGGGCCCGAGGACCTTCAGAAGGTTTTCCCGGAGGTCCTGGCACCTCTACCTCTGGAAGCCTTATTGGAAGAGTGAGAGAAGGACTTCCACGAAGAGTTCCTGGAATACTCCCTTCCGGGCTTGTAGCTTCTACTGTCCCGAAAGGACCGATCCTTAAATCGCCTGGTTTTCCAGGAGGAGGAAAAACCTTTTCTGCTGACTTGTGGAAGAAACGCTTTTTTCCCATCAGCCGCTTTCTGAATGGCATCCTCCAGGATCTTACCAAACAGGAGGTCCCCTTGGAACGGTAGACCACACAAGGACGCCTTGGAGGCATAGTCCGCCCCCCAGGAATGAAGCCACAAAGCCCTTCTGGAGGCCACCGATAGGGCCATACCTTTGGCAATCATGCGAGTGATGTCCAGGGAGGCTTCAGAGCAAAATTCAGTGGCAAGGCTCAAATCCTTGAGACTTCCCAGGAGATGTTCTCTACGGACACCTTGGTCAATATCTTCCTCCAAATTAGCGAGCCAAACTCGCAAGGCCCTGGAGAGAGTGGTCAGCGCCACCGCCGGATGAAGGGCGGAGCCTAGCGCCAGATAGGCTTTAATCAGGTCACCATCCATACGCTTTTCCATAGGTTCTCTTAAGTATGCCATGGAGTCTATAGGAAGCGTGGTCTTTTTAGCCATATGGATCACTGCGGCATCAATCTTGGGAACCGAATTCCAAAGGCAGCAGTCCACGGCAGAATAAGGATAAGTCCTAGTGAATTTGTTTTTCAAGGTGGACTTCCTCTCCGGCTTATTCCACTCCTGAAGGATCATGTCCTTTATAGAGGAATGCACAGGGAACGTCGGTCTATTAGGTTTCAGATCCTCAAAAAACCTGTCAGCCTCTTTCAATTCAGACTTTTCTTCCGTGAGGCTAAGAGTGTCTCTGAGGAGGTTAATAAGCCGATCCACAGATTTAGAGTCCAGAGACCTGGAGACATAGTCCGCCTCCTCCTCCCCCTCATCAGAGACCTCCCACAGGTCCGGATCCTCCTCAGAGCTGGAAGACTGAGGTTCCGCTCTGCGTCTCTTAGGAGGGCCACCACATCCCGTGGTAGACTTAAAACCCTCAGCAATTGCACGGGAAATCCAGAGCTTAAGATCATCCTGCGGTGAAGTCTTACTGGGGACATTAGCCGCTTCCGACAAGCATTCCCTGCAGAGGTTCCTTCCAGGCGGAGCAGGTGATGAGCAATTAATGCATTTATTGGACTTTTCCCTTGATTTCCTCGCTGGGGAATCCAGATGCTTGCTGGGGCTGAAATAAAGCCATATATGACATATATTACAGGCTTAGTTAGGCACTCTTTTTAACAACCCCCCCCAATAGAAAAAATTGAATGGCTCACCTATGTTTTCTAGAGAGGGATCTTGCAGAGGCAGAGGGGGAATCCATACTACAAGGAAGAACCAAGGGAAATTCAACACACAATCCTAATCAAAAGGTCAGAGCAGACTGACCAGCAAGAGAAATTAAAACAACCTCAAACAAGAATAATCAGGAATCCTACCTTATAATGACACAAAGACCTCCAGGCAGCCAAGAAACAGCAAAGGGCGAACTGCAGGGGAGTCAGGAACGAGATCTCCGAACAGCTGATGCAGCGCACGATCAGACAGGCAGAATCTGCCTGTTTAAATAGAGCCGGGAAAAACCATCCGGTCCGCGCATGCGCAGACCGCTGGAACGCACGCTGTGCGTTCCAAACGCTCGCGGCCAATGAAAATCACTTCCGGGTTCGCCGGATCCGGCCGCGAGCACCAGCCTGATGCTGGAAAGCAAACCGAGTCCCAGCCTGCGATGCCCGAACCCCCAGGAAGCCACAGGCAGTCGGGGAATAGCCCCATGGGCCAGAAGGTATAGCCAACAATCCAAGAGACCCCACATGAAACCGGACAAGCAACAGGTAGGAGCACTCCAGGGCCCCATAGTATGGATCCCAAGAACTGCCAGAAATAGGTGCAGGGGGGGGATATTTTGGACCCCAATTAAGAGGGGCAAGCTGATAACAAGGGGAATTTTTAAGGAAGACCAACCCCATCAGGCAAATAGAAATCCAGTGTCTCCCTCAGAACACCTAAATCCCACGCAGCGGTTCAGTACTTACACAGAACCTGACCCAGTTAGTCCTGCCCATGCAGGCTGTTTACTGGGTCCTTCAAATGAAGAGAGGCTGAACTTCATTTGGAACGAACCCACGACAAACGCAGGAAGGTGGCCACAAAAGAAAAGGTTAAAAGTCCTGTAGAACTTGCTAAGGACAGGAAAAAAGACTGTGGTGTAAGGGGAGGAGGGACTCTTTATACCTATCAGTCTAATTAATTAATTAATCTAATTAATTCCTGTCCTGTGACTGCTAAGGGAGGAGCTACCCATAAGTGATGCTGCCATGATTAGCCAGGAATATCTTATTTTTCTTAGTAATTTTTTTTATTGGAAGGTTTATATTTGTTTTTTTGTTTTTTTA
The DNA here is from genome assembly GCF_036172605.1 of Pelobates fuscus. Lineage (NCBI taxonomy): Eukaryota > Metazoa > Chordata > Amphibia > Anura > Pelobatidae > Pelobates > Pelobates fuscus. The sequence goes on from NC_086326.1 coordinate 131,190,563, forward strand.
GATGAACAATACATCAGTAATTCGGACATACAGGTCCTTTCATATTTCTGTGCGATCAGTAAAGTACACTGTGAGATAAATGAGTATCTGAGACTCGCAGGTCTCACCAAACCATTAGGGTAAGCGTAACCAACTGGCCGCACAGGGCTTGGGTAACATTCGTATATGGTCTGCTGTCAAGCCTCTAAGTTTCCCTTTTATGTACTTTTCTGCCTCCATGTCCTGTACCATTTTTAGACTTCTTAGAGGCATCTCTTGACTTGGGTCATATTCCCATGAATTGGGATGGTGTATCATTTGTGGTCTTGTCGGTTATTAATTATTTGTTTCAGTTGGTCAGTTTTCGGTAGACCCGGTCTAGTTTTCGGGTCTGTGAGTGTCACATTGAGCTGAATTTCTACCCTTACGTGGGGAGTCTCTTCTTGTGATCGGGAGAGTGTGACTTGACAGGATGAGAGAAGTAAGTATAAGAAGAGGAAGTAGGAAAACAGGGGAATGACAGAAGGTTGTGGGGCCAGAGGGCGCACAGGGGTTCCGCAATCCTTTTGTCCATCTGGTCTGGTTAATACCTAAGCCTGGGTGCGAAGTCAGCTGTGGGAGTAGTCAATAGCCAGTGAGACCAGATCTCCAAATATGTGTTGGTCAATATATATTATGAAGGGCCTGAATTATTCTATTTCTCATTTGGAATTATTTAGCAAAACTCTGACAAGGTAGTATTTGATACCTGAAAGGTTCTCTCATGTGTTTCAGGAGACGTCTAAAAATGTTGGAGAAATAGTGAGGGCAGAGGAACATATTTACATGTTTGGTGGGAATGCCCAAAACTCCATTTGAGGAAGAAGTTTTTAAATTGGTTAACACTTTAACATTAGTTTCTAGTCATCCAGATCCGGGTATGGCTCTGCTCCACATATTTTCCCTATTGTTTTAAGAAACATTTGAAAATGTTTTTATGCCATCTCTTCTTAGCAACTAAAAAAAGCTATAGTTTGGTATCAGATTTATGAGATATTATCTGTGTATCTCAAGTATGGTTATTTGTTACAATTTCTTGATGGTCCAATTTCTTGACTCTATAGCCCTCAAGACAGTGTGGTGATAAGACAATTGTTTATCATTTGCATTTTGTGTTATTTGTGGTCTGTTGTTTTCTAAATTTGGGTGGTTATTGAGGACCATACTTTTTTCTTTTGACAAAATGTAGGAATCAATTAAACAGAATCTAACTAACAAATGTTCTATGAGGTATGTTATTATGTACCATAACCTCGTACAATTAAAACGAATTGGTCACTTTTTTCTTTTGGTTCTCCTTTCTTTTAGCTTCCTACATCTTACTGAGTATATCCGCTCCATTATCTCTTGCCATTATTTATATTTAGTATTTTTCTTCCTTGTGCAGGACATTTTTGTCACCTTTGTCAACTTCACCCCTATACGTAGGAAACTTAGTCCATATTTTTCCTTATGTGCTTTATGAAAACCAGACCCAGGGAGCTATTTAGAAGTAGATTAGATTAAGTGTATTTTGGTGACAGATCTGCTTTCAGTAATAGAACAAAGTATTAATATTTTGTTTTCTGTTTATATACAGAACTGTCATGTGAGCCTGTACATTGATTATGAAAAATGTTTACTAAAACGTTGTAAGAAAAAAAAAAAAAAAAAAAGATAGCTGGTAAATATCAGAGAAGGTATGTTAGAAGATAGACAAACACAGACATAACAATATTTTTAACAGAGAATCATAACAGTTTCAGATTTCTTAACAGTTAAAGAGAAGGATTAAGATCCCATGGGGCTCTTGTCAGGTTATAGGTTCGGGCACCCATTTTGTTGTTCATATAGGTTTGGTGAATTGGCCCAAGTATTTTCATAATTCCAGGGCTTCTGCTTAACCCTCGGGCCCAAGGCTGGCGTATGGCTAATCCTGCTCTGTGTTTTATCACAAAAACATTATAGTTCTGAGAAGAGAATCCATTTCCTTGCTTGCTACAGTGAAATAGCTTGTTAACTGTTAATTTTAAAATGCTCCTAAATGTACAAACATTTCATTGCAGATGTCTCTGCTGTTGTCGGGGACCCTGTGCAAGGTGCATTGTCTGTATCTAGACGTTTCAGTGTTTTTCATATTAAATGAAGAGAAAGATTGACATCCAGCACCACGCTAAAAGAGGACATGGACCACCAGTAGATCTTGTGACAGCTCTGTCAAAGCATCTCTGATATATCAATGTTTCCCATTGTAATTTCATATTTACAGTAAGAAGTATGGCTTTAATGTTCACAATTTTCATTGCTCGTCTAGCCTTTTCTGGAAAAATGTATCCGTCTGCTGATCATTCAAATGTTAAATAAATCTGATTATGTTGTGTTGATTCATGTTGAAAAGAAGACACAGATATTCATTGAATTACACGTACAGAAACAAGACTTTTCTCAAGAAACGTACCAGACACTATCGTGTAGCCAATTCCTCTGGGACGTCCTTTGTCTTGATCAACGGCGGTTATCATGCGAACAGTTGTTCCCTGTAAAGAAGAAAGGACATGCTAATTACAGGATGGGTAAAGGAAATCAGATGCAATTCTTAAGAATTGAAGCTTGCCATTGTTAGATGGAGACACACACCACCTTCAATATCCTGAGATAATGGTAAATGCTGTCAATGGAATACTTTAATAAATATTAA